>NC_138454.1:11785000-12385000 GCF_040668555.2 Bombus flavifrons
TTATTTGTAGCAGATGGTTTAAGATTCAGAACCTTCATTGAAGCACCACCAAAATTTCTCAAGTAATTAAAAATTATTTCTTAGATAAAGATTTGTTCTAAATTACAAATTATGTGTATATATACATGCAATAATGTAATTTTGTTCATAGACACATAATGACAGATACAGGCGCTTGGGGTATATCTCATACAAGAATGCCAACAGAATCTAGACCAGGCATTGTTGCAATTTGTGCAGGATTATATGAAGATCCTAGTGCTATATTTAAAGGATGGAAAGAAAATCCTGTTGACTTTGATTCTGTTTTTAATCAGAGTTATTTCTCATGGGCATGGGGGAGTCCTGACATTATACCTATGTTCACAAAGGGTATCACAACATACATAAATATTTGAAATAGAATATGATGTATGTAAAAAGAATCAGATTGATCTTTTGTGAAATTAGGTGCAGGAGAAAATGTACATGGCGATAGTTATCCTCCTGAATGGCAAAATTTTGATATAATGCATGGTCAAATTTGGCGTTTAGACTCTTGGGTGTTTGACAAATACATTGATTGGCTTAGAGAAGATGCCCACAAAGTTAAAAATGCTGAACGCGTTGTCGTATTCCTTCATCTTCTTGGCTGTGATACCACAGGACATACAGCAAAACCTCATTCTAGGTATACAAAATTTGCTAACTTACATTTTTTATACAAAAGCAGAATGATATTTTTAATAAGATTATAATTTCATTAGCTCTAAATTACATTTGAATGTAGAAAATATGTTGATAACATGAATTATGTTGATTGGAAAATAGAAGAGGTTGTACAAATGACAGAAAATTTTTTTGGAGATAATAGTACTGCATATATTTTCACATCTGATCATGGAATGACTGACTGGGGATCACATGGAAGTGGCTCTACAGATGAAACAGAAACACCATTAATTGTTTGGGGTGCAGGAATTAATGCATTTAATTTTCGTCAAAATGTAGAACAAGTTGATATCACACCACTGATTTCGTCTTTGATTGGTGCTCCAATTCCGATTAACAACGAAGTATAATAATAATATAAATTTTATTACTTGTTATTCTTTTTGATATTTATGTAATTTTTCAGGGTGTTTTACCATGGCAATATTTAAGTACTAATAATCTTAAATACATAAATCATGCGTTGTTAAATAATTTGAAACAGTTAACTTACCAAGTAAAAGCAAATCATAAAATGAATTGTGAAAATAATGGATTAGCTGATTGGCGAGAGATAGAATTAGACAATAAAATTTCTATTTTCGATAAAGATTCTGAAACAGAAGATCTAAATGAGAAATTGAAAGAAATTGTTAATACAATTAAGCTAGCTAAAAAGTCTTTGTTATATTTTCGACAATATCAAAGAACAAGATTTTTATTATATTTGTCTATAATATGGCTAGGGTGGATAATACTTTTATTCTTTAAAATAACTGGAGTTATTCGGCCCCGTCTTAATTCTTTTATTTTATTAATAACAAATTGTGTATTTATAGTTCTAGTAACTATGATACTTATCATGCATAAAGGTATGATATTTTATATATAACATAATTATTTGAAAAATAATTATTGGTTCTAATTTTAAGTAAAATAGTTTCAGGTTGTAATAATTGGAGATTACCCTGTTATGCGTTTTTAACTATGATTTCTTTCTGGCTAGCTACTCGAAGTATAATTATATACACAGTAAAATTAAAAGTCTGTAAAAGCAAATATTATTGGACAATAATTACAGGAATAATTTTTTTATTAACAATAATGTTCATTGGCTTAACATATAGATTTGCTTTTAGTATAGGAATGTTATTTATTACTCTTGTTCAGAAGATAGTGTTAAAAAATGCTCAGAGTCTATTTTTTTGGACAGCTTTGTCTCTAGCTATTTTTCCACTATTACCTGTTGTAGAACCATACCCTCGAGTTTACATCATGTAAGTTCAAATTGACATTAAGTCGTAATGTTTCTTTTATTAAATATTTTTAATTAATTAATTAAATCTTTAATTAAAATTGTTTTCAGAATTCTTAGTATATGTGTTGTAACTTTAATAGTTGCATTAAAAATGCATTCAAGGTATAGAAAAGCAGTCGAAATTTTTCGACTGATAGTCACAGGACTAATATACTTAGAATGTATAGATGGCCGAAGTTGGATATCATGGACGATTTTATCAACGACACCATTATATATTTTTACTTATCCTACGCAATTAAAAAAAAGGATGCAAGGAATCGTGTTGGGACTTTTCTGTCCACTTGTCTTATTATCTGCATCTTATGAACCTTTCTTTTTTATAATTCTTGCATTACATCTATCCTGTTGGTCACAATTTAATGTGTCTTCTATTCAAGTTTATCAAAGTACTAAAAATCCTTTGACAATAGAAGAGTTGCTTAAAGCAGCAATCTTTGTATCCTTTGTTAATTAATTAAGATTTAAACTCAAATTGAATTATTAAACTGTTCTCAATACCAATCCTGAACAATTTATTATAGATGCTATATACATTGCTGTGTTTCTTTGGAACAGGTAATATGGCGAGTGTCAGTTCGTTTGATCCGTCTTGGACTCGTCATTTCGTGACAGTTTTCTCTCCCTTTACAATGTTCCTGTTAATACTTTTAAAACTAAGCATTCCTTTAATGTTAATTGGATGTACAAGTCACACACTTGGATCTTCAAGTATTTTTCTAGGAGTGCTTTTACTGGGAGACTGCTTATCTTTACCACTCATGTATTATGTTACTCCTCAAGGAAGTTGGCTAGATATTGGTAGTGCTATAAGTAGATTTACAATTGCAATTTTCCTTCCATGCCTTATAGTATTATTGCATTATCTTTCATATCCTTTAATAACGTTCTCTCCAAATAAACATAAATTTTATATTAATTTAAAAAAAGATCATATTGTATAAAAAATATAAAATATGTATATAAAATCAACGATTTATTTATAATAAAGTGATCAAGCAAATATAATTGTTCTTATTTGATGTAGTAAAAATTGATATATTTTTGTTTTTCTTTTGAAAGAAATTAATATATTTCTAATATCTTCTACTTAAAAATTTCATTCTGTAAGAAGATAATTGAAATATAAATATGTAAAATTGGGTACTCTAGTAGCAATAATACTAAATCATGTATAATGATTTAAGGGTAATAATCAATTATTCAAGAAGTCCTGACGCAATATTTAATTTCTATATTTTTTAAATAAGTAATTTTTGTTTTTATATAATATGTCATTTAATTAATTATGCTTAAAATTTGAATTCTTTGTATTTCTTGGAGGCTTTCGAATCTTGACTTTGTTGCCGTTTGCGTTTACTCTGTAAAGAGAGAGATAAGCAAAATTAATTTAATAAATATTCAATTTATAAATTTATCAATATCCAATAATATATTTACTTTTTGCCGTTGTACATGATCTTGAAGCATGTCTGATAAATCTTCTCTCCTTAAATGAGCTTGTCGCGACCTCATTGTTTCTTCGTACCGTGATGCCATTGCTTCAGAGTCTAGGTCTAATTCACTTGGGTCTAATGCTAATTCAACAGCTCCATCTTTCTCCGTTCTTCCATCTGATGTTGTCCCACTTACTCCACGTCGTGCAGCAATTACAGACGGTGGTGCCTGACCTCCTGCTGCACCAGTCATATCATATACATGCGTACTACCCATCATGCTTGCTCCAAGACCTTCTGTTCGTCTTTCTTGCAAAACTGTGTACAAAGCAGGAGTATCGCCTCCTTCCATTTCGCTTTCAATTTTCTTTTTCCTTAATTCTATTGTTTCTGGAGTTTCCAATCCCGCCGGAATTGATGTTATTCCACTAGGTGTTATTAATCCTTCTGCACCGGGTGTAACTAAACCACTTGCATCTCCATCTCCATCTTTTCCTTCTCCTTCACCTTCTCCACCTTCCTCTGCATCTTCATCTTCATCTTCATCTCCGGAAGATTCTGATTCAGGTTCACCCCACATACCTCTATCTATTTCTTCATCCATATTATCTCCACCTGGTGTACGAGATATACCAAATACATCTCCATACAAAGGTCTACCTGTTTCATCTACGGGAGGCTTTCCCCAACCACCAGCATGATAACCAAATGCACATCCTTCCGGAATTGGTGCATTTAAACCAGGTATCTTTAAGTTGGGATAACTTGGTGGTGGTCCATACCGCTGCATAGCAATTAACCATGGAGGTGGTACTTTATGACAATTAGGCCCTACTGGCATGCCAAGGGCAGTACGCAATTCATCAGACAGTTCTCCAGGTTTCTTTTCCTTTAATCGAGTTTCGAATTCTTTACCCTCATAATATAAATCACCATGAATAGTCATACGAGGTTTAGTTTGCCATTTAAAGAATGCATCATGTAATTTCTGATAGTCAATGTCTATTTTGCCAAGCTTAGGTCTTGCTCTTTCTCGCATTTTAGCTTTTAACGTACGTGTATCATCTCGTTCTTGAAGACTTGCCCTCATTTCTGTAATACCTGTGCGTTTTATGAAATCTGGTAAGTCAAAAGGAGGCTTTTCTATACCACGTTTTCCTTGTAAATATTTCCTTTTGAAACACCAGTGTCTGGGTACAGGCACTGTGTTACGGTGGGCTTTTAGTTGTACAAGAAGTTTTGGGTCCCTTGCCGTAACATCATGCATTTCTACAACATCTGGTCGTCCTACGAGTTGTTTTAATTCTGCAACACTCAAACGCGTTAGCCTCTTCAGTTTCCTCTTGGATAGTCGTGGAGCTCCATTCTCTCCAGTTCCTTGTTGTTGTTGCTGTTGATTTGCATCATCATCAAAATCATCCAATGGTGGTACTTTACTTGGTACAGTACCTGTTGTTTGTAATGTTGTCACTGGTGGATACTGTCCTATTGGTTCTCCCTTTTCTGCCTCTGTAGATTTTGGTTCAGGTTCAGTTAGTTTGAATGCCTCAAATATTCTGGCAAATTGACGATACATTGGTTCTAAGTCATTAACAGTTGGAATTTCTTGAATGTATTCAATTTCTGGCAAATCTTCTTTTGGTTTTGCATTTTCTGCATTGTCCTTTTTATTTTCCACCTCTTTTCCATTGTGTTTCTTCCTCTTTTTCTTTTTCTTCTTTTTGGTCTTATTGGTCTTCACATCTATTTTCTCTGTTGTTGTTTCAGGTTCAAGTATGACATCATCTAACTGAGATACATCTTCTCCTATAGTTTCATGATTTGGTGACTTTCCTAATGAAACTATATCATTTGGATCTGCTCCCACTTCTTTAGCTCTTTCAGTTTTAAAAGCTAAAGCTTGTTCTAAAGCTGCTGGTAATTTCATGGAATCACTATCTGCATCTCGACCATTATCATCCGATGAAGCCTGATTTTGTAATTCACTTGGCGGACTTACTTTCAGACTTAATAAACTAGGTAATGTTTTTGGAGGATCTATTCCTGGTACTCCATGGTTATTTGGAGGCATATTCATTAAAGATGACATTTGATGAGCTATTTGTTGAGTCTGTTACAAAGTATATAATTGAAAATTACTAAGATAAATAAACTACAGTTTATAAGCGTACTTTATAAGCAACGAAACATAATACAAATTTATGTAAAATTTTAATTCAAATATAAATCAACATTATAGTAATTGATATATAACTAACATAATTTTCCTTGAAATGAAAACAAAACTAACCTCATTTCCTGCTATATTCTCCATGTCTGTGCGTACGTGTGTCCGATGACGATGACACAGCACTGCACTTGTTACCCGCCGAATTAATCTTGGGTAACTTATTTACAAGTGAGAGTAGTGAATGAACGAATGAAGAACTGCCAACGACACTAAGGGGTGTTGTTCTCCAAACGATGAGAAGATTTCGAACTGTCTCTGACTACTGTTGAAGTAAGATTTACAAATGATCGTTATGTGTGGTTAAACGATATTTATGCCTCAGATTGCTGAGAGCTTAATTTGATTCAAAATGTAAAACTCTACTGGGATTGTACTCTCCAAATGCTAAGAGAGTAAAACAATCTTTATTCCACGATTATGACTGCTCAAAGAAGTTAGCGATAAGACGATTTAAAAACGAAACTAACCTCCTTATTAATTTCGACTGGGCGTCCAATAAGGCCCAAAACGGAATATACATGCTGATTGGTTTTTATCGAACGCAAGAAAATAGCCAATCAGCAGGTTCGCTCATTGTTCTTCCGTGCGCTCGAAGTGCCGAAGATCCTGGGCGGGAAAAACGTAAGGCTTCGTATTTAATAATTCACTTAGGTAAGGGTCACGGAAATTCTTCGGAGTGTTCCTCGATCAATGGAATTGTTACAATTAGATAAATTACTCCTCGGAAGTAACCACATTTATGATTATTTGTTTTATTTATAATACTCTCGGCTATTGAAACCACAGTAGATATGGGAAATTAAAAGTACTGTTACAATTACTAAAAGAAATCGTTCTGAGTACTAAAGTCCCAACTCAAAAATAGCTTCTTAACTGCGAAAGTGTTCGTCATAAAATTACGCACGAAAATCTTCAAGTTTTTGTTCCTTCGGACAATGTCAGTATTTTCTACTGTTCATGTATTAAGACATTAAAAATTGATACATATTTATTTACAGCTTGGAATCAAGCCTTTAATAGAAAAATATTGATATTACATTATGTAATAATAAACTAAGTATGCATGTCATACGTATATACAACAGTACCTTACATACGTGTCGAAAAAAACATAGAATACATATACACTAGAGAACACTTCTTATTGTTAAAAAGGTTGGTTCATCTTATTGAATATTTCAATAAAATGTCAACAATTAGTCAGAAAAATTTATCATTTTTTATTTAAAAAATTAGTTAAAAATTCATAAAACAATTTACTTCCAAATATACAAAAAATGAAATAAATAATACATTACCTTTTACCAGTTTCAATTATTATTCCAATTTTAACTCATTATTTACAATCAATAGGAAAACATGAATTTTTATTAACAAATGTTGATAAAACCTGATAAAAGTTATTATGATCGTAACATAAATTATACAGGCATTTTAAATTATATCACAATATACATGTATATATATATAAAAGGTTAAGAAAATGTAAGATAAAATTTCTTGAATTAAAAAACATTTCTCTTCGAAAATATTTATATCTTATTCATATCATATGAGTAAATATTCAATATTAATTACCACAGCAATATCCATACTTTAAAAATAAATGAAAAAGAGGAAAGATATATATGTTTGACAGCATAAAAATAAAATGTTAATTTATGCAAGCACGGAAAATTATTTGACTACCAACGGAATAAATGTATTAAATATAAATATTAAAAAAAATGTTCTATGAAGAATAGCATTAATACACACACATATATATATATAAACATTTTTTATAATGCATATTTTATATAACTATATCAGGAAACTGGATAGAATGGAAAAAGGACTAGTATATTCTTCCACTTATGCTTATGTTTATTTATTAATTGTAGCGACTTAAGTCATTAAACTTGAAAATTTAATAAAAATATTCACAATGAGCATTCTTTCTTCTCCCTTACGTACGTTCTTATCCTTTCTCTCTTTCGCTTTCTCTCCCTCTCTTTCTCTCCTTTCCTTCCATACTTGTCTCTGTTACACGCAACATTTTTAATGAGCTAATGCGCGTGGTATGGAGATAATTTAACCAATAACTTGTACCCAGCACTCACTGGACACTTGTGTTGTCTGGTTATGTGTGTATGTGTGGTATGACGTATATGTACATTCAATTATTAATAATTATTATTAATAACAACAATAACTAATTAATACGAATAAAAAATGTTTTGCTCCGACAGACTCGATTTTTTATTTTCATTTTTTCCCCTTAGGATTCGATAAAAGTTCGTTTCAGAGCTGCTGCCTTTTGTCCATACATGTGAAGTATGTTTCAGCGATGTCAGTGTAACATGCAAATTCCGTTAAGCGAGGCCTCCAGTTTCGGCGATTTGCTGTGTTGAAAATTATCGATTTAAAAAATTCCAAACAGCGATTAGTCCTTGCTCAACATCAACATTGTCAATGACAATACATAAAGCTGGGTTATCTTCACTGTGCTGACTCTGGCATTAAAATTACAATAACAGCATGGTTCCTTTAGCAGCAAACTGATCAGACTTATCAGTTCACCTGCTTGATTGTATTACTGATTCAGTCCAGGATGACCACCATGTCATCTCCACGTACTGCTCTCTGTGGATGAGGAGGATGCAAAGGAGTTTGTAATCTACGCCAAGGTTTGCGCGCTGCCCTTCGAAGGTCAGCCGATGAAAGGGTTCTTCTAAGTCTTCTGCAAATTTATAACGATACAAATCTAAATATTTGCACTTTTCTTTTCTTGTTCCATCAGTAAACGCGTATAATGAAATATTATATTATAAAACATGCAACAATGCTCACTTTGTCTGATCTGAAGCACGAAAGTAAACGTCGTCAGGTGCATCCATCCACGAAATCACTTGTTTACGCGCATTACTTCTAGATAGCGGTGGACCATGTGGCAGAGTATGAGGATGAGCAGCTCTTCCATTCAGAGGTGGTGCTAGGGGAAGAACAGCAGGTGCTGTGTGTTCCAAAGTATGTTTTGGATGGAGCTGCTGAGAATGATGGGCCCTTTTTGCAGGTGGTCCACCAGGGAGCCCTGCACTTAGGGCAATACCTATTAAAAGTATTTATATTTATATAATATTTAATCTCTAAAATGCATGAAATATTAAAATAATATAAAACTATTAAACCGATGATGTGTATTCCTTTGGAACAAATGTTAAACTGTTCAATTTAATAATTTTGATTATTTGTTTTATTGGTTGAATACTTAAAGCTCTTAGGCACTCAATTATTTTACCTTCATCCCAATCCACATCAGAGTAGAAGCCAGTAAACAAAAATTATATTCAATACAAGGATCTAAAATTACATAATATACATATATAATAAACATGAATCTAAAACTTACCATCTGACCCGTTGATTTCATCGAATGGAGGTCTCGGGCGTTTCATTATCGTTTGTTGAGCCTGCATACTAGGTTGAGGTTGAGGTGGAGTTACCGTCAGCCTATCTACTTCAGATTTATTTGGTACCCTTTCATACAAAAGACTTCCATCTATAACAATAAAACTCATGATATTATAATACTCATAATAATAATCATGATATTAAATATAATTGTATTAGTAATAAGAAAAACATTTTATTCAATAAAAGCTTATGCACCTGGTGCTTTTGGCGGTCTAGGAAAAGAAACCCGATCTGGTTGTTTTCGTTGTGCTGGCGCTGTAAGGGCTAACCAATCCCAATCTCCAGGTTGTCGTGGAGCAGGATGATCACCTAAACGCGTTGCTATATCGGTTACACGAGGACGAGGTCGAGGTCGTACAGCACGTGCTAAAATACGTAACTCCGCAGGGCTTTTTGATGTTAATTGAGGAGAGGCGCAGAGGTGTCGCAATGGTGCTGCATTTATAGGTTGATGAGGTGCTCGCGCTGCATGACGTGTGCGTAATTGCGCTGCACATAATCGTCGTGCAGCTCGCGCCAATGCTGAAGTACGTAAATAAAACGCTGATCGAGTTTTCATCACAGGTCTGGGAGATCCACCGCCACCACCTCCACTTGCTCCGCTTCCCCGTAAATCAACGCCATGAGCACTCGCGTAATGACGACTTAGATGTGCTTTGAGCTTGAACTCTTTACCACAAGAAGGAATGCTACATCGATGAGGTCTATGAGCACCGCCTATTCCTTTGCTTTCTTCATCGGAACCGGTACCACCTCTTTTTCTTTCTAAATCAACATCATCCATACGCGATGGAACCTAAATGGAAAAAGTTTTTTTTGGAGAGGGGAGCAAGAAAAAAGGGAAAAGAAAGATAAAATATTTTCGTGCATTATATGATTATCATTACTTATATACGTATATTCATTGAAATATACCTTTAAACCGCCATATTTCTTCCAATATGTCCAACACGACTGACAAAGACGACATTGCATGTGTGATGGACCCCAAGCATACCACTGTGGACTTTGCATTACTTGACAACTTTCACATGGTTTTCCACTAACTCCAACCATCAATATTCCGCTATTATCAGTTGTCACGTTACCATTACTATTACCATTGAGAACATTCGTTGGTTTCCCATTACTGTTACTATTACTATTACCAAGAGGTACAATTGTTGCTGCAGAAGGGGCAGTTGTAGGTGGAGTTGTTTTATTGTAGTTTGGTATATAAACCTGCTTTAATTTACTTTCAGCTTCTACAGCTTTCACCCTTTTTTGTTGTACGTATCTATCGGTTGTCTTCCACATATAATAATATTCGATAACGTTCTTTAATGTTTTCCATGGTAACTGAAACATACGAGTATTTATTAAAACAACATATCATAAAGTAATGAACTTTGAGATTTCAAATATCTTGTGTACTTACAAAGTCTTGACGTATATCAGAAAAATCCTTTCCATACTTATCAAGGGCTTCTTCAAAAAGATTTGCTTCAGATGCACTCCACTCTTCCATTTCATCTCTGCATAATACTGGACCAGTGCTGGGTACTAAAGATGACATAGCTTTTGCAACATCATAATTGTGCCGATGTAAAGTATCCATTGCATGGAACTACAAACATAAATTGGTGTAAAGTATGTTTTTTCTTCATAGTTAGTTATATAGTTATACAACAGTAACAATGATAATGATATTTACAAGAGTAATGTCTCTAGATGCAGCTGCTGCAGACATGTGTAATGATGGCTGTTTAACTGAAGACGAACAGTCTAAAGCTCTTGCAAATGTGCCTACAGATCTACTGACAACAAGGAATTGATCAATTTGACGGTCTGTTAATGAATGCCGTGGCGTCCAAACCAACGTTTCCAAATCTTGCAACCTACGAGGATCTGATTCTCTTTCAGCAGGTGTCAGCGGAGCTGGTGCTATTCCATCAGCTTGATACCTACTACCTACTCTAATTTCACCTGCAATATTTTACATTGATTAAATATAATATATTGATTTAAATATATATAACAGAAAGTTAGAATAAATATGATCATAGTATCTGAAAATTTTTAATATTAATGAATACCTTTGTCAGCAAGCAAAGTACGTTGAGCAGGATCAAATACTAAGCAATAGAAGAAAGAGTCCTCTTTGTTTAAATAGCTTAGTAAAGATTCTGTTTCATTTAATAAGGTTACACAGCATTTGCCTCTTATATGAGTTGCAGGCATTGTTTCCACCTGACGCGATAGAAACAATTCTCTGTGCTTCATTTGATGACGTTGCTTAGAACTTAATTCTGTTACTCCTCCAGCACCAACTACATTTTCTTCCATCCCTGTGTGTAAGAAGGATTAAAATTATATTTTACTATTTGAAATGTATAAATAAATATTCTAAAAAAGCTTAAATAACAAAATATTTTACTCAAAAATAAAAGGATTAATGAAGGCTATATAAGTAATATATTAAAAAATAACTAAGTAATTTTATTGTTTTTTATATAATATAATACCAATAAAAATTTAAAGCAAGATTACATTTAAAGCAAGATTACTAGTATCTTTAATTAAATGTACCAAAAAATATTAATCTTTTACATTATTTAAATTTTTTTTCATGAAAAATGGAATTATCCATAAATTTATTCATGCAAATTTGGCCTTTCATCAGTATTATTCTTTTTCTTTTGTAACATAAATAAATAAAATGTAAATGAAACGTAGGAATGTGGCAGAATCAATCAAAACTTATGACAATGAACTAAAATATTAGTGAGAGCGGGCAACAAAAGAAGAAAAAGCAACATTGATTGATGTATTATATATCATAACAGAAATGGAATTAGCTTCCAAAGAAATGTAAATTATTTGAAGAAGCCTCAGATTACTAAAGAATTATCATTTTGTGCAGCGGGATTTTTGTCTAGGTAGTAGAATTATTAGAATTGTTTTAATGAGAATGAATTTAGGATTTATGTATTAGAATAAAATTGCTATTGCAGTGACATATAAAAAGATTAATAAAAAATGTAGATGATTATACGAATAAATAGAAAGAATGACGAAACGATTGTAACTGTATATTGTCATGGAATGTATGGGTTCATTAAGCTTCACACTTAATGATTAAATCCCCTTTCCATATAACTTGAAAGAAGAGGCCTTAGTTAAACCCAATTTATTGTTTCTTTGGCCTTACAGTGAATCTAGCCAAAACTAATGCCATTCACCAAGATTACAAAGAATTTTATAAATCCCGCCGCTAGATCATTAGCCTTATATCATCACTGGCTTCTATATGAGACTAACAAGACAACCAAAAGGTGCATGATGTGTAATACTTACTGATGAATTGATTAACATTCAATTTTCATTACTATTTGTTTTAAATTATGTAAATTATGTAATATTTACTATTAACAACAAATACATTGAATTTTCGTATTAATAGTTTTCTTTAGAATCTCATAAATGGTGAAGAAATCTAATAAAATTCATCTGTAAGGGGCACCTTTTAACTGACTAGTTCACTCACCATGAGGCTCTTGGGCCTCTGACAGTGGAGCTTTCAGCCAGCCCCCCTTCCCGCCCCCTTTGTTCATCACTTTGGGCCCGATCCCATCTTTATTAGTCATTTCCTTAGTAGTATCTGGATTCTCCAGTTTCTGATTCTGCATGTTTGCAGGGGATTCTGACCTCTGCTGCTCCGCGTTTGCCACTGCAATTTGTATCATAGAACCCACTCTACTATGTTTTTCATCATACTTTTTCTCTAATACAATTTTAACACATGCTTTCAAAATTTATTTTTCTATAAAATATAACAACTAAGGACGCAGGCAGCCTTCAACTTCATTGGCCAATGGTTTTCATCTATTATGATATCTAGCTACATTTGGCTAATATCTAAACAATTAATACATATATGATATAAAAAATAACTTTGATTCTGTCAACCAATTCCACTCACGTTTCTATTTACAATTATACTGTGATCATGTAAGTAAATCATCAAAGACCTTTATTTAAAAGCTTATCATATAATGGTATTAATATAGACTACAATAATATGACCATACAATATCGAAATATTACTATTATTTCAAATATCATCTTCACACAACATTACAAATTATTGCATTATAAAGCGGTTTTTAAGTTGGAATCATAAAAGTTGCGACTATGAAAAATACCAAATCTAAACAATATTAGAAATCTTAATGAATTTACACACAATTCTCGAATATTATAAAAAATTTAAAGAATTTCATATATCAAAGGTTGTTAAGAAAAAATGGAAGTGAAATGATTCTGTGATCATGAGAAGAAGCGCGACATCTCAAACGCATACTCTTCTTAATATTTTCATACTGTTCCACACAGAACAATACGGAATCTGTTCAAGACAAAATTCGTATATTTTTTTCTGAAATTTGAGAGTATAGGAATAGTGGAGCTAGAGAGAACGAGAGAAAAAGGGGAAAAAAACCCGATTCGAAGCAAATACCGGCAGACGGACATAGAGCTACGGGCAAAGAGGAAGAGACACGACAAAGTGTATATTCACGTATACATACACGTACATACACGTACATATACCTACATACTGTAGAAAAGAAGAGAAGGGAGGAAAAGAGAAGCGGGGGAGTAAATGCTTAAAACGAAGATGGCTAGTGGGGCCCACCATTTTCGCCGAGACACATATACATTCGTTTGCGCGCGAACATTATGTATGTATGGATATGTGCACGCGCGCGCGTGTGTCCTGTTTCTCTCTGCCTGTTATTCGTACATGTCTATGTGTCCGGTTATCGTGTATGTCTATCGGTGTTCTTACAAGTCTGTGTCCGAGTACACGCAACACATACCCAACCGACCCCTGCGTCAGTCATTCATTTAGTTCAGGGTGGCGGGAAGCAAGGAGGGGTGGTATGAGGGACTTGGGTGAGAGGTAGAAAGAGGGAGAGGTGGGATGGCAGGCGTACCACCCCCAGCCCACCCCCGGCAGATCGATACAACCCCCATTTCACCCCTCTGCCACCCCCAACTTTACTTATTATACATTCCCACCCCCAAATCCCCGCGTCTCATTATCTTTGCTATTGCAAAGGAAAAATCGAGAAAGCTTCGGAGGCACATATATATGCATATATATGTATTAAAACGCGTGAAATTGAACAAATTATTTTTTATTTTTGAAATCATATTATCTTCCTCGCACGAGAAAGTATATGCTGAAATGTAACGTGTCTAAAAATTCTGAATATCGCAACAGCGATGGCGACACATTCCAACGATTATATTTTCTCGATTTTCGTTAAAACATTATATAGAAATGAAAATGCATTTTTTGAGAAGATATTTCATTTGTTACATGTCCCTTTTAGCGGGAACATGGGAGTGATAATAACGAGCAATTTCACGCTTTCATCGCCTCGAATCGTTCGAAACTATGAAGAATATTCTTAAACCAACATAGTAAACGTTTCTGTTAATAGCATCAATTATGCATGCGTTTTCATCACATCATTTCTCGAAGTAACAATCAATTGAATATCTAATATATGTAGCATAATCTACCTACTAATAATATTGATCAAAATATGTACTTTCTTTTTAGAAAGTAAAAATGTTCGCAATCAATACGAAAATATTTTTATTTTCTTCATTTGCGAATGCTTATCGATCTGCACCGTGACGCGAAGTAAAATAAATAACGTTATTACCTTATCTTCAATGCATTATTACTTATATTAATTAAATTATTATTAATAATTATTATCTACAATGCATTAGTATTAATATCCAATCAACTAAACATCAACAAAAAATTATCAAAATACTAGTTTTTATAAATTACACGTTCAAATCTAACACTATTTGAACATGATATCAATTACACAAAAAAATATAATATGTGTGTTTGTATGTATGGTCTAAAATTCTAAGTAAAAACCAATTTCTTATCAAAATATACTAGGCAAGTATTTTCAAGTTTCTTAAAATGCAACGTAGCACTATGCTATAATATATCTTTTTACAATAATATAAATTTCACTTACACTGATGCTTATCTGCAAGCATAATTAATGTAGATGGCAAATCCCTCCGCCTAAAGAAGCACATGACTTTTGCTTCAACATTTCCACTTGCCGTCTAAAATAGCAAAAATCTTCTATAAATATATATTCCAAAAAAAAGATACATATACTGTGTTACATTTAAATTACTGCACCATTGCATAATTGAACTTTACTTATATCAATCACAATAGAAGAAACATAATACAACAATAATTTCATTTCTTACCTTATTCAATTCTTCTATCCTTCTTATCTGGTAGGGAGATGTAGAGGACGTTTCAAAATATACATAATCTATAAATTAAAGGAAGAGGAGTCTATTTAATAATGCTTCTTTACAAGAGAAAAGCTGTAATAATAGTATATATAAAATGTGTATGTGTAAAGAAAACCGTTTAATTATATTTTACATGCAACATATCAATAATTTCAATTCATAAATATTTGTAATTTAACTATATAAATATTAGCTTATTTATAAATGAGAAGCGATTGATATATAAAATCTTATATATATATATATATATATATATATATATATATATATATATGAAATGTTTACTTATATTTCTATGAAATACAAATATCGATGCTATACTGTTTGAAAATACATGAACGCGGGCATACGAGTAAGAGAACGGAAAGAAAAGAATCTTGTAATTTGCATAGAGAGAATATGCTTATCAGAAAAAAACAAAGTATACCATTACAGAGTAGTAGAGAAAAAACAAAAATAGAATGTACACATCCTAAATTCTAGTCCAGTGCACGTTCGCAAAATGCAGTCTGGATTTTGATATTCGATTCTTCCTGCATAATCAACATTAAAAAGAGGAAGACGGAAAAATAATTTTGCTGAAATTACACTAGTTCCCTGGACCATTGGCGCGTAGATGAAAACACATTCTGATAATCTATCATCAAGGAATTTTTTCAAATAGAATAAAAATTAGTAAATAGAAAAAAGAGAGAAATTCTGAAATATTGAATTTTAATCATCCGAATCATCATGCAAGAAATTAGTATGACCTGAACGAAGGGCGAGAGTGGGGAAAGAGGGAGAGCAGAAGGAAAGCAGACGTACATACGGACGCCAGAAAAGAGAGGGGGGTAGGGAGATTGGATGGAAAGGTAGAAAGTTAAGGGGCTGCGCGGGTAAAACGAAGATAGGGACGAAGATACAGAAAAGGGGGGGAAAACGCCATATCGTGGACACCATTTGCAAACATGAATTTTCTGTATGCTAATTAAAGGTATGAGGAGCCAGATTCGATAGATGGACGCATGGCCTCATCAGCCGGCGAAATGTGCATGGTTATTTTACCTCCCACCCGGTACATGTTGGCCGTCATGTTGCTGGCGTCCTGTGTGGCCCCGAGAGCGAAATTAGCGTTCTCGTGGTTACCGTGGTTCTCGTGGTATTCGGCCGGCATCGGCATGAAGGCTTCTCGTCCTTCAACTACGTGAATCTATTAGCCGACACTTCCCACTTGTCCACGGAGTTAACACTTCGCGGTGTCACTCCATCGTGTTTGTTTGTCCCAATAATCGAGGAAAAAGATTTTCGCGCTAGCTTCTCTAAATCTTATTCGCACATCGACTCCGATTCTTTCCACGTACAGATATAGAACATTTGAATGATATTCGTAAATGCACACAAGATATATAAAAAAAATTACACACTGAATTTCGTTCACGTGTCCGTTACCGTAACGAGCATCGTCAGTGGCCGTTGCTCCGTTCATACAGGAACACCGCCATTTTCATTCTGCCGAGCGGGCTACATATACGATCAGGCAATATACGGCCTGCTCCCCTCTACCGGGGATTCTGGATTCACTTGCTTTCCTTCGTAACCCGCGTGCATTCAAAAACTCCACTTAAAACATCTGTTCGCGATCCCTAAGTGTTATTTATTTGTTCCGATTCTATTATGAGATTCTACTTCGACGAATTTTTGATAGAAAACACGTAATCAGACACGATACAACCCGGTCAACGAATACCACAAAATAAGGCCACGGATCGGATACTACTAAGACCCGACGATTGCGCGGTCTCGAAAGCGTCTGCGTTACCTTAAGCAAGAGTGGGGGTAACTGGACGATAGAGTGCAAATTTGTCTGCGCACTCTTCAGCATACCCGCGAAATTCGAAATCATTTCCTTGATGTTTTTCTATTATTTACTATAAGATGTTTGTCTAAGAAGGGTAATTATTTCTTATTAAAAGTAAATAGATATTTACTTTGGATTTTAAATATATTTATACAATAGAATGATTTATCTTATAAAACCGAATAAATATAGAAACACACATGTAACGTGACAATAAATAAAAAAAACTCTCATGTAGTATGTGAAATATTTATATATTTACGAAATTAGTCTTTCTATACAATTGCTTACGCGCAGTCACATATTTCATCTGTTTCAATTAATAAAAAATTGTATGTAAATGAATAGTTAAAATTACTCACTAGTTTGTAGAGCCTGTGTGAGCTTGCCTTTCGCGTAAAACGTTTGGTAATGTTTGACTAACAATAAATAATGACGAATAGTCGATTTGATGGAAATACGTAACGCAAAATTATATTTATATGTACACAGTAGTAATAGTAGTAATAATAATACATATTCGTGAATCGATTCGTGTTTATAATTTAGTTTTTTGCAATTTAGGTAATCTTTTAAGGCACACCCCACGGTCTTTACCAAGCAATTTTGTTTTTTGTTCATTAATATTATATAAATAAATGTATACTGTTGTGGATGCTATTAACCTAAATTTATTATATATATATCATATTACTATTCGTAGGAATATTTCTACTAAATATAATAATCTGTTCTCTGTACATAATTCTATGTCTTTCTTATGAATCTTTTAAAATAGATAGTCGTATCATTTATTAATGGTAATAATGACAGTAACATTAATAAGAATAACAAGATAATGCATAAGTGAGATGCGTAAGATGAGACCATGCTCTTTTTTCCTTCATTATAGTATTTATATCATGAGTAGTAAAAATGATGAGTGAAAATCACATTTCATAATCTTCTTAGAATGTGAACACATTTATGAATTTCGATAAAGTATTTCCGCGACAATCAAAAAGAGAAAACAATGAGCACATATATAAGATAAAAGATTACATGTATTACATACATAATTTTAATTACAATTAACATTAAATTGTGTAATACTACTCATGATTTAATTTAACATTAATATAAAATACTTATTTATGCCAATTTCGACAGTTTTTGTTTTTGTATGTACAAGAATAGCATCCAGACTTTGTTTTTCCGGTTGCGTATTTCTACTTACTATGATACTATTGTTTACGGATAAAAAAATACTAATATATCGCATTGTCGTTGCACGGGCAGTGTTTACGCAGTTTTTGTCCATTGATAAGGCACCAACTTTTATGATCCTGAGATTCAACCCGCATGCTTCGACAGATTTAGAGGCATATCTAAACGGGACAGAAATAAAATGAATTTTCTTTGTAACATTTAATAAATACCAAATAATATATTCTTAAAAATTTACCCGAAGGAGGTGTAAGAGTCTGTTCCCTGTAGTCTTTGTAATGATGAACCGGAGGAGATGGTGGATGAGGTGGTGGCGGTGCGTATAATGGCATAGGAGGTGGGTAATGGACGGGTGATGGATAATGCATCCATAAGGGAGCTCTATATGGTCCAGGAGGTAACATTGGTACACCATAAAGTGGGTGCTGAAGAGGTGCATTAGTTGTACCAATGTATGGATCCATTCGTACTCTTGGATATGAATTATTTGATGAGTATTTCACAGTTTGTCTATCGTCTGGTTTTAATAAATTCCTCAAAAAACCTTGCTCGTGACTTGGTTTATCTTCTCCCAAAATACTTGTTATACTATATGAAGATAATTGTTTTGGTGACGGAGTAGGAGCCGTTGTTGTACAAGCAGGCTGTGGTGTTGCGCGCCTTTTCGACGCTTGATCTTCTAACGATACTCTCTCTAATTCGCGCAAGATACGTTTACGAGGTGAAACGACATTCGGATCTAGGAGACGGGCCAATTTGTCGATAATTAGGTTCAAAACCTTTCCCGTCGATGTTCCATTTGCTTTGCGAATTGGTTTTATATAATTTGTTACTGATTCTGGAACGAGTAACAAAGAAGTAGGATCTAATGGACGTCTACGCTTTCTTGCGATTAGACGAGGATGCGCGCACAAATGATTTTTCGGACTTCTATAATAGTAAAAATTAAACTCTGTAGATATTCTACGTCTTGGGTTTGCTTGTTTCCAACAATGATCTCTTTGCCAAGGACTTGACTGAACCGACGAATTATCATCAGAAACTGTAAATGTAAATAATGATGTTAGATTTGAGTTAATTTCATAGAAAACAAATTGTGTGTTTGTATAACTTACCACTAAGAGAGGTGGAACTCTCTTGTCTATTTGGAGTTGTGCTAGCTGGTGGCCAAAAGGTTTTCTTTGGAACTGGAAACCATGTAGTTCTTTCTCCATCCCTGCGATGGGATAGTTCCAAGATAAACTTGCCGTCTTTAAAAAATTTTAAACGTCCACCAGGAGTTGGAAGTAGATTATTATCGATGCGTGTTTCTGAATGATGTGTTGATTGGGGGTTTGAATTTTTACCATTTGCCTTGGTAAGGGTTGAGTGTAATGTAGAAGGATCACGTGAGCACATTTCTCTTGTGCCCCTCACGTGACCTGCGTGAGCATGACATTCTGCTGACTTCTCGCGCATGCTGATACTTTACCGATATCCATTTTTCTCCGCTTGACCTTTCATACTTTAGCCTCTTAATATCACTTTAACAAAAGAGGCAGAACCTTAAATGGGTTCTTGTTTTGAAACTATGAATGACAATTTTGAAGATATTTGCTAAAGTATCTTTGTTTCACAATTTGAGGAAAGCATCTTTTACAAGAAAAGAAATGAACACTTGGTAAAACTTAAGATATTAGACACTATGAAAAGACATTAAAAGGATTCAACAATAATGTTAATAGTAACAAAATAATATAGTAAATGTAGGTTTCTTACAGAATCAACAAAGTTGATAACAACAAGCAGACAGAATCATATTGATCTTATTCCTTTAAAACTGTCAAATTGACATTAGGTCAAAAATTGACAGTGAGAGCAGCGTTACTCTGAAATTTAGCTGATATATTTTTTTCTTATGTCCAAAAACATTTGTTTGGGTAATGTGCCAGTTAATGATGTATCAATTGAACAGAATAATACTGAATAAAAAAAGCACACTATCATTGATCAAACAGTAACATTTTGTGCAAAATTCCAAAAGGAATTTTCTATACATGAGTGGCAATCGCTGGACACCCACCCACCCACGCACTGCCGCCTTCTGCAATCAGTTCTATTTCATTTCGAATAAGCAGCTCGTCACGTTAATAGGCTTATTCAAAACCAAGCACGTTGATATTTCATAAATTATTGTAACTGGCGTACAAGTTGGCTTTCTAAACGGAAGATTTTCACGGATCAAACACGGGACGGGCACTCTATAGTAGAAAACACAGTTTGACCGACACATGTGTTTCACTTCATCCACGAATGGTTTACGTGTCCACGGCAATTGAGTTTATTCGTTCGATGACCCTTTAGAACGTGCATCTACCATCGTTTTCCTCGTGATTTTCGATGTTCGGATGTAAAAAAAAAACAAGAATTTCTCGCCTTCGTGTATCCTTCTCGTCGACAACACTGTGGCGGTTCGCGGTCCGCGCGTTCCTCCGTTTCTTGGTCCAACTCCCACGATCAATCTGCAACACTTCCTTCAAAGTACGGAGTTACGTTAAATCTACTATATCCGATATTCAGAAAATCTAATTTGGGACTTTATTTTCAGTGAACATTAAAAACACATCGATCGATACAAACTATTCAGAGTAGAACGACACTGTGCATTCTCGTTCGACTCCAATTATCTATATGTGGTGACAATCTATACTGCACTATAAAATGATCTTTCCGACTTCTTG
Source organism: Bombus flavifrons (assembly GCF_040668555.2). NCBI lineage: Eukaryota > Metazoa > Arthropoda > Insecta > Hymenoptera > Apidae > Bombus > Bombus flavifrons. The sequence continues at coordinate 11,806,248 of NC_138454.1, forward strand.
AAATTTGTTTATTTCGTTGGCATTTGAATTTTGTTTGTCCCTGATTGACCAATCAAGTACGCATTTTTTGATATGGATGAAGTTTAGCGCGTAATCATATTAATCACCGGTATGGTAAAGAATATAATTGCAAATTTAATAATTTGTATTTTTTGATTTTACAAAGAAAGTCTCGATGAAACTTTTAGAAGAATATCAAGAACTTATTGAACGTGATTCGGTTGAAATTTCTTGTTTATGGAAATATTTACAAATGTTTTTGTACTTACTATGCGCGATTAGCGGATATGCGTCTAGCGTTTTGTTCTACACATTATGGGTATAATTAATAATTTTTATTAGTATTTGTAGAGAGAAATAAATTAAAATATTATATTACATGAAATATAAAGGAACAAATTTTCGGAGGTAACTGCCCATTGTGGGCAAAAGCTATTCTGTTGAAAGAAGATATAGAATTAGATGATATTCATGGTGTATGTAAAATTAATTCAGACTGGTGGAAGTATATTTATATTGATTATCAGTATGAAAATATATGCGTTGTGTATTTAATAACAAGCTTCTCATCTTGCATATTTGGAATCGTTTGGTTTACTCTATTCCTTATGTGTGGGAAAGGAGGATATGATGTAACAATGCAAGTGAATTATTTTTTTTTTTTTACCAAACAAGCACTCTTCTATATATGATTAGATTTATATATACAGATATCCAGGTCCATGGAGAATTGTATTTCCTGCAATATACTTTAATCTTGTATTTACAATTATATCCATATATACACATTATAATTTACAACAAGGATATAAAACATTAAGCAAAAATATAAAAAATATCTCTTCTGAAATATATGATATGTGCCAAATAGTTGTGGATGTAAGGTATCAAACTTAAATTTTATTTCAGATTTGTAATTTTTACAAATTGCTTGTTTACAGTGATTGTGAAATCATAAGAATATACATGAATATACATAATTTTTACACACACAATCTTGATTATATGTGTAATATAATCTTATATCTTCAGGTAATATTCCATGCAAACATATCTTATCCTTTTTTACACTTTTTTTATATACCTATTTTTTATAGTACAAGAAATATTGAAATATGTAATAAATATCCTTAAGGTCCCTTCAGTTGTAATGACGTGCAGTTGGATAGGAGGGCTGGTAATATTAATTTCCAGAATAATTATGATCAATGACTTTAGAATTTTAAGGATTAAAATCTATGAATTAAAGGAAGAATAATTCTCAATGTTTATTATACATATAAAAAAACGTTTATTCTCTGTGTAAACTTTACATTCTTCTGTAAATTTATACTATGTAAAAGCAGTAAAACAGTAAAAAATATGTAATTATTTAATGGTTATACAACATTTTATTTATAATCAATATATCTTCAATGTATAAATCAATATATATTCTACACGATTAACAGTTTGTTATAAAAGGTTTCTAGAAAATAATCTATATAATACTTGCAGTTATCTGTATATTCTAAATATCATAATTAACATATTTAATAGAATCCATTTTTTCAATGTCTTAGAAATTAATCTAATGCTCAATATTTATTAAAAATTTGCTATAATTTTATTAATTGGTTATCTTAAAATTAGATCTTAAAACTATGGTCATCTTATAAACTTAAACCCTTTAATCACTTCTTTAGATTGATACCATTGATAGGGACCATGTGTGATACTCACATTAGAATTATTTAAAAATTCAGTGTCTTTGTCTATGTTAGTATTAGACTCAGACACTTCGTTGTAAACTTTCACTACATTTATGCAATTACAGTCTATTTTTACTTGATCCTTGTGTTGCAGTTTAATTACAAAATAATTTGAGTTCTGTTTGGAAGGTACATATAGTGGTTTAGGTAAAAAGAACTCTGACACTGAATTACTATCACTCTTTTGTATTAGCACAAAGGTGTTTGTAGGATGCAATGGTAAAGTCAATGCATCTTGAAATGCTGGACATTCCAACATTGACCTAAAAATTTTGTTTTATAACATTTCATTTTATAAAAAATGATGGGATAAACATTATATGCAAAAATTTTTATTATTTATTACCTCATTAAACTTAACAGTGGCTTCCTAGATGCATGTTTACATTCCAAGTGTTCTTGGCTACTAAGAATATCAGATGGAAATTCAATTCGGATGTGTAATCTTGGTGATATTATTGTAGCACCAATAAGTATAGCAATTTCTTTGATTTTGCAGCCTTTTAGATGAAACTGCGAATTTAACTGTTCTGAGGTGCTTCTCAAAGAATTCAATAATGTTTTTATATCAGACGAATTTCTGTCCGTTGATTTCATTTGTAACTTAGATAGTGAATCGTATGTAAAGGGTATTTGCTGTTTCTGATATAAAATATATTTCAGGAGTTCAATTACGAGTTTCACACAACTATGACTTGTCAAATGTTCATCTAACATTACGTTAATATTCATTTTAACTTTTGTTTCTCTGATAATGCTTTAAACACGATCGAAGTAAAATCTAATTCATTGACTCGTACCAGCTCGGCAATACTAATTTATACAATAAATTGTAAAAATATATCCTTATACACTTATGAACACATTATTTTCACGTTAAGAAAATCTACATAACAATAAAAGTAATAACTTGTAAAAATTGTCATTTAAACACATTATTCGCGGTTATAAAATATTCTGAACCAAGCCGCATTTATCACTACCAATGGTAAACCTAAACTTTAAGTTATATCAGTAAGTTATATCTCTAATATAACCAGAGAGGAAATGAGAGTGCTCACGCTTATGGTTCTAGTTATTTTCGGACTAGTGCTGCACCACACAGCCAAGTGGTGAAAGTGGCACAAGCTAGCATAGACAAGATCCTATAAAATTAGGGATCTGCCCTGTTTGGTTGCACGTTAGCATAGACAAAAACCTATTGAGCTTCACGCTACAAAACCTATTTAATTGTACGGTTCTACGAAAAAGTTTATATCTATTTTTATATTTGAAATAGACAAGTATGAAAATAACAAAATCGCGCAATAATTAAACTAATTGTAGGTTGCCTAAGAAAGAGAAATTAATTGTTTACTATATTCTTTTTTAGAAAAGAAAAGAGAATATTCTCCTTCAAACTTAATAATGGATAATAATGGATCAGTGGAATAATGCAATAATTTTAATATATTTTATATGAAATCGTTTACTATTGTAAAATGTTATAAATTCGTCAGTTCCTAAGGAATCAAGCCAAAGTCGCTAGCTATCGTTTATTAAGTTACTCTGAACGCTGTAAACAAATATCAAATTTCTTATCTCTCATGATGCAAATCTCTCTCAAATTGATAAACATTACTGAATTGTAAAAACTCACTTTAGCCGACATACTTTAGTCGAAGAGTTGGAATAGTAAACATGTTATGACATTTTATTTTGTTTGGTGTTTTGTTTGTTCTCTATCAAATGGGACGTCACACGTTGAGATTGGTTAATTCGTTAAGCCGTAAATAAATAAAAACTGTCCAAAATCGAGCTATTTTCAATTGTCAATTATTCATATAAATTGAGAATGCGAAGTACCGAGCATTCAGATTTCAGAAGATCTTTTAGGACTTTATGACTTTATCACCTTCGAACAGATAAGGCAATGCTAATGCAACAATGAAACTTTATTTTTGATTTTTTGTTAATAAAAATTTCGTTGACACATTAGTGAGACCTCCCTGATCAAAATGAGATTAAACACGATATTGTTATAAATTTCTGTTATGTTGTGCTTATGAATTTTTTTAGTTACTACCTAGTACTTGTCGCTGCACAATATCCAGTTAGTTTCTACCATCCTATTAGGATATAGGCTGGGAACCTAAGCTTTAGGTGTCATTATTTTTAATGTTAAGCATATAAACAGAAAATAGTCGCTGGATACCTCAGAAGTACCTCGAAAGGAGAGGTGTTGATTCCTAATTTTATAAGTTCTCGTATATGTTAGCAGCGTGCCACCTTCACTTGGTAATATCAATATTATTACTCGACTGTGATCGAAAATTGACATTTCGTTAAGAACAGTTTATCTCTATTGAATTTTTAATTATTACACATTATTACTTATTATATAATTATTGCTGCATGTTAAAAAGTAAATAATATCATATTTTTAGTGATTTATAAGAAAGTTTGGCTTGCTTGCTCGTTGGTTTAAGTTGCTATATTCAAGTCACTTGTACTCTAACTTCACAAATTACGAAAATGGCGGAAGTAAAATCACGTCGCGTCGCACAAACAGAAGATTTATCAAACGTTGAGTTTGAAACAAGCGAAGATGTGGAGGTTATTCCTACGTTCGATAATATGGGACTTAGAGATGAGTTATTACGTGGAATCTACGCTTACGGTACTATCAAAGTTTTATTTCTTTATCGTACTTAAACGTAACCTTATTTACTTTATACTATCAGTTCAGTATCTAATAGAACTTCGTATTACTGATTTTAAAACGGTATTTTAATTATAGGTTTCGAAAAGCCGTCCGCGATTCAACAGCGGTCTATTAAACCGATAATGAAAGGACGAGACGTGATTGCACAAGCCCAGTCTGGTACAGGAAAAACGGCAACATTTTCAATTGCTATACTACAATCATTGGACACACAAGTTAGAGAAACACAAGTATTGGTGTTGTCACCTACAAGAGAATTAGCAACTCAGATACAGAAAGTTATTCTGGCTTTAGGGGATTTTATGAATGTTCAATGTCATGCTTGTATAGGTGGTACAAATCTTGGAGAAGATATCAGAAAATTAGATTATGGACAGCATGTTGTATCAGGCACACCTGGCAGAGTATTTGGTAATTTGATTATATGAAATAATTGTGCAAGGTTTGTTATAATATATTAATACAAATTTGTTATCTTTCTTATGGTATTTAGATATGATAAAAAGGAGAGTTCTTAGAACTAGAGCCATAAAAATGTTAGTTCTTGATGAATCTGATGAAATGTTAAATAAGGGTTTCAAGGAACAGATTTATGATGTATATAGATATTTGCCACCTGCAACACAAGTTGTGTTGGTATCTGCAACATTGCCACATGAAATTCTTGAAATGACCAGTAAATTTATGACAGATCCTATTCGTATTCTTGTAAAACGGTAAGTTCAATTTCTCTGAATTGAAAGAAATTGTTTGTTTTACTGAAATTAACTTATTATTATTATTCAATATTATTCAATTTATTATTATTATTATTATTATTATTATTATTATTATTATTATTATTATTCACAGTGATGAACTGACACTGGAGGGGATAAAACAGTTCTTTGTCGCTGTTGAAAGAGAAGAATGGAAATTTGACACATTATGTGATTTATATGATACATTGACAATAACACAAGCAGTAATCTTTTGTAATACTAAACGTAAAGTAGATTGGTTAACTGAAAAGATGAGGGAGGCTAATTTCACAGTTTGCTCCATGCATGGTGATATGCCACAGAAGGAAAGAGATAACATAATGAAAGAATTTCGATCTGGTCAAAGGTATGTTATTTTACTATAAACAGTAACATTGTAAATTGAACTTATTATTTTATCGTTATTTTGTTATTTTCTAGTCGTGTTTTGATTACTACTGATGTGTGGGCACGAGGAATAGACGTCCAGCAGGTATCTCTTGTGATCAATTATGATTTGCCCAACAATCGTGAGTTGTATATTCATAGAATAGGAAGATCGGGACGTTTCGGAAGAAAAGGTGTTTCCATCAATTTCGTAAAAACCGACGACATAAGGATTCTTCGAGATATTGAACAATATTATTCAACACAAATTGATGAGATGCCTATGAATGTAGCAGACTTAATATAATTTTAATGTTCAGGACTTATTCTAAGAATTTAACAGGAAAGAATTATTTTTACTTACAAATATATCTGTAAATTATATTTCCGAAGCATTTGTTTGGAAACACAGTCATTCGAAATCACACTACACATCTACAAAACTAAGATTTGTAAAGCTTAAAAGAAGCTTTAATTATCGCACTTACGTATTTAATTTCTAAACATACTGTGAAAAAATGTATCTACAAAGAATTTTATAGGACGTAATAAATTTATGATATAAATATATAATTGCGTAAATGTTAGTTTGTACCTTTATTGTGATAGATAATATAAAATATAGAAAAGAAGTACATTTTGGTCTAATTACTCTTATTTTTCCCTTTTTTTCAATTTATAAATAAATTACGTATAACATATCAAGACAGTTTATTCCAAACAAGGAGAAATAATCAATAACTGGTTCTCTAGTTTAGATGGCAGCAGAGCAGTATTATGGTTGACTTGTAAGAATTAATTGAAATTTATTGTACAGTTTTGTTTCCTCTGTTGAGAGAAAAGAGTTGCTTATTATTAATCTATCCTTTAAATATCAACTCCATCTATATCAGCAATTTATTCCCTTAAAACTCACTCGATAATCATCCTCCCGGAGAAATGACATAGGAGTATGTAGAAGAATGAATATATATTCAGTGTTAACATTCAGAAATGAGAATAGAAAATATGAGATATAACTTTATATAATTATTTGGAAATTGAAAAACATGGAAACTCAAGAAGATTGCACAATTAGGCGAGGACAACCTATTCGTCGCTACCAAAATGATTACAAACCTGATGGACATACTTCAACTTGTAAGTAATAACAATTTCGTATAAACATTTGATTCTATGTAATAGTATTTTCCTATTACCATCTTGTTTTGTTTAGCAATGATAGTGAATCAATCCCAATATTTAAATGTTGGAAGGTCTACTGTAAGAATAGCTGTATATTTAATGACTGGAATTTTTCTATCAATGGATGTTGAACATAGTTCCACTGCACATCAAATTCTTGCAATGATCCAATCTGAAGGAGAATTAGGATTAACAAGAACTCCTTTATTCACTAGCCAAACAGTCTTTGCTTTGTGGCTTTGCTCTTCAAGACTAGAAGTCCAATTGCATCCGAATCATAAGCCTTTAGAGTTGGCTGCAAAATGGAATCGCTTAGTAAAAAAATATAGTTCTCAGAGGGAAGAAACAGACGAAGAGCCTTTGCTGTGTCTTAGACGAAATGTATTCCTTTCTCGGTCGGACGAGGAGCAAATAAAGGAAGCTAAAGTATTGGAGCTATTATATGCAGAAGCCAGAAACAACGTATTGCAAGGTAATCAATTATTTAATTATTCCATATTTCTATAGAAGCTTGTACTGTAACGTTTATGTTTATATCTATGTTTCAGGACGTTATCCATGCGAGGGACAGGCGCGATATGCAAGTTTGGGAGCTTTGCAAGCACGAATTGAACTTGGCCCGTATAATCCCCAAAGTCATACATTGGCATTTTTCAGAAGGCATCGTGGTCGATTCTTGCCTCATCATTACACTTCTCCTAGTCTGTTATTAGGTCTCGGTGTGGGATTAGGATTAGTAGGAGGAAAAGGGGCACCGGAGGCTCGGCTACTTGAACAGTACAAACGAATACCAAATCACACAGGAACTAATACGAATTCGAGGAAACTTGTCAGAAAGTATTTAGAGTTTTGTTGGAGCTTGCCATGTTATGGCGCAGCTTTTTTTCAAGGGCAAATCGAACGTCCTGTGAGAGGGCTTGCATCATGGATTACAAATCGTGATATGCATGTACTCATTGCTATTAATTCATCGGGTGTATATATCGTGGATGACATTCAATGCGTAAGGAATCAAGCATCATAAAATAATTAATTATCGTTCGAGTAACATGTTAAAAATAACTTTTCTACAGAGTTTATTATTGGGTCTAAGGTATTCAGAGTTGAGCTGGGAAATGGCGAAACCTTCTGATGAAAGTAATCTGGATTGTCTGCCATGTTTATTTCTACAGTTTCCTGTACGGGAGAATGGGACACGAGTTTATAAAATTCTACAAGTATTCTCGAGACAAGTACGAGTTGATTTTAATGAAGCTAAATTTAATTGTTTAAACTAGTTGAATTTATTTTATTATTAGGCAATAATGATGGACACATTAATTTCTGGCTTTGCCGAGGAACATCGTCGTCATGGAACTAACGGTGATATTGGGAATACTGATCGTTTAACGGACCATGCGGTTGGTTCCAATATCGGAAGTTTTACCAATAAACTTAGTAAATTCACATTGGCAACCTTTGACGACGAAGGTAGGTAATAAACAACCTTTTCGTTAAAAATTTAAGGATATTTCTATGATATATAATTATTTTAGGCCGATGTATTGGACAAATGGGTTCTTGGTCATTTCAATGAAGATACTGTTTCACATGGGATAATTTTAGTTATCACCTTTAAGTACCGTAAGATGCGGATTTTGTTGTAAATGATGCAGCAACATTTTGTATCTTATAGGAACTAAATCTCTATGGCGATCTAATCTAGTCTCTAACGTTTGTAAGTAAAAGTTTAATTCATTAATTTTTTCTAATATTTCTTCTTCTTCTTCACGGGTTAAATCTCCTTCCTGTAAAAAGAAAAAAAACCTGCTTTTCTATATTGAATTTTATATCAAATAAATATATTAAACAACATAACTTCATGACTATTTATTGACCTGTGTTATCAATGCTTGCGTTTTCATTAATTCCTGCGAGCATTCGTCAAACTCACGTAAGATCTTATTCGCTCTGCGCATAAGTAACTGTTTGTAATCATTAAGACATGTATATTGTATGAACTGTGCGTCAATCTTTGATAGTTCCGGTGGATTTCCTAAACGAGCTAAATACGGTTTCAAGTAATTTACATCCTCCGTGATATCTTTCTCACTCTTGGTTCTCTATATTTAATAGATTAATCATCAATGTGCATTAATTATCTAGTTAATAAAAATCTATTGTTATTATTTTTACCACTAATGTTTCTATCAAGGATTTTGATTCTCTCAGTTTATCATATACAGATATTAATAGCGTTGGCATCAAGTATTCCTTGTCCCTTGTTTCGAGAAAAGCACATAATTCCTTCTCCGCCGCTCTAACTTGAGATATAGATACGTCCTCTTCATACAGTTGTGTCTCTAGCTCGTATAATAAATTTAGGGATTTTTCAGATTCATCTAGAGGCTGCAAATAAAGTAATAAAATTGTCTTTTAGAATTGTCTTTTAGTATTGTCCCTTGGAAAATCTTTTAACAAAGTTGATAAAGGCTCACAGTATATCCATGCATCATTGATGGATCGAGAATCAATCGTTCTCCCCTTTCTGCTAATGGTGGCTTTACATATGTTCGTATAGCTCTGGTAAATTGTCCTGAATGATAATGATACGTAAGACGTATTTCATTCTCACTAATGGCGAATTCACGAATTGCTATGTTTCTACTCGCTTTTATTCGTTCGTCTCTATTAAATTTCTCGACAATATTCTGTAAATTCAATCAGATAATTCAAATTACCTAAACTACTATTCAAAACTACTTTTGCGCGATGTGTTTTAAAAATGATATAGATCAGCAATTTCTACCTTACCAATATATGTCGGTAATGAATATCTTGCGAAGCAGAGGTCTTCCTATCTTGTGAGAATTGCACGTGCCTGTTCTCAAGCCGATCGAAACTCTGGTTTTAATATTATGTAGTGCTTTTAATAATTTACATTTCAATTATGTACACACAAGTTACTGCTTACCGGTAATACAGGAAGTCATCGCGACCGACAAAGTGTTGCGTTAGGTAGCTTGGGTTCATTTCGAATTTAGATAGACCATCGAAACGTGGAACGTGATAAAAATCTAAAATTCGCTCGCTATCTATCTCATTGGAAGCATCAACAAAATATCGATGTTCTGTAATTATATTTCTCATAAAAAGATTTAAATATGTATATCGAATAATGTGAGAAGTAATGATGCTAATAAACAAACCTTTACATTGATCTGCTCGGCCTCTTCTATAATAATCTATAACTGTATCGTCATTTATGTTTCTCCGTGATTCCACGAGATTGTCAGATCTATTTGCATAATTTTCATATATTTCTATAGGGGTCGTGTAACCGTAATCATTATATATCGTAATTCTTTGTACTACGCCATCCAGTTGAAGATACGGAGCAAAAAGTTCAACTTTTGTTTTCTTATAAAGTATCGTTTTCGTACCATTTGGGAACCGTTTTTCAAATTCTGCAAAACAAAAACTGACGATGCATTAACATAACCGATAATTTACGTTTATATTGGGAACTTAATATCTTTTATATACCTGCTTCGCTAATTTTTATTGGATCTACATATGAGAATGGCATATCCAAGTGTTTCTCCGGTTGCACATCAGACTCCTCATCGATCTCTTCTCCTACTCCATGCATTGTCCACGGTTCTCCGGGGAGCAAATGTTCCCACAGTTCCACTTTCGTTAAATCCCACACTATGTTTACGCACGATTTTACGGATGACTGCATATTTACCCAATAATTCTTATCGTTCCATATGCTTTCTACGCCCAAGTACAACTGAGCTGTGTCATCGTCAGTGGCTTCGAAGGATATCCCCGTGGTAGACTCGATAAAAAGTGGGTAAGGAATCTCCTGGTCCCTTACTCCGCCTAACTCTGGCAATATCGCTACCCAAGCATGTATTCTATGTCCCCGATGCTCATCTGGTGCAAGCTGCTCTAATTCCTAAATCCGAACATAATTCGCTTCAGACAAGAACCATGAAGAAAGTTGTAAGAATTCCCCTCCAAGAAAATGAAATCAATTTTAATTACTTCGATCAATTTTTGTTGTTCTTTTTCGTCGAAAATTAATTTCTCTTCTAACTTCCTCGCCTTTTCTTCTTCTAATTCTGATAAAAATTGACTTTTATAGTCTATAGGTAGCTTAAGTTCATACTTGGTAATCTTAGGTTGTTGCTCTTCCGGCTTTCGTTTAGTATGTTTTTCCGGTTGCAGTATATAGGGGCACGACCTTCTTGTCAAATCGCATAGCGTTTGTTCTCTGGATGCGTAACCACTTACTACGAACGCATTATATCCTTGACCTAGTAGCAAGCTAGTAAGAAATGTCGCGCATTCAAAGCAATTGCCCTTCCGAAGCTTCTGCACCCACGTTGGTGAACGCAGCTGTTTTGGCTGTAAACAGAAATAATATTATAAATGCGATATCATAAGCGGGAAAATTTGTAATTCAATAAGCAGGAACACTTGTTGCTTTATATCAACGTTTTCATAATGAGGTAACATAGCGACTCATGTATCGACACTCAATAAGACAACATGTCAAAGGAATCTACTGTATCGACTGTCGCTAGGTTGCGTAACCGCTTGCCGTAGGTTTCATGTGAAAACGCAGAAGTAATAATAATAACAATACTAAAGAGTAAATACATCCTACACATAGCCACTAATCGTCCACACGAGAAGTGTACACATTCAAATACGACGTCGAGCACGTGGCAACTCGTGCGTATTCTCGGTCCCTGACCTACGCGACTGTATTATGATCTACGCGTAAAATGTATACTGTACCGTATAACGGAAGTGACCGTGTATCACAGAGGGAGTGGGCGGGAGAGACCGGAGGGCAGAAGGGTGGGAGGGGGTGAGGAAGGGAGAGAGGGAGAGTAATTAAAAGAAAAGGCTAATCAAGTTATGGAATAAAAAACCTTTTTGCAAAATACGATTAGATCGATTTGCCAACGTGGTGCTCGTTACAATTCGCCGTATACGATAAATTTAAAAATTGTCAAAACGTCACGATTGCTGGAAATACCGTGATTTGTACGAAATTTGTAAGGGAGGTTCAACTGTACTTCGAAATTGAAGTCGAAGGGTCGCCTCGCCCTCTCGTGTCTTGGAACGGGAGAGAAGGCAGTCTTTTTTTGTAAGCGCGTAGCCTGGGCTAGAGTAGGGCAGAGATGGTCAGTGGGTGGTGCGGCTATCCCTCGATCCCTTCACCCACTTCCGCCCCCTCTGTCCACCCAACCTAACCTCACCCTGTCCACCCTGCCTCTCCGCCGCCATCCCTCGAACGCCCTCGGTCCCGCTTCCTCGCCCATTGGCGTTGCTCACCCCCTCCGTCCCTCGCCAGCCCCCGCGCGTCACCATCATTCCGCGCGACCCCTTCGACCGGCACCCACGTGGGACGCAAGACGAGGGTGTGAGGTAGCAGACAACGCGGAGATACCGCCGCCGCGGCAGCTGCGCTCAGTGTTTCTCAACCATGAACTTACGTTGCCTGCGATAATTTACAGCCTGGACGAATCGGCTCGTCTCTCGCTTGAATATCGCTCAGATATACGACACGAGTCACGAATTATGCACAAACATACACACGCGCCGACACACAAAAATGCGCGCGCACACACACATGCATATGTATATATATATATATACTCTCGGTACAATTTCACGCGTCCATGTGAAGGAAATTACGAATATCCACGATTTTCGGACGACTACTTTTATCGATACAAGTTTTCCACCCGATATCGCGTGATCAGCTTGTAGATGTTTTAAAGCGGACCGTGCATCAGCTTAAAATCATTTCACGGATTACGTTCGTAACTATACTATTAAAATTCGAAGCAAAAAACAAAAAATTAGCACTGCAAAGAAGAACGAATTTGTTTTGTCCGTCTTTTTATAGTATATATATGTTTATATGTGTATAAGGAGATTGTTTTTAATTGTAGGAGGTTAGATAACTCTATCGGAAGGTTTACTCGTGTATATAGGGATAAGGATCACCGGCGTTTTAAAAACTTCACATGTAACACGCTTTTCCCAGAGTAAAGTTGATTTGCTGGAAAGAAGGCTCGAAGATTTTTCCGAGCTACGGAACACTTTAAAGCGGATAGAACGACGTCGACCGTAATCTTTTTATCAATGTCGCGATTTAGTGGAACTCTAACGATCGGTATAAAAGTATATCGAAAATATGGAATCCGATTTCAAGGTTCCGGTGGCCCGTGGCAGATACTAACAACCAATTGCTCGATCGGGAAACCGAAATAACCATACGTCGCGAATCACAATAACTTTCTAGCCGATTTCCTATCGAGTTAACCAGATTTTGTATTTCTCGACCAAAAATATCATGTTAATTAGCTTTTAAACGTGAATCGGCCAGAACTCGAAAATAAATGACACATTCGCACTCTTATTTTCCAACGGAGCGCCTTTTCATCAGGCCCCCTACATTTCATTTTCATAATATTGCATTCTTCCAGTCCTCTACTATGTAGAAATGCTACTGAACGATAGAAAATTGGATATATTTGGGCTGGACTAATACGTAAACGCTATAATAAACAGAACGGCGTGTCAAAGTTTCTGGCAGCCGCTATATAACGTGATAACCTTGGTACCATTAGCTATCGAATAAAAAGAGAAAGAGGGAAGTAGGTTTATTCGCGATGAAAAAACGTTAGGCTGGGAGATTGCGACGATCTAAAAGGAGAAAAATCCCTTAATTCCGGGACGGGCACGGTATCGATAATTCTCGTTCGGATCTACGTTCACGGAAGTGGACGAGAGAGGACGTGATTTACGCCGAGACGATGCTCGTGGGTATCAGTCGCAGGGTACATGATCAAAGCGCGACGGTCGAAAGCGTGGATCGAAGCGCTGATTGGTCGGCTTGGAGCGGGGTGCCGCGAGATAGCGCTTTTCGGGACGCCTCGATGTCGTGCTCGGTGCTGGCCGCCGTATCGAGGACGTTATCCGTGGACGCGACCAGAGAGTGCTATGTGTACGGCTGTGTATGTGTGCTATGTGTACTATGTGTACGGATGAACACACGCGTGGATATACCTAGGCACGAATGTGTTGGCGCGCGCGTTGGGAGATGGAACGACCGAGGGCGAAGGAAAGGAGGGATGAAGAGCGACAGAGAGGTAGATACAGAGGACTACAAAGACAGGATAGGGATGGACAAGCCGAGAAAGAGAAGGATAGAGAGAGGGAACGAGGCCTAAATCAGGGGCGATCGCACCGAGCGACGTCGCTATCTCTCTGAATATGCGAACCACTATTTGGCGTCCGCGGCGCGGCGCGTACCTACCTAGTACCCGGTATTACTAGATACTAGATAGTACCTAGTCCCTGCCTGCCTATATACCTTGGCTAGATGTTTCACCAGGTTCCTCTGTGTGAACTGCGTCTCTACGCGACGAGGCGGAGGGCGTCCTACACCAACACACCTACGCTCTGGGTTTACACCTACGCGGGTTTACATGCCCTGCAAATCGTACCGAGATACCGAATCGCGGGGATCCTGATGCTTGCCCGTGCACTACGCGGTACTTTGGAAAGTTATAAAATCGAACTCACCAGAGCTCGCGACGTGCGAGCGGTCGCGTCGTTGTCCGCAGGCAAAATCTCCGCGGCTACCGGGACGCGTTTCGATCTTTACGTCTCAGACCTTTATCGCGCCAATCGAATACGATTTTGTCATCGAAGGAAATCGAAGTCGCGATCGATACAGAAAATTGACCGATACTAAATACGCCGCGCCAGCTAGCGTCGACTCGAGACATCGATATTTTCATACGCGTGATTATCACCAGACGTTTTTAATAAATATAAGCTATAATCCGACACCGGCCAACACCGACTAACTTTCGCTTCGATTACGCATAGATATGATTATTGTTAGTTATGCGTAAATAGCCCGATTATGTAGTGGCAAAATATGATTTTAAACTCTAACCTCAGTTTGCCCGCCAAGATGTTTCTCGTTCGCGCTATCACGGCATTGAATTGATTTCGTAGTTGTCGCGAGACACAAGTTCTCGGTGATTTCTTGATAATCGTTCTTAAAACGTCGACACTGTTTTTCATGGTTGTCACTGACCGCCTATATCGAATTACGTAATCTCGTTCGGCCAAACATCGGATTGACAAGCGCGCGACCAACGACGCGCGTTTCATAACCTAAAACGATGTTTCCGTTTCTTCGATTTCAACGCGTGCCCGACGTTCCACTTTAAAGATTAGCCGATCGAAAAGAGTAGATGTTATTAAAATTCCGTTGGTTTTTGGCGCGAATCGCGACTAACGATAAGAAACAGCTGTTTCGAATACTTTCGACTCGTAAGACACGGAAGAGCAAGTTGGTAACTTCGTTGGCCAACTGAACGGATTATACCGTTGATTGTGTGGAACGGGGAGTGAAACTACCCCGGCACGAGCCTAGTTTTAAACTTCATGGCATCGTCTGTTCGTTTTCGTAGCGTTGAATGAACTTAAAGAGAGAGGGGCTGCGTATTCTTCGAACTTGCTTTACGAACGATACACACAGGTAAGTACGTAATCGTTGAACGAATTTATCAACAATCTGGAATAATCGTAATAAAAAGATGACTAACTTTTCTTTTTTAGTCAAATCTAAATAGATCGATATGCGGACATACGCGATATTCTAATGGTAGAAAAAGTCGGGATCATCAGTGTTTATGAGTTTAAAATAGTTGAACCGAATGTTTGGAGAGCAGCGGGGGAGAAGACCTGTTCGAGTCGCCCCCGTCGATGGCTGATCGTTACAAATACCGGTGATACATAAGCGGGCGGCAAGCAGAGCCTCACCGTTCTCTACTCTAACGAGCCGTACACGTGTTTCTGACGTCGCGTCGGCGCTATAAAGTAAGTACATATACGGACACGCGTGTCCCGTCGTGCGTGTATGTATATGATGTGCATAAACACGCACGTACACGCATTTACCAAAAGGAGAGAGAGGAAGAGGCATCCATATACGTGCAAACCCGGCACGCTGGAAGCCCTAGAGCCGGTTTTCAATGAGCGAGTGGCGGACGAAGAGGGAGAAACGGCGGCGACAGTCGGAACCGGCGCGGCGTGGCGAGGCGCGCCGTAACGCAGAAAGAGGAAGATAGGCATGGTGAAAAGGAGCGGGATGGCGAAGCGAACGAGTAGAGAGTAGAGAGTAGAGAGTAGAGAGTAGAGAGTAGAGAGGAGAGAGGAGAGAGGAGAGAGTAGAGAGCAGAGTAGAGAGTTGAGAGTTGAGAGTTGAGAGTAGAGAGTAGAGAGAGGTGAAGGAGGAAGAGCAAGAGCCAGGAAGAGGGAGGAGGACGAGGAAGGGAGCCAAGAATGGACGAGAGCGGGAGGAATATAAACCCTTATCGAAATCGTGATTCACCCCACATTCTCCGGAGACCCCCTAACCTATTAACATCCATATCACAATAACAGATACACGTGTACACCGAGCCGTATTCCCACACGGTCATTCGTCCTTGCACACCTTCGTAATTGCTCGGCCATTTCTGCGTCACCGATCGAAAAACTTGTTTGCCATTTAACGTTATTATCGGCCGCGCCGTGTCTGTTAAAATTATGCCAATTCTTCCGAAACGCGAGACGTTCGAGGAGGGTTTAAATAAAACGACGTGCAATTTACAGACTTTTTTCCTTCCTCTCTTATCTCGAGTCCCTCTCTTTTTAACCGTTTCTATGAAACAAAGCGTACGAACGAGCGAACGGTAATTAATTAAGGCGTTAAATTGCTAATTCGATCGTGAAAAGGACGAATCGACGATTGCCGGCCGAGCGTTATTGTTCCAAGATTTCCCTTTTACGTACCAGCGCGGCAACATTATTTCAAGATTCTTTCTCTAATCCGCGCAGCCTAGCCGACTCGATGGTTACTTTGGTTCTCGCTGTTCGTTTATGGAGCAAGTTTCCCCGTTAAAAGGAACTTTAAGCACTTTTGAGAGACTGACGTTGAATGAGGAGGTGGGGGACCACCGTTAAGGATCGTCAGATTGGACCTTATGAAGTACCGTGAATATAATACTTATGAATGAAATCAACGTTGCCCTCTCGCAAAATTGAAAAGAATGTATTCAAAGGCTACGAAGGAGGCGGCAGAAGGAGAGGAGAAAGAGAAAGAACAGAGACGTCACCGCGCAACATTTCAACGACGTTTGTTTAGCCTAAACGGGTGTCGACCAGTGTCGTTAATAAAAACTGTCATAGCAGAACATCGTAATAAAACTAACGCGTTCTCGTGCGTTAATTAGTTTCCCTAATGACAAGGGTGGAAATTCTTGTCGAAGCTGCGACCTTTCTTTCTTTCTAGAAACGTTGTCGCGTGTATACTATGCACATACATGTAGCAGCATATACGTATCGTAGAGCGCGTGTTTCGTGGAGAATTACGCAGGTATCTGGAACCGCGATCGCCATTAAGGATCTAGCGCGAAACGATCCCATCGCGGGACCGAATCTCGCGATGGATCGTCACCGTGAGGTAGAACGATCGTCGGATTCGCACGCAGAAAGAGAGGGATGAATGGAGGCCGGTTTTCGAGCGGACACCCAGTGCATCGAGATAGATAGGTAGATAGACGTCCGGATAGATGCATGCCACGGCAGCCAGAGCAAGGGATGCCGAGGGGTAGCGCAAAGCGGACAGGAGTAAAGGGGGATGGCGGTAGGTGGTCGCGGTGAGACGCGAGACGAAGCAGGGATGAGGAGGAAGAGCAAGAGAGGATGAGGTGGATGAGGAGGTGGAGCAGAAAGGGGTCGATGGTGGGTGGGTTAGAGGAGGAGAGTGGGTGGTGGTTCTCTCGCTGATTACGTCGCAGGATGGTCAGGAGAGAGAAACGCCGGAGAGGATGCTGCTACGCCGTGCGCGGAGGAGGCCGGTTCGCTGGATAGAGGCGAATATATCCGCAATGTCCTACCACCAAACCCTATACCCGGCTACCTATCTTCGTTCTCTCCTATTTCTCTCTCCCTCTCTCTCTCTCTCTCTCTCTCTCTCACTCTTCGCTTATCAGGGTGTTTGCTCTCTGTTTCACCCTCGTCACACGGTATATATCCATCCTTGTTCTCCCTACGTTCGTCTCTCTCCGTTACCGTTCTATCTCTTTCCCTCTGATGGCAGCAGCCTCCCGGGTGGCAGGGCCCTAAGCTAAACTAAGCTACGCCAGGATAGGATAGCGTCAGAAGGATAGGATGGGATAGGATAGGATGGTTGGATGAAGCTCACCTACCCTCGTACATACAACGACTAGGATGACGTCGACGACGACGACGACGACCACGACCACGACGACCACGACGACGACGACCACGACGACGACGGCCACGACGACGACGGTCACGACGACGACGACGGTAACTGCAACGGTAGCGGCGGCAGCGACGGCAACGACGACGACGACGACGACGACGACGACAACGACGAGGACGACGACGACGACGACGACGGCGACGACGACGACGACGACGACTACGCTCCCTCGTGCAGAAGCAACCCACCCTCTTCGTGTTTTCTCCGTCTCCGTTCTCTCTATATCCGTTTGACTATCTACGTCCTCGTCACACCGCCTTTCTCGCCAATCCCGGTCTCTCGCACCAACGTTCCTCGCGTCCCGTTCTTTCGTCCCTCGGTCGTCTCGCTCTCTACCAGCCAGTAACACCCACGGACCCCGGGGGGTTAGTTAGGGGTGGTATATTGACGGCCGGCGTCGCGAGGACGCCTATACTTAGTGTGCCGGCGAACCGACGCGTTTCCAGCTAGGCGTCCCCCCCGTCCCACCCTACCTTCTCTCTCTTCGCTCTCCACCCGCGTCCGCCACCATCGGCCACCCTTCACGACCACCGCCACCCCCATCTCATCCCCTTTCTACACCCTCTACCGGCGACCCATTCTACACCCTCTGCTGCCACCTTCCTCGTAGCCCTTCCCTCCTCCTAACCGCTTGACTCTCCCTCGGTCCATCCTTCGTCCACCACCCCTCGAACCATCGGCGAGCAACCCCCTATCTCAACCTTCTTCCACCTCGACCCTACTCACCGTAGGGTCTTCGTGTCTAGGTGCGAAGAAGTAGCTGGAGAAACTTATCTTCGACCTCGTACGCCTCGATCAACCGAAACAAGAGCTATCGGCAACCTGTTTCCAAATTACTTGCTCGCGAATCGGACACGAGCGTGCCAAACTCGAACGCGAGTGTCCAGCTTGAACGGACGTGGACGACGAAATCGATGCCTTCAGGCACTGTGAGAGCTTCGTGGCGCACCTGATGCGAGAAAACGGGGCGACGACGACGACGACGACGACGACGGAGGAAAACGAAGGAAACCACGGCTAAGGGGGAAAAAGGAAGAGGAAGAGAGACAGGGAGAAGAAGGGAGGCAGGTCTCGATTAGGGAGCGACCGAACGAAATTATGTATACGTCGAAGATGATGGCGACGATGCACGCGATGGGTTCCCCAGGCGCGCAAGGTCCGTCCGTCGAAGGGGAATGTGGCTAGGAAACGTTTCTTTGTCGGTAGTTCCTCCAGCGGGCGGATCGGTTTCTCGAGGGCCCTTAAAAGCACCGAGAACCCCATCGGAAACTCGCGTCCTCGATCGTCGTTAATTATCATTATTTGCCGTGGCCACGATACAATTTACTTTATTGGTCGCCGAGACGGCCACGCTAACTTCCGAGGCCGCGTAATTACCGCTGCTGATACGCCGCGTGTACTTACACCTGTACACCCTGTGCTCGCATAATTCTCGCATAAATACCGCGACGGACTTATCCCGGAGATGGCGGTCGTTTAAGGAAAGATTTCGTTCCAGCTGGTAATAGGTTAGCACCCGGTGTACCTATCCGTTGCATTTTTTCGGTTTCATCGTTACCCACCGAGATATGTATACGCGTAAGTACACATATGTGTACGTACGTACACACCGCGGGAGAAACAAAGAGGTTTATTGTGAAATCAGTGGCGTGGAATGCCTCCCTCGGTGCACTTACCTGAAATTGATGGCGCCTGTTCGATTTGGTACATAGAAAGGCAGTTAACGGAGGCAGGAGGCGAGGGGTGCAAGAGTGACTGAGAAGAGCAACGAAGGAGGCGAGTGTTCGCAGGATCGACGAGTAATCGAATTAAGGGTGCTCGAGGTGACTAACTCTCGAGGACGTCGGTAAGGAACGGTCGCCCGTTGAAAACGATCCTTGTGTATTACACGTACATATGCTGCCTTGCATAGAAAACTTTGCAGCAGAGAAAACAATCCGAACAACGTCTTGATGCACGTGTTATCGAATCTATGATACATACACGTGTATACATATAGCTATGATAATCTTTGGTTTCCTTTTAATTCAATTAATCATCGTCCGATGACGAGAAAAGCGACTGGAACCTTTAAAAGATTCTTTATTTGTATGGAATCGTTGATCGACGTGTTATTCCGTCGATTGCTTCTTTTAAATGTATTCGAGAAGCAAACAGCGTGATACGAAACGAAATAACAAAACTGACTCTGTACGACTTTGTCGAGTAGGCAAATTAGAAACTCGGAAAGGAGTTGAGAATTCCCGTCGAAACAGTTTACGTTTACGGGGATGGCTAGTGGTGGGTGGCTGAGCCGCGAGGTTTATGAGAGTAACGTCACCAATGTCTCGTTAAACGCGTAGCCGTAGTGGCGTGACGTCACGCTGTAACGCCCTCTCGACGATGACGATACGTAAGCGGTGTACGGTGTACGGTGCACGGTGTATCGGCGAGAACAGGCGCCAGTAAACGCGAACTTTATGCCGCCAATTTCAGCGTTCGATGCGTGTCTTGCGAGCGTTCTATCGATCACTCGAAGTCTCTTCCTTCGGTTATCGACCGTGGGACCACAAATTTCTCATCGTTTACGAAACCGCGAAAATCCGAACGCGACAGCTGCGCTTGTTAATATTTCCCTTGTTTTTCGTCGCATGTTTTATCGATCGATATAACAACGTATAAGCGTATAATATAATATAAAGCGAGATTTGATTACCCATCGATTGTCTATGACTACAAACGCATTAATAGTTTTTCCTATTATTTCGGGACGATCGATACGTACACAGACGGATTAATAATTACTTTATTATCGCTCGAACGCTTTATCCATGGCACATGCGCGCGTGTCGTCCATCTTTCGCGAGATAGACGTATGTAATTGCAGGATAGAGTGCTTCCCGAACGCTATTGTCTTCGGACTCTTCCGTCTCGAATCATGGAACGATTTTTCTATCGGCAGCCGAGCAAAACAAATTATCGCAGTTAGAACGCGAGAGCTAGATACGATCGAGCGCAGATAACGAGATATCGTTACGAAGAAAGAGAATATTTGGTAACGGCGAAATGGCGAAATTGCGAAACAACGACCTTGCGATACTTTGTTTGTTACGATTCGTGGCTTATTAACGCGTTCCTTCTATCAAGGAATATCGAACATTTCCATGGATTCCACTATGCACATTTGTCGAAAGTACAAGCGAACAGGACGTTAGAAGTACTCGACACTTTTACGATCGTTTGGCTAATGACACGCGCCGCTACTACCGCGTTCAAAATACTATTAAACAGACCAAAACACCCTCGATATTCTAGGATTTCACCGCGTTTAATCCGCGGTCGCCGATACTCCGCCGCGGCGAGCGCACACACGTGTGAAATTCAATGCGCGCAAAGGCGTTAATGCAATTACGCAATAACGGGACAAGATTATCGTATCGTCGTGTCGGGGCGAACGTCGATCCAATCGCGTAACAAGGTTATGTTCTCGTTAAGCGTCTCTGCGGCGCAACTTTCGCGAAACTCGAGAGATCCAGCGACTCGGTTCCCTTTTCCCCCTTATCGTACCGTCGCACGGTTGTCGTTATGTACACGTGTACGCCAAGTCGAGCGAAGCAAGAGAAATCGACGCCACCGTCGAACGCGAGTCGTTAAGCTCGAAGAACGCACTGTTGGCTGTGTGCGCGATAATTGCTAGTCGATATTTGTCATCGGGGTACGAGGTTAAGGACGTCATAGGCTGTCCTATGGTATCGAAACAGCGTATGGTGCGGACAGAGGAAGAGAGAAAAGAAGTTGTTGTTTGTTGATATCAACCAACGTGCATCGTGAAAAAGTAGCAAAGTTTTTCTATCGTTGAAGCGACTATTAAAATGCCGGGATTGATGTACGAGTTATAGAGAAAGCAAAGGTGATCAACTTGGTCGAGGCCAATCGTTCGCTTGGTCTTCTAATCGTCGACTATAGTCTGATGTTTACATTAAGAACTTTTGAAAAAGAGACGAGTCGATCGTTTTGGTTACTCCGGCTGGATCGTATATCTCGGTCGAGTCGAACGATCGCTGCAAAGAACGCGTGTCACTGCGTTCGATTTAAAGCGGACACTGGAACGGACGGTCGATCACTTTTCCTGCATTCGCAATTACTTATCGACGCGTCGGTAAATAACGGCTTCGTAGATACGCGATGCGATTACTCTTCTCCGACGACGCTTTGTTCCACGTTTTTACTATTTATATTTCCCTCTTGCTCTTCCGTTACAAATAGAATTGCCAACATTTAAAATTCCGTCAACAAGTTTCGCGTTATTGAATCAGTAACGACGTTTCGTCTAAATAAACGAATCACGGAAGGAAGTTGATGACTTTTATCGTATCGATGGATTCGACGCGACGGTTGAAAATTATCGAGCGTAGGGAGAAGGCGGGATAAAGAGCACATGTTGGATCTCACGTTTGCGGATCGCTCCTCGGAATAATGTTTTTTTCCCATCGTATTTACCCGGATAACCGAGCAATCCCAGTTCGCCGTCGTCCGCCAACTTTGCGCCGCGTCGTGAACAGACGTCGAGTTTGCGGCGGCTCGAATTATCGGTCGGCGACAGTGCTGGCGAGTTTGTCGAAAAGCAGGGCCGTACGAAGCGTTCGCAGCCGAGTTTATCCGCGCGTAAAAGGAACGAGCATTTTCGCGCGCCCGTACCTAGCGCAAGCGAACCAACGAAAAACCATACGAACTTATTCGAGCGTGTTACGTTCAAATTTTCGTTTCATTCGCGCGTCCCGTAATCTTCTCTTGGATAACAATGGCTGGACGTAGAGAGGTGCGAGTTCGTCGTAAATTTATAAATATCTCTCGCGGAAAATAAACCACGGACATTGATTTATCGCTAAGACTATAGAAATTATTTATGGAATAAATTTTACTTTACGATCCTGAAGGAGAGTCGCGCGAATGCGTTGAACCTAGTTTCAGCGATAGCGCCTCGCTAGACACGACGCGACCGTTCAATGCGATTTATTTTTAACTGTCACAATTATCCAAATAAATATAAAACGTGGTTCAACAGCGATGGATGTGGCGATGGGATCCTATGAAAACGACGGCGAGGAAAATTTCAGCGACCGTGTCGGTGTCTAAAGCGGGCAGAAGGGGAGAGGGATGGAAAGGATCGTTTGTACCTGCAAACTTTGCGAAAACTCTGCTTCACTCGTTCAAGGTTGCCATAATCCCCGTTTAACGTTCATTTTTTTATCGTCGCACTACTACTACCTTCTTCTTTCTCTAGTCCGTGACCTGGTTCGTTCCCCGACGTAAATCCGTCACAGAGCTGTGATGTTCGTCCACTTGGTTTGGGGACACCTTTCTTTCCTCTCTCACTCCCTCGTCGCTCACGCCATCACTGTCGTCCTCGTCGTGGTCGTGGTCGTGGTCGTGGTCGTGGTCTTCGTCGTGGACGTCGTCGTCGTCGTCGTCGTCGTCGTCGTCGTCGTCGTCGTTGTCATTCTCTTTCCCTTAGCCCCCCCCCTCGACCGCCCACTCTTTTCCCGGTGTCCCTCTCGCGAGAGTGCGTTCGATCGACCTGAATTTTTTTCCCCGCTCGAATCGGGAGCCCTGAGAGCAATTTCTCGACTCGTCGCGGGGTGGTCGTCGCCGAGGAAAACCCCGAGGAAAATCGTCCGATCGATCTGCCTTCGGTCTTCAGGTCCGAAACGAACCAGCGAGAGAGAGAGACACGGATATATCGCGGAATCGAGCGAGAGAGAGGCAAAGGTGCCAACAGAGAGAATACGTGAGATGGAGAGAGAAAGAGAGAGAGAAGCAGAGAGAGAGAGAGAGAAAGAGAGAGAGAAGGAGAGAGTGATCACTGGTACTTGCCAGGGGTCGGTGGGAGGGGTTTGAGGAAGCGTGGCCGAGGGTCGAGGGGAGGAGGTGGGCCGAGAGAGTCGAACACAAGTATGTGCAACGCGAGCTGCGCGTATATACCGGTGTCCGTAGTCGTGTGGTTGTGCGCGGGTGGGCGACCGTGGCCTTAAGGCGCGTTCACAGCGCTTCGTTTACGAAATACCGCGACGTTTCGGAAATTGCGTCTCAGCAACCGGCGTACCCGCGGCAATAAATATCGAACATTTGGAAAGGACGAGTGGAAAGTAAATCGAATAAGAATACCGACTTTTTCGCGCTGCACGGAAATTAGATTATCAGAGAAGAAGTTCTGCCTATGGATTATGGTGGAACAAAAATTTTCTTCCTAACTATCTCTCGGTTATTACGAGTTACAGATGGATAAACACAGGGAATGTTTACAATCGTATGGGAATTGTTTTAGTTCGAAAATAGACGTAAAGAATTATTTTTTAGCGATTTCTTAAGTCAAACGAGTTGATCGTATAATTAAGTCGATCATATTCGTTTCATTTGATTGAAAATTACGGGTTTCGTGAAAATGTAACGGAAAACGCGAGCAGTTTCGGTGTGGAGACACCCTTAAGCCGATAGGGTGAACGTGGACAGGATGAAGTACACGTACCACCACACCGAAATCTTACGAGCCTGCCTCTGCTAACTACCTCCTATCTGCCCTGCCCGAGGCCCTGAAAACGTTCTACGTTACGCCTCGCGGGGACCCATTTCGCGCGAACCTCGTGCACAGGGACGTACGTTGATTTCTCGGTGCCTGGCGCTTTCGACAAATATTTTCCATTTTTTTATTCATCCGCAACATCGATATCGACAACCTTCTTCCACGATGTTCGATCGATCTAATAAAATTTAATTTCTCAAAGGGGAAGAGGAGAAAGAAGAGAAAGAAAAAGCTCGTATATCAATCGGAATATAACCCGAGATATCGATTAAAGATCGATCAAGCTAGTTTTAAATAATTCCGCTTGTTTTCGATCTTTAATCGTCGAATTCGTGCTAATTGCTCGTCCGATATCGTCAGATCTGCTTTCGTTATCGAGCGAAAGAAGAAAATGGGAAAATCGTTTTGAACAGCCAAGGCGACGTGAAAAGGAGCGCGGCCATCTTCTAACCTACCTATTATCCAGCTGATTTCGAAAACGGTGCGTTTCGAGTTGCCGCAATGCAGCAGTAGGAGAGAAAAGAACACGAGAGAGCTGGCCGGCTGCCTCTCTCGCAATGTCGAAAGAATTTCCTGCGCGCGGCCAAAGCCACCGTTTCGGGAGGACGCCAGGGACGAACCGATTCTTTGCGCGACCCCGATCATCGCCGTTCTCTCCGTTTCACGCGGAACGGATGTTCCCGACGGACCGAGCGCACCGACGTGTCCCTCTCCTTCTTCCCTTCTCCCGTCGTCGTCCGTTTCACCGTCCCATTTTCTGCACCTCGTCCCCCGTTTTGAATCTCCGGTCGCTGCTAACGGACCTATGGCCGAGAAAACAGCCGCGGCGATCGAAACGAGAAACTCGCGCCTGAAAAACAAGCCGTGTTATTCACCACGATGACGGATCATCGTCGATTTTAAAGGGACACCTCCGTTCGGCCATTGTTTCGTGAAAAAAGTTTATCGGATTTATCGCGTAATTTTCACGTTTTTACGTTTCAATAAGAGAAAAGGCTGTTGTTATCAACGTTTTAGGAGAAACCTTGGCATCGAATCGAAAGAAAAAAATCACACATACGCGAACGATCGTTTGCAACGTAGAGAAGTTTAAAAGTTGGGATACGAAAGTTACTTGGATGGACAAAGAAGGGATTTCCTAGTACGACGTATCTATGGACTAGCGGGAATTGTCGAAATAAGACGAGAAGGAGGTGAGAGGAAATTGGTGAAATAGGAATTAATCTGGGATAAGGGAGCGATTCGATAAAAAAAAATTGCGTCCATTCTGTGGCTTATTAGAAGAGCCAGGCATTAAGACGAAACAGGTGTTGCCGTAGATGGCACTAAACTCGTTTAAACTGAACGCTACTGTTCGCCAACGACCGTGTAGATATCGTGAATGAGTTGTTTAAAGCGGTTAATCGAGTAACAAGCTACGTAGTTACGTGAGAGCGATGTAAACGCAAACAGAAGGGCAACTGGAAGAAAGCGAGCGCAAAGGGAAAAATAAGATTGAGATATCGCGCCGATGCGAACGCGTGACTCAGCTCGGTTATTGTTAAGCATAACGTGGCTTATTAGATCGCACGTGGAACGTGGCTGCTTTCCTTCCCTCCTGTGATCGTGTGAGTGGGCTCGTCCGCCAACGGTATGGACCGAGTATGATCGAAAGCACACACGCCGGGCAACGTGCCATATCAGCAACTGTGTCAGAGGTGTCGTGCCCGTGACGTTTCGCGGGGATTTATATCGATAGCGATTTGCATTTCTCGCTAATCGCTGCCATCTTACTTCTTCCATTGCGCTTTCTTTCTGCTTCTTATCAATGAAAAAAAAAAAAAAAACGAATTTCTACGAAATGTACGTTATATAACGTACGATAGCGTTAATACTTGGCTGAAAATCACGCGATCTATTCTAGCTTCTTTGGAATTAATTTTCCAATGGGAAAATTGAAAAATGTAATCGCTATGCTTTCGAAGGATCTTTCGTACGGACGATATGTACGCGTCGAAGCGTTAAGAGGGGGAAAAAAAGAAGGAAAATTCGAAGGGAATTAAAAGAAAGTGGCGCGAAGGCGACAGACGAGACGAGATTTTTTATTTTCAAATTTTCCTCGACGATTCGAGGAGAAGAAGATGGTGGAGAAGAAGCGAACGACTGGTACGCGTTTGGGGATTGCGATTCGAGGTAAACGCCGGAGGCGACGTGATTTCTCGTTGAACTCGGCCGTAGTCTTTCCTTTATCCGATCCGTGCGAGCGGCCGAAAAGCGTGCGAACGATTTCTGAAACCTTTTAGCTCTGGAGCGCGAACGACGCCCAAAGAGACTGTGCGGCAGAACTCGAGAAAAGAGTGGAAGGGACGGACAGAGGAAAACGTGCATCTCGGGCCTTTGCTTCGTCTCTGTAAAGTACGCTTTTTAACCACGGCAACCTACGAGACGATTTTGCTCCACGATCGTCCCGAATCGAACCGAAACCGAATCTCGAAAGATCGCTCGTCAGTCGATACACGCGTCACGCGTATAGTCGAGCATTTCGTCGTTACGAACTGTCGGATCAAACGAATCTTTAACACTAGAACCAACGATAGTTAATACGAAGCTATTTCTACCAAAACCAGTGAAAATCACTGGTCTGTGAAAAATACGTAATAACAGAGTATTTTTATATTTATCGATTTATTACTTTCTTACAGGAGCAATTCCATATTATGTAGTACGTTTTTGGTATTATTAATCGATCCGCGACCATGATTCCTAAACCAAGGTTGACGCATTTATGAAATTCTAGAACCAGTCATTTTTACCGGTGTGTCATTTCTAGCGTTATCATCTAGCGATCGAGCCGAGATTTTCCTGATAACCGATATCGTCATATCGAACGATACACGGTAGAAATTTGTCAAACACGTGGGAAGTTGTAGAAAACGAGGAAACTGGTTGATTGGGCTTCGATAAACAGATCGCGGCACACTTTTACAGTATTGATACAAAATTACCCTTTTGATTTGGGGTTTGAATACATAAAAGAACAAAATAAAATTCGTCATATTGTTTTCCTTTAGTTATCGTTGCGAAAGTCATTACATCATTGCGGGGAAAAAATATAACACGAAGTAGGAATTTTTAAGTAAAATTGTAAAACCAGTGTGGTAGTTCTAGCGTTAAGGTTCTCGTTGTTTCCCGCCATTCGTTTCACCATCGCTGAGATATACGTTTTCACGTAAGCGACGCGATATAACGTACAACTATTGTCGTTTTTATACAAAGGGAAGAGTTTCACCTATAATACGCGCGCAGCTTGTGCAAGAAGATTCTTCTTCTGGACGCTGGAAAGACGCGCTAATCCTATCGTTGTAAGGTAATTAAGTAAACGACTAAAGCGATTCTTACTCGTTCGACGGAGCAGTTAACCCGAAATTTTGCCGATATCGAGAAAACAAGAGGAAAGAATCGATCAGGTCGTCGTGTACAACCCCGAAGAAGAAAGCACCCTGAGGGGCCAATTAATCTAGAACCTAACCTGCTCGGTGGAAAAAATGGAGCGCTATATCCAGCTTAGCTTTGAACGTGAAACGCGAAGGAAACGCCGGCGTCCGCGTCCTTTCTCGAACGAACGCGCAGCAAACCATCAAGCTAGACACCGTAATTCCGCGTCAGCGAAGGAAAATCCCAGCTGCTTCCGGTGCGGCGCGATCGCCTCGATTCCCGGCTCGCTCCTCGCGACCGGACCAATTATTCCAGCCAGGGATTAGCGTAATAGCGACAGGGCTGTCCAAATTGGACTAGAAATCGGGGGCATTCGAAAACGTATAAACCTTCAGTCATTACGTAATCAACGAACGTTTAGAAGATGCGTTAGTCCGAAGAAAAAATTCCGAGTATCCAGGTTTGAATCCGAACGTTGGGAAAAATTGAAATTTTTACATCGCAACGATGGACGGTCTCTGTGTCCGGAAGTCTGGAAGGTTCCGCGATGGAAATCGAATTTCGACGCTGCGGGCGGATGAAATTTCTTGAAGCGAGGGAAGAGAGGAGAGAAGGATGGAGGGACAGAGAGGGTAAAGGCGTTCGTTCGACGATTACAATAAACGCCGCGTCCATCACGGTCCGCCGGCGAAAATCAATGAACGTCCTGGCCGCGAAACAATGGAAACCGAATTTCAGAGGCTGAGAACAGCGAGGTCGCGGATCCGCGTCCTCCGTTGTAACCACGGCAGTGCTGTGTTCTCTCTTCTTTTCTTTTCTCTCTCTCTTTCTCTCTCTCTCTCTCTCTCTCTCTCTCACTGGTTTTTCGAAGGCTTGGGACGCAGCTTTCCGCGAAACGTCGAACCGAAGCCGCCGCACCGTTGCGAGCGGCCAAGGTATTGATGAAAGGTGAGGCGATCGATCCGATACGCTACGGGGTGTCCCGGTTTGATTTACGGCCGAGTTCCGGCCGAGTATTGCGTTAATTTGCCAGTTGATCGTGGAGCAGAGTGGCACGAGTGGGGGGATGCTTTAGAAATTCCATTCGCGATCCGTTCTCGTTTGTCAATTACACTCGCTGATTTTCGGCTCGACTGGCTACAGTTTCTTCAAGAAATTCGTCACAACTACGCCGACGATAAGTACAAGCAATTAATCGTAATCGGGTACGCAGGACCACGGTTTAAACGCGGATAGTTTAATCGAATAGGAATAAAGAGCGAAACTCGGTGAAACCACGCAGCTCGATACTAGAACTGCGAAATCCATCGAAATTCGCGTACATTTCCGACTCTTGTCTCTGCCACGTACGTAGATCGTTGCTATTGGAAATGACAAAAGCACGATTTTTCATCGCGTCTTCTCTTTCCTTCTACCAGTACGTTCGCGTTAAAGTCGACGAGTTCTGTCATTAAATTTCCTCCGTATCCGAAACGCGAACCGAAGCCTGATTCGACTTGGGGCGCAAACCGTCTGGCGAAAAACGCTTTTCGACCAAGGAAGAATTTTCCACCGCCCACCTTATCGCGAGATACGTGGAAGAAGAAAGGAAAGAAAGAAGAAGAAAGATCGTGAAACGAAACTAATCCACGTTCCTGGTAGGCCGGTTCTCTCGTATCCGTCCAACGTATCCACCACGTCTCTCCGCTTACTTAAGTTCGCTCGAACGGACTAACCAGTGTACGAAACTCGGACACCCGGTACAATTTCCATCGCGTTTAATTGTTCCCTCTCCGACCCGCTTATCCGCAACGCCACGCCGTGGGCGAGCGAAAAACGCGCGACCGATTCTCGGAAGGAGGTTCTCTGGAGAGCGAGGGAACGACGCGACGCGACGATGGAAGAAACAACGGGGGAGAGAAAGGTGGCCGGCGGGGGGTAGCCGAGGGAAGAGGGGCAGGAAGGAAGCCAGAAAATGTGGGGGCGTAGATTCGACCGTCCTTAGGGGTTTTCGAGCAGCCGCGAGCCTTCCGAGGGCCAGCCTCGCCCGAAATTCAGCCAACGCAACGCGCCCTTCCTTCCTTCCTTCCTTCCTTCTACACCATCGTCTACCACGCGGGATCCTTGGGATTTTTTTCCCGAAATTCTCTTTCTCGGCCTTACCGCTCTCGCTTCGTTCCGAGAATTTCTACTCCACAAGCAGACGCATATATAAGAAATCTGCTGTTTCTCTCTTTCTTCTTTTGCCTGTTCTGCCACTTTTTTTTAACATCGATACAATTTTTCGATTTCGATTTTTTAATATCGATAAAAAAAAATTGATTTCCCTATAAAGATAGATTATGGCTATAATACGTTTGTCAGAAATTGTTCGCGAGAGAAAATACGGCTATTTCGCGATATCACCGCAAACATCGAAATGTCGAAATTTCGATCGACGAGTTCGACCAACGTAATCTTTGCAAATAATTTCTTCAGAAAAAGAAAGAAAAAAAAAAAAAAAAAGAAAAGAAAAGAAGCGAGAAACTCTGCTTCCAAACGGTCAGCTACGTTCGCTCCAGTCTCTTCAACCCTTACGAGCCGCGCCCCCTACAACGTCGCTTAACCGTTGCTATCGTTATGCTTGGCCTTGAGAAAGAAAAGCAGCTTGCTATTATCGCTCGCGCGATATCTCCACGAATCTCGAAGCAACGGTATTACGTAGATCGTAAATTTTATGTTAACCAAGTAGTGACACACTGCTTTTGACGAATAGCTTTGAATCACCGACGTCCAAAGATCTCAGGTCAAAGTTGCAGCCCGATTGACTCGGTCGCGGATTAGTCACGTAGCATAGAAACGCGTACAAAAGGCGGTGTACACAAAGAAACCCAGGCTTTTCTATACTTCGGGGTACATCGTATCGTACTACCGACTTTCGGGTAATTTCCAAGCAAACCTCAACTTTTCCAAGGTCGTAACTAGGCTGCCAACATTTATACAAGCAAACGAAATGAAACGCAAAAACATCGGCAATCTATTTACGACGTAACCAAATCGTAGACGAAAGGCTGCAAACGATAGATGTACAGGGTGGTTGGTAACTGGTGGTACAAGCGGAAAGGGGCTGATTCTACGCGAAAAAAGAAGTCGAAAATGTAGAATAACAATTTTTCGTTCGAGGCTTTGTTTTCGAGAAAATCGACTTTGAATTTTCGCTCGGTACGCGTGCACTTTATCGCGTCTCGTTATAACGGATCTCACTGTAGATCGTTCTCTCGATGGAAAAATGTAAAAAGAAAAAAAGGAAAAATTAAAAAAAAAAAGTTTTTATTCCATATTTTCGATTTCTTTTTTCACGTAGAATCACCCCGTTTCCGCTTGTACCAGCAGTTACCAACCACCCTGTATTTGACAAAAATCGGTGTCGTTCTACTTCGAGTTCGTTAAAAATCGAAAGTTTCTGCGTTTCTTCGTGTCGCATATTCGCCCGACCGTAGAGACAATGTTATAAAAAGAAAAAAAGAAAACTATTGTCGAGCAATTTAGAGAACGGACGATTACGAATGGCCCAACGCCGAACGAAACGACGAACTCGAAATAATCCGAAAATTACGGTGCACGTAGCGCGGCACGTCACGTCAGGACGACGCGTCTGTTCTCGAGGGTTGAGGTTCCCCCGCGTCCTTCGGATCCCGGGGCGGTGCGGGGCGACGCGGCGTGGCGCGGTGCGGCGGAGAGGAATCCGGGAACGAGGGGTCGTTCCGCGGCAGCCGCGAGGTATTTTCGTTCCGCGTCCGCTTACGATGGGGAAGAGAGAGCACGGAGAGGAAAGGGGCGGACAACCCTCGAAGAAAGGAAGGCGGTCACGTAGCGTGGAAAAAAACACGCTTTAATTCTGAAGCGTGTGCTGGTGGTAGCTGAGCCGGTGGCGCGCGCGCGTGTGCAGGGTCGCGAAAAAAGCGCGACGCCGATAAAATGTTAGCGTACGACGACTGGCTCGGTGAATTATAAGAGAGTGCTGGGATAATAATGATTTTGGCGGATGGCGTTCGGAGAGTATCGTAAAAGTTTAATGCGACGCTTTACGCTCGAGGCTGCGTGTAAAAGGGCGCATTACGGAAAGTCATTTCGACCTCCTTCCTTCTATTAGGCTGGTTTTGCGCTGTTTATTAACGAAGCTTGCATACACGCGCCGTAAAACGATCGTATCGTACGAAATGCCTAGAAATCGTTGATTCCTCGTTACATCGTTGGAAAGAAAATATCGGTCGAAGGGAGACACGTCGAGGAACCAGTTAACGCCAGTAGCGAGTGTTAGCGAACAGAGATCGAAAATCTTTCGTAGCTTGCCAAGTCGACGAAATACAACGTTACGACCGACGACGAGGGTTTTCGAAAAATCGTTTTTGAAAAATCTGGTAAATTTTGACGGGGAAGGAGCGCGGCGAAACGTTTAAAGATACTCGCGGAGATAGTAGAAACGAGAGAGCGAGAAGTTGCATGTCGTGAAGCCTCCCGTGAACCTGACCGATGGGATCGTTAACGTATCCGTGCTTATTATTCAAATTAAACCGCGCCGTTTACACCGGCCGACCAGGCCGTTTAAACGCACGATACACGCCACACGATTTCTCGTTTGCAGCCACTTCGTACAGCGACTCTTCCACCGACGATTGCCGCGTTTGTACGTGCGTTTGTATACGCATCTGTAATAAAGTCCCGAGACACGAGTTTCGTCTCGTGACGAACGATCTCGAGCCAGATAAAGTTACGCGTAATAAGCGGTGTACAGTTGTTATTTGCGCGTGATAAATTGTATGCTCAAGGCCACTCACGGGAAAATCCACGCAGTAATGCTCGCGCGTCGTACCACTGTCTCTTTTCGAATTTTGCCATTTGAACCCGAACAATACGATTTGACGAACGATACGAATAGGATTCTGGGTTGCAGCGGATCTCGTCACGGCGAGCGAAAAATTAAGGCAACAACGAGGATTTTCGTAAAAGTCGTTTTACTAGCTAAAATTTGGCGGAGGAAAGTTACTGCATGGACAGCGTCGTATCTCAGGAGCAACTACGTGTACATCACGGCCCACTTTGCGGAATCACCCTGTGCGGTTGTGCACGTGTACGCGTCAGTGTTAAAGAAGAGGTCGAACGTAGATCGCAACGGATACGAAGAGTAAAACGCAAACAGCTGCGGTAGCGTTTACAAGGTTACCTTGTAACAGGTGGCACGGCCTGGAAAAAGGCCGTGAAAATATGAATCGAATACGCGAAAAGATACTTTGTTTTTTGTTCGCCAAACGAAACGCTTCGTTTTCTTTCTTATCAAGCTCACCGAAGCGAGCGATGCCTGTTAATTATTACGACGTACATTATCAACTTCCTCGGCCGAATCTCGTTTAAAAACTTTCCAAAACTCCGCGCTCCTCCACTTGGCGCTTTAAACATTCACCGAACGAACGCCCTTTTCTTTCGTTTTCACGTTTCATACCTGCGTTCGACCACAAGAGACGGATAAGAGCGAACCCTGCGAAGCCTCGTTCGACTTAGTCAAGTAGAAAATTGCAAGTAACGGACTTTTCTTTCTAAATCTGTTTGAGATAGGTGCAAGGACTTGAACTTTGCTTGATATTTAAAGACATATTTATCACGTGGAGTAAATCGCAAATAAAGCGAGTTAGGCAGAATTTTAACGAGTCGACTAATTTGTAGGAACCCGAAGATAACAAGCTAACGATAACAAGATACCGGAGAAGGAGAATGCGGAACGCGTCAGTGGCTGGCGAATATTCCACGAGATTCACAAGGCGTAAATATCGTGCTTCTTTTAACGTACGCCACCTATAGCAGCTGGAAACTGCGCATATTCATGATCGTGCAGCATGCGAAGTGTGAAGTCAAGGGAGACCGATTACCATGTCGGTTTATGCACGTACCGCGATGCCTCTCGTACAAATCGATGAAAAATGTAACGTTACGTAATACGGTAATATACCGTGTGTGCAATGCTCACGAAACGTAATTACAGATGTATTACCGAAAATGTATCAAACGCGAAGATGCATCTTTGCTAAAAGTTCGATAAATATCCGTTTAATTTCGAAAGTGACGCTTCGATGACGTACAATAACGAGAAGAGGAAACTACGTACGTTTATTTGGCTGTTCTATTTGAAATAACGGTAAAGAAGACGCGTTAAGTCAACGATCGACGATAATGCAAAGGAGAAGAACCGTCACAGCAGGGAATTAATTATGAAAATGAAGATTAAACAAATATTACACGATTAATAGGGTCTTAAGCAAAGGGGTTGAAGCGACATAAAATAAGAATGCGATTAAAATAAGGGTAGTTAAATTCTCGACAATACGATATCGCGTAGAAGCGATCGAAAGGCGTTGGCGTATAAACGGAGGAAAAAGTAGGATTAATTTACCGGCGAGAGGGAAAACATTTAGCCAGTCCCGTGGACAGGAATAATCGTGTTTCGAATTCGGGTTTCGCAGACGGTCCTGCTATTACCATTATTATAAGTTGATGTGACGTGACGTAATGGGAGTTAGAGCCGTATGAATGGGCATAGAGCAACAAGTTGCCACTAAAAACTGGGAGTGAGTTCGTGAGTTGAGTTCTGCTCGTTACACCTCTATATGTAGTTCTTCCTTCCCTATACTATACGCCGTGGTCGTGCTATATACCCCAGCCCGTTATAAACCCTCCGGCTTTTAAAGTATTCTTTTTAAAGCGGAACTGCCCTAACAGACGTCACCGAGTCGTAATATTCCGCACGAGTGGACCACGTGACGACGGATCTCTCTTCGTCTCGCCGTTCTTTGCTTTATTCGTTTTTTGTTTTTCTTCTTTTACCTTATCCGTTGATTATACCGCGATTTAGTATCTTTTTACGACACCTATTACCGACCGTTTTAAACAAATCACACGAACAATCGCGCCCCTCCCCCTCTTTTACCCCTACGGCAAGCCGTGAAATCTGGAATTATGAGCGAAAGAGGAAGAGAGAGAGAGAGAGAGAGAGAGAGAGAGAGAGAGAGAGAGAAAGAGAGGGACACGAAACTTTCAGAGTGTTTACCTTTAAATCTTTCTCCGACCGGTAGAAGGAGAGAGTAGAACCGAGAGGGAAGCAATAATGGGATAAAATAGCGGACAAACGTGACAAATGTATCCTGACAGAGCAGAAAGATATATTTCCCTTGTCGTTCGCCTCTTTTTGCCGGCATTTAATACACGATTCCACCGTTGCTTACTGCGTCCGGGACGACTCTCGACAGATCCTTATCGTTCTATTCTCTTTATCGACTGTCGGTTTATTATTCGTTTTTTCTTTTCCACCGTTTCTTCTCTTTTTGCCCCTTCGTGTGTTTGTTTCTCTTTTTACTTGCTACTTACTACTCGTTACTCGTGTTGTTCGTACGGCGATATATACCACCGAGTCGCGTGGCGAAGTGGGGATAATTGGCGAGACGTTTAAGAAACATCGGGCGGCAAAGTGGTTTTTGTCATAACTTTTTAACCCAGCGTTTTCGAACCTGCGTACACCGAAATTTCTAGTACAATGAAATGCTCGACGCGATATCAAGCTCGTCCTATCGTTCGGTTTTTTTTTTTTTTTTCTTTCATTTTGAACATCTTGTTTTTTCCGTTTGACGTTAAAACACGATACGTTCGGCTGTTCGGCCTGAAATATCGGCGAAAGAGGGAAACTGGGCAACCGCGCACACAGTAGCAACGCGTTACACTTTCTCGAACCCTTCGCTTTGTCCCTACGACAAATCCTCAATGACGTCAGCTCCCGGCAGCTTTGAAGTTTAACAAACATCGATAGCAGCTGGCCAACGACGTTTCTCTGTTATCCTCGGCTTTCTAAGCAAATACGCGAGACCCACACTTTGATGTCGTTTTAGATGCTCGCTTCGACGATAGGCGCGAAACTTTTTTGCCATTTTTCCACGTTGGCCGTTGCTTTGAAATCAATCAACCATCGGGTCGAAACTATTTAAAAAGGCACGCTTTCACCGCGCGTAGACGTGGGAAGCAGCTTGTAATCTGTTCGCCCATTTGTCGTTGCGTGTTGTTAAATTCGCGTTATAAAAACTCGATGAAGATATATACATATATATGTGTATATACCTATAGATATGATTCGAAGTCTGGAAGACGTTTGGAGACGAATTTGTCAAGGTCACGGGAAAGCAGAAGTTACACGGAGCAAACGAAAGCGAAGACATTCGTTTCTTGAAACTTTATTTACTGGGCGTTTTCGAAGTTTGCATTTCTCATCCGTTAGCTTCCGCTTTCCCGCTTTAACCTTGGCATATTTCGAAACTTACTAAATTCCTCTCGTTTCGCGTCCGTCTATCGCCCCGTTTCCACTCGATTAATCAAATGTATACGTACGTGCGTACGACCGCGATTTTTCGTTACGGCGGCCAGTGAAGTTAGCATCCATCGCGAAGAAACTAACCTATACGACGAACTTCAACGAAATCGACAAGATAGACGCGAAATAACCGGAAAAGGCTTGCCTATGTTCCACAGGTTGGATTCTGCTCGATTCACAGTTATAGTTCCAGCGACGAATCGATCGTTTTCGCGACACCGTCGAAACGTCCATGTTTTTTTCTACTTTTCCATGTCCGCTCGCTATCGTTTACGATGATCTACCGCAATGGTATTACTATATCGGGCTCGTTGAGCCGCGCATTTATCCATCATCAAGTTATCGCGGTTCGTCACGATGATAGACCGCGTCCAGCTGGCCGACCCGATCCCATGCAATTTGTCAGCGGAGACAAAGTTCGCTCGGACTCGGGGCCTGTTTCAGCCGTTTCAGCCGTTTCAGCCGCTTCAGCCGTTTCAGGCCGCTTCTGCGACGCGTGCGCGCGCACCATTGTGAAAAACCGTAGAATCACTCTCGATCGAATTCCACGCCGTCTCCTTAGGCGGAATTTATTTATCGTCGCCAGCCTTCGCGGATACACGCCGGATCTACGATCCGCGTACAGTTTGCTTCGCTTATAATTTTTATACGCGTACGTCGACTCTGCTTCTTTCCTAACCTCCTTAAAAATTTAGTAACCTTTGGACGATCGTTCGCTTCGAGTTAAAACGCATCAGGGAATTAGAAAACACCTGCACGTTCTAACGTTGCAAATACGTACATAGGAATGCGCGACAGGTTATGTTCTGCTCGTGCGATGGCACGTTTACGAACATTATAAACATTCCGTCGTACAGTTGGTAAGAGAAAAAAAAATTGAACGACGATAGAAATTAGATAAATATTGAAAAAAGAAAAAAAGACATTCGAATCGCGTTGTCAAACCGTCTCGGTTTATTCTTTTCGAAGGTCTGGCGAGAGAAGTCTGCGTTAGAAATGAAAACTCTGGCCGAAAGAACACGACCCGGACGAAATATCACGAGAGGCTAGTGAATTTTTCGTGTTCCATCGAATCAACGCGTGCCGCGCCGCGTTCGAGGAGAAGCTCGCAGGTTGGAACGCGGAACGACCAGCGCGTCGACGCGAAACAGAGACGGACGATCGAACGAGGAAGCGAGCTAGCGTGGAACCGCGAGAATAGCGGGCTTGCGGGGTAGAGAGAAGGGCGGAGAGGTGGAAAGAGAGGAGAACGTCGGACGCGTATAACCGTCGAGGCGATAAAACGCCCACACGTATACCACCTTGGTAACTGTCGCCGGGGCAATTGAATTAATGCCAGCCTACAAATTGAAGCCGGTGTGGGATCCACGCCGAGAGAGACTCCGTTGCTTCGATAATTGCTGGAAAGTGGCGCGGTTCGCGGGATCCTGGCCACCGCGCGACGCGACGCGATGCCACGCCGCGCCACGTCGTATCACGCCACGCCACGCCACGCCACACCACGCTACGCCATGCTACACGTGACACGCGACACGCGACACGCGTCACGTCGATTCGGAATTCGAAATTTTTGGGACGCTACGCCAACTAACGTTTTCCTTACGATCGAGGTCTCATTTAGTTTTTATTTCATTTTTCCGAACATAGTTTTCGGAGATCTCGTTCGGTCGGAAGTGGTTCGATTAGCAACGCTAAATTAATCTGATTCGACTCGACCGCTTCCGTTCTCTTCCGATTTGTTCGTTTCATTTGCAAAGTTGAACGACATCGCGAATAGGAATTGGATCGAATCGGATCGTAGAATTCGTATTTAGCGCGCTTACGGGCAATATTTCTTTTCATAGACGAGTTACGGACGAGTTTCTGCGACTGTTGATCTTACGCGCGAGGTACGGTCGTTGGTCGATCGTGCGGTTAACGAAGAGAAAAAAAAAAGCCGACGATCGAATTTAGTACGAATGGAGATAGAAACGGGGGCTGTAGCCGAAATTGGAGCGTATTATCTCGCGAATCGAACGAGATTTCCTCGTATCGAAATAGAATGTTTGCTCGACTGCTAGGTAGGCCGCTTCGAGTATCCGCGACGTGATCGCCGTCGCGATCGTCGACGAGGAAAAGGAAGAAGAAGAAGGAAAGTGGGGCCTGTAATAGGTCAGGTCACGGACTCTATGTTTCTTCGAGTTCTCGAGTGGACAATTAAAGAAAATTCAAGATATAGAAATTTCTCGCGTTCGCGCACGTATCTCGATACCCTGCGATCTTTTCCTACGTTTCTCAATTTCGTCGCATGTCAATGTAAGTAACGCTCGATTCTCAAGTTGTCAAAAAAAAAAAAAAAAAAAACAAAAAGTATGTATTTTCATAGATTCGTTTGTCTCAAGAAAATAACATAAAGTAAACGATAGGAAATGGTAAAAGAGACGAAAGAAAGGAGAGAAAATATAGCGTTTAAAACGCGATCGGTATGTATCTGGAATTGCTAGTGATATTTACGTACTTGTAAGTGTAATATAACACGGCCGCGTTAATTATCCATCTATCGAAGAGGGAAGAATCCGAAGATCGCAGATCGTCTGTCGGAGATTAGAAGAACTACCAGCGGACTCTAATCGATTTGATATCCATCGGCAAGCACGGGGAGCCGCGTGATGAATGAGCAAGCGGCTCGTGCAGGCAAGGGTGAGCGAATTCGAGTGCACGTTACACCGACTGTTATGTAAATGAAGCGAATGACAGGCTGAATACCGTGCGAACAGTGACACGGTGATTGTTTGGAGCGCGAAAGGAAGCCTCGATGCACGCGTTAAAAACAAAGACGAAAGAGTCGACGTTCGATCGTCAACGTCAGCCGAACGAAGAATCTATCGTTACGCGTTATCCAGTCGGTACACTAACACCTGGCGTAAGCGAGGCGTCTCGATTAAGACGATTTTCACGAGGACGATTTTCACGCTACGTACTCTTCAAACCACTTCGAGTGGAACAAAATTCCTCTTATCGCGATAGAGTACAATCGATGGAAGAAACAGCTTACGCTTCCTACTAACGACTACTACTTCCTACTACTAATCTCGCGCTGGAAAGGTTCGTTTCGAATCGACCAGAGTTGTTGCCTGCTCTGTACTTGGAACGTGTAAAAAACACGGGCTAGTCGAACGTCACCGTGGATCGTCACGGTGAATGGAACGACGAAAAAGAAGAAGAAAGGAGAAAAAATGGGAGCCGAGCGTTTCGTGTTCGATGAAAACTGAATTCCGCGAGGTGAAAGGGACCGTGTCGTTCGACCGCGCGCCGCGACGACAACGACCACGACGATCGACGACGACGCGAGATCCATTTTCACCGAACCACGGTCGCTCACCGAGCGAGACACCGAGCGTCTGAGAGAGAGAGAGAGAGAGCCGTGGATCGCATCGGCGGGACCAAGACCGACGGATTACCGAGCAGGAAAGAAAAGAAAAGACGAGAGAAAAAGAGCAAGAGAAGAAGAAGGCGTGGAGATTATCGAAATTCAAGCTTCCTGCTTCGCAACCTCGACGCGAGAGAGAACGCGGGCCGCGATCACGACGACGACGACGGCGACGACGGCGACGAAATTCCACCGAGCCGCGAGAAACTCTTGCGAAACACGTGTCTCGGTAGAGAACGAGGATTCGTGGCCGGAGCCAAGTTCAAAATCCGTACGCGTCGCGAGCCAAGGCCTCGGATTCGGTGTAACCTTCGCGGGTATATTCCTGTCGTCGAACGATTCGTCGCGTTTAACGCGTATCTCGGCCGATAGTTGCTTCGATTACGTCGATTCGATCTCGTTAACTTTTACTTTTACGATCGCTCCAGGAACATCGGTGAAAATGCACGCCAGACGTCCTGCGAATCAGTTAGCTTATAGTCGTAACTAAAAGACTAGTCCGCCCGAATCGCTCGAATTTTTCGAAGGAAAAATCAGTTCGACGAGAGATCCGCTCGCGACGCTTCAATTTGCATCGGCCGTTGTTCGCGTTTACGATATTTCTGCCAATTTTCTCGTTAATTCGTTGCGAAATTTTGGACGCTCGTAGCGATAGTAAGAGGAAAGAAGCAAAACGCGCGAAAGATAACTCGTTTCTACAGAGACTAGACTTAAAGGTTTGTCTCGCCAACTATCGCACAGGGTGGTTGCACGATACGATCGGGCGAAACGAGCTTTCGATGGTCTTGGCGGCTCGAAGCAGACAGACGACTCGAGAGGACCAGGCAGGCAGCGTTGGCGAGGCGCGTCGAAATGAAATCAGCCTTAATGAAAATTCCGTGGCGCGCGGCGCGCTCGTGAATCGCGCGGATCTCCGTAAGCGTGGCGTAGCCGCGAAATTTATGCGTCTTACGAATCCTAGT
Organism: Bombus flavifrons; assembly: GCF_040668555.2. NCBI lineage: Eukaryota > Metazoa > Arthropoda > Insecta > Hymenoptera > Apidae > Bombus > Bombus flavifrons. The sequence continues at coordinate 11,847,086 of NC_138454.1, forward strand.
CGCGGCACGACATACCTATGCAAAGCAGCTTCGAGTACCTTGCTTTTCTTGCGCCCGCCATAACCGCCTTTCTATTTTGCCGTCATTTTACCCTCGTCACTTATTAAATATTCCTGCCTTTTTTACACTCGTCCTCTTTACCTTCGTTTCGCACGTATCGCCATCTCCTTCCGCGCCGTTTACTTCCATTATCTCGAATAGATTTTATATTTTATACTTTCCATCGGGAAATTAATCCGACGCGATAAAATAATAAATAACAAAATAATCATAAACAAAACTAAAAACAAATGCCGATTCTTCGTACGGTTAGCCAGCCTTCTCTCGCCTCGATCTCTTATTATTTCTGCCTTAATCTTCGCTGTCTTGTTCGTCTCGCGTCTCTCTATCGGCGTAGAAAACAAGCAAGAAAAAGGACAGAAAAAAATGGAGATTAACGCGAAGATTATTGTCCGCTCGTGGAGGTTTTTGTTCTCCGTTTAAAACGCTCGAAAGAATGTAAGACAGCGGATGGATTTTGTTGTCTCCTCGCGTTCACGCAATCCATTCGCCCGATGGATTAACACTGTTCCACGGTAAAAAGTATTTATTCGCCGTTGAATTATTCAGACTCGTTTGGCCGCGTGTTCCTGGAATTCGAAAGCGCGATCAAAATCGATTTAATGAGCGCGGATAAGGAGAGTCGAAGGAGGACGTCTCTCTTTCGCCGCGAGTTTCGAAGATGTCGTAAGGATTCATGTGGGTCATCGAGCTCTGCTATTGCGCAGGTTATACCTGAACGCTACACTAGTAGGTTCCTTAACTCGCGTTTCCAGATGTCACACGATAGCTCTGTTCAAGGTTTAGGTCGGCCTTACATTCCGCTCGATTTAGAACAAACGACTCGTAACGAATATCCATCCAACCTATAATCGCGCATGTTTGAATATTTCGCTTTAGCGTTGCTTTACGGTAATCCTTCAATTCGTCCAAGTTTCCTACGTAACCGCTTCTTCGCCAGAACGCAAAAGGATCGTATCGAAAGAAATTTCAAAATGACGAAACACCTTACGCGTACTTGCTTCGATTCTAACGAAATTTCAAATATCTACGTAATTGCCGCTCGACGAATCTGCCGCTCGATATTCCGATTAACGAGATTTCAGCAGCGTTTTCTAAGCAACGTACGTCGTACGTGGCGACACTCGACCACGGAACTTTCCGACGGCTTGGCGACACAAAGCGCTATACCGTAAAAGCGTAAGTCCGACATGGCCGATGTTCCATCGATATCCCTACGGTTCTTTGGCCGAATATTCGGAAGAACGCGTACGCGACAACCGTCGCGGACATCTGAGAAACGCGTGCGTGGTGGGGATATCGGAGGACGACAAAGTAAAGAATCCGTTTGGTTTCGAACGACGGATTGATTCCGCGCTTCGAACAGCGAAGTGCCAAGGGTCTAGCGAAACAGCGAAGCAAACGTATTCGAGAAACGCGATCGTTAACTGTCGATGATCGTCGATCGTCCACCGTTGTAACCGTTGGATAAACCTTTTTTCTTGAACATCTAACATCACCTCGCGTAACCACCGTTATGCAGGATGGTTGGTAACTGGTGGTACAAGCGGAAAGGAGGTGATTCTACGCGAAAAAAGAAGTGGAAAATATAGAATAACAATTTTTCGTTCGACGCTTTGTTTTCGAGAAAATCGACTTTGAATTTTCGCTCGGTACGCGTGCACTTTATCGCGTCTCGTTATAACGGATCTCGCTGTAGATCGTTGAAATTTTACTGTGTCGTATTTTTCTTACTTAATTATTACTTGCTTACTTGTATTATCGTTGTATCGTTGTTACGTAGATCGTCGAATTTTTATTCTATATTTTTGACTTCTTTTTTCGCGCAGAATCCACCCCCTTTCCGCTTGTACCACCAGTTACCAATCATCCTGTATATAGCGTATATAAGATAACGGTCGGCGATAAAAGCAAGTTTCGGCGTTGGTTTCGGATTTGCTAAGGGGGTGGCAAGTTATCGAAGGGTTGGCAATTCGATGGCGATTCTAGAGCCGACCGATCGACGAGGCTGAATTCCTGAAGGAATTGGGACGGTCTGAGAAACAAGTGGCGAGGGCAAACCGTAAGTCAGTCATAGCCATCCAGTCGCGATGTATTCGCCAAGACCCTGCCTCCCATTGCGTTTACGTTTCCGTGGTGTTTTATTTTCGGTCCTGTTTCTTTTATTAAGCCCTTGCCGCTCTCGTTAAATTAAAAAACGGCGAAGACGAAAGATACTGGACGCGTTGTTCTATAACGTTCGCCTTGAAATTTCCGACTATTTGTGTCACATGCATAGCTTCTTAAGCGTCTGAAACGTAATGACGCGTTAAAAAGCAAAGGATCCGTGAGAAAGTAAATTACGATGATCGGGGTAATCCGCGTGACGAGTGAACTCTTTCTTCACGGTTAATACGTTTAGCGTAAAAAAGAGTAGTCGATGCTCGGATACAGTGAGTCGTTAAACGGATATAGAAAAATTAGACGAACGAGTAGGCGATTCTCGGTGCACGCGATAGCGATAAAAAATACCGAGAGATTGCATCGAGTAGCGTCGACGTTTAAGCGTGAAAATTACGCCGCCTTCGGTTTTCGCGACCAACCTTCTCTCACCGATACCACGACGTGAACAAGGACGATGGAAGTTTCAAAGTTATAAAAATGTTGGCGAAAGATCGGCGGAAACATCGATCTCGCTACAGGGCATTCACCGTGATTTCGGAATGGTCGTCGAAGGTTACCGGTTCGTACGGTGTACTTGCGATAGACGCGGTTCGAAATCGGCGTGGAAACCGGGCAACTGCACAATGACGTATGCCAGTAACTGCCGGCTACTGGTTTATTAGGCACGACCCTACCGCAGCACGATCGTGTCTTATACGCGTACTCTATAATGGTTTGGCCGCCTGCATGCGCTCGTACACGCGTTTCACTGCGGACGAAACGTCGACGAGGATCGTGCCCGACATCGATCGTTTTCTCCGCCTCTGTCGCTCTCGAGGATCCGACCTTCGAAACCGGACCCGACGAAAATCCGACCGATTATCCTCCGACGTATCTAAATATACTTTGTTCCTTCGTACCACTCGAAGCGGAAGATTCGGCCGATCGGAAGATCGTGGGAATCGATCGGGAATTTCGCCTAGCGGGATCGTTCGAAGCGATAAAGAAAAGTCGCGAGAATAGAAGAATTTACGGGGTTGAAGAGCGCGTGCAGATCGTTAAGCGTAGGGTAATAAGGAGTCGACGGACTCGAGAAATCTCGCAAGCTCGAAATCTTTCTGCGCGAAAGTTGTTTGCACGCTGTAGAGGATTTTAGAGTTAGAGTGGTTGGTTCGTATACTGGAAACGAGATGCTCGGCTTTGCGCTTCACCGTTTCCCACCGATAAATTTGTACGAATTTAAATTTTTATCGCCACAGCCTGGTACGAGCGAAACCCCGCTCGTTAATCCCCTCTCCTCTCCTATTGCCAGGTCCACGCACGACAAAAAACATTTAACCGCGAATCGCGAGTGGCGATCGACGATGGCAAAATTGGCACGGCGCGCGATTACTTTCTACAGAAAACCGCGAACCAGTTTGGCGAGGCGGCGATCCGGGAGATCGGTTCGGGCCGGTGGAGTGCGTGACGAGCAAAAACGAGCCGAAGATTATTAGCCCTTTTCGAGGCGATTTCCAGCAACGGTTCCCAACTGTGCCGCGGCCACTTTCTCCGAAATCATCGTCGCGTCGCCGCCGCTCATTACGCTCCATCGTATCCCGTTTCTGCTCGTTTCATCCACGAGGCCATACTTCATTTAGCCCGCCACGTCCTGTTACGAATATATACGACGACTACGACCACCACCACCACCACCACCACCACCATCACGAGGCAGCAGCTGCATCGAGACGCGCTAGTTCCGCGTGCGATTAGAACGGGGCCTAACGGTGCGAGAAGAACGCTTCTGTTCCTCGCCGTTGTTTCTTCGTCAAGCATCGGCAGTCCGAGGAAACAGCCTCCAACTATCTGCGCTCGTTTCGAGCCAGATTTATCACTACGACTTACGCAGCGTTAAATAGGTTTCAGTTACCGGCCTTTGCCGCGATACGCAGCTCGAAGCGATCGCACGATTATTTTCGGTATCGCGTTCTTTTTTAACCAGTCGGTCTTAAAGTCAGTCCGTTAATCGTTAATCCGTTAAACGTATAACGCCACTCGACGTCTATTTGCTCCATGAACGCGATGAAAAAACGTTTACAGCAGAGCGACGTACAGATCCATCTTTGTTCGAAACGAACCGAATATACGAATTTTCCGAGACGTACGCTCCTAAGCTCGTAAGCTCTCGTTACAAACTATAGAGAAACGAAAAACAGCGAACAAACGAGAATTAAACACGGCAAATCGCGCCGTGGAAACGTTTATCCGCAATTTGCCAATTATCTTTTCTCGAGCATCGTTCTCGAGAGAACAAATTCTTCCTAACCTTCGTCCTGATCCGACGATTTGAATTGAAATCATTCGATAAAGTCTAAAGTCTGAGTCCTTGGTAGACGGACATCGACCGACTAGAAGCAAGGTTTGCCACGCTGCCGCCGGAGCGAGAAGAGAAGAAGGAGAAGAAGAAGAAGGAAGAGAAGAAGGAAGAGAAGAAGAAGAAGAAGAAGAAGAAGAAGAAGAAGAAGAAGAAGAAGAGGCTAATGGCGGGTACGCGAACCGTGGCCGTGTGCCCTGGCTGGTCGGTATCTTCATCCTGGATCGTCAGCGGCACGGAGAGAGCCCGGCCACGGGGGAAAAGAAGTCGGCCACACCTCGAGCGCGGAGCGGTCCGCGCAAAAACCGAGCCACGCTCCGCTGGCCGTTCCTTTGACAAATACGTCGCGCGGAACGACTCTGTATGCCGACCGTGCGAGCGGATTCTCGGATGCCGGACAAGAATCGATCCAGGGTGTTAGCTGTCGTGCGCTCGATTTTCTAATTCCAAAGGATCCTAGTGCGGATACTTGCGAGCTTCGGTCGCAATTTCTCCTTCGCGTTATACGCTATCGTTTTCTTCGTTTCGTCCAATCGTTTCTCGTTTTATTTTATTTTCGAAAACGCGTGTATTACTTTTATAATTTTTGGTGTCTTGGAACGTAGCGACGTTGGGAATCGAAGCGCGGAGGCGTGGTGCGACGCGATTCGCTATAAATAACGTCGCCGCGGTATTTTACGTCGTTTAACGAGAATCGAAGATCGATTATCCGACTGGCAGCGATATTATTTACGCGATAAGAGGATCGAATTCTCCGCTTTCGTATAGTCTGCTTTCGTATACGCGCCATTTTGTCCAGTCGACGACATTCTTTGGATATTTGGCAAATATTTTGAAAACGTTATTGGTATTTTCGACCGAAAATCGAGTCGAGATCGAGACCTTTGAGACTACGGCATCGTCAGAGCCGTGGCTATATCTCTGGCGAATTTTTGAAACTCGTCGGTACCGGTTCGTCGAATTACAAAATCGTCGTTAACGAAAGGGAAAAGAAGAGGGAAGAATCGCGAAGAGAAAGTATGGTCGCGACGAAGGGCAGGAAATAAGATGACGGAGCCTGGAGATTTGAATGATCACGGTAGGCGGGGAGAGGTTTCGGTGAAAATGCTTACGAAAGTCGGGCTTTCCCGGAAGGCGTAACAGTTGGATTTCCGTGGAATTAAATCTGGAAATTCGGTGGAAAGGAGACGGTCTCGAAGATTCCCGCGAATACGACGGATACGTGGAATTGCCAAATAATCTTAATATTGCTGGCGGTACATACGCGCGAGATGGAAAGAGAAGAACGCTATTTCGAATTATAAGAAGGAAGAAAAGAGAGAGAGAGAGAGAGAGAGCGGTAATCGTTCTCTCGGGATAGTTCGACAACGGCTGTATTCCACGATTTCGAAATAATCGCCTCGAAATGAGAAGCGAATTTAAAAGAGTAGACAATCGCGCGTATCGAACGTTGTGTAGGCTATAAACTCGCCATTTTGACGCGAGCGTTCGTAACGCAACGCAATTCGTAACAATTGGAAACGCGAGAGATTGAAACAACCTTCTTCTTGTAAATTCTCGCTCGATTCTCTCGCACGAGCTAAAACTTTCGATTTACAACGAACGAAGCGGAAAACTTTCTTCGTCGCGATTTCTATCGGTGGATGGTATGGACGAGATCTGGAAAGAGAGAAAGAGAGAAGGAGAGAGGATCGGTGGGCGGAGGGCTTCGCGGAATCGAGATGCTTCGTAGCGGCGCAGCGGCTCGATTTCGAAATATCCCTCGCGTGACCCTGTTTCGAGAAGGGTCAGCGGGGATCGATTCTACGAGGCGGCCTCGCGGCCAATGGTCGCCGGTGCCAGACCCGCCTGCCGGTCCCGATCGTCGTCCGCCTTAATCGATTATAAAAAGATCGATTACGCGGAGCTCTCGCCTCGGCGAATAATACGCCTTCGGAGTTCGGAGCCGTCGAGTCGCTGCTGCTTTTTAATTAACCCGCCATAACCTTCGTGTCACTCCGACGTTACGTAACCATCTGCCGTCTGTATCTTTGAAATTTGATTAAGCGTGCAAACGAATCTGTCTTTAATTATTCTACGGATCGATCTTGCCTTCTTCTTCGAGCGTTGTTGTCAAACGGTCGAACGAAATAATTCCAGTTGTTCGAGTACGTGTTGTCTCTGTTAGACGATAGGACGGATAATTAACGCGTTTAAAGGAACACAGCGACACCTAACTCGAGTCCTGCGTGAAAAAGCACGCGTCCAATAAACCATCGTACGCGACACGACCCAACAGGAAGACCTACGTACACTACTCGTACACGTACTCTTCCTGCTCTCGAAACTGGTCCCCTGCAACGAGACAGCTCGGCCACTCTCAGCTCGATAATCGATCGAGCGAAGAGGAACGCGGCGATCGTCGCGGCTCGCGGGCCCCGACCGACGCGACGCGACGCGACGACCGGTTTCCTCTTTAATCCATCCACGAGACGAGAAAGGCGGCCGCTACGCCGTTCTGCACCGAATTTCCAAGAGGATTCCTGTTACAGTAGTGCGTTTCGTTAACTGGCCACGGTTATCCGCTCGATTACATATAAGAAACAGTCCTTCTTCCTTAGCCCCTCGTTCCACGTCGTACCGAGAAACAACGACAAATTTGCACATGCTCTTTCCGACAGATTTCTCGAAGCGGAATATCGAGATTCGAGAATGGAAAAACGCGGCTACGTCGATCTACTCGTTTCTCGATGATCGCATTTACGATCGTGCCATATATATCGATATACGCAACAGCAGGGGATCCACGAATCGGGCAATCGAAACGTTCCAAAAACAGATCGATAAAATTACAAGTATCGAACGTAAAAGTATTTTAGAGCGAAACAAAATGCCGGTAGGTTAACGCGACCCTACCGTACTCGCCGTTTCGCAGTGAAACGCAGCACCGAGCCGTGGCTGTTGTAGCGGAGAAACGAAGCCATCGAAGCCGGAGGGCAGCCTGTCGCGGCTGGTCGGTCGCGTTTTCGCACGGAATCGTTCGTCGAAAGGAACGTGGAGACGAAGCTGACCGACCGGCCGCGGCGAGCGAGAGCCAGTCAGCGGACGCGAGACGACACGTTCAGCGAAACGGAAGAGAAGGAAAGGCGCGCAGGGAGAGGTGTAGAGAGAGAGTGAGAGAGAGAGAGGGAGGGGGAGGGAGAGAGAGAGAGTGGAGCGTAGAGGCCGCTTCCTCGGTGAACGTGGTTCGCTCCTCGTGACCGGAAGCGCGCCGGGTCGAGCCCGGAACACGCCGATCTCGTCGATTCTCTCTTAACGGTATACGTATATCGGTGCGATCGATCGTGGGGATCGATTCTGCCGCGTATACGTTCTCGCCAGACCTCTCCCACCTTTCCTCCCTTTCCTCCTCTTTCCATCTTTCGCCTTTCACCCTTTTTCGTTCGCTCCTCGTTCCACATCCTTCCTCTTCTAGCTAGCGCGTACACGCGCTGTTCCGTACGCGTCTCCACGAGCACGCGGTGGAACGCACGAACGACACAGCCATACGAACGCGATTACGCGACGATGTCGAGCAAACGCGGCAGATACATTTGGACGCGCTATGTTTACGCGCGTGGCGATGTCGGTCGCGGTCGCGACCGCGCTACGAATACGGTCACGACGAACGACAGTCGGCGAGAGAGGGCGACGAAAGATTACGTAAGATAAAGGAATAAGGAGAAGGAACGCGATAAGAACGTCGTAGGATCGCGAGCGAAGGAGACGAACGGCGGGGGAGAAAGGAGGGAATTCCTCGCTTCCATCTTCCGACGGTAGACGGTGAGAGGAGGAAGAGGAAGAGGAAGAGGAAGAGGCGGACCGTTGGACGGTGGCGCTTCGCACGCACACACCGATACGGATTTACGAGCGGTTTCGGGCAATCGCGAATAGAGATTAGGCCGGTAATTAACTATGGATCTGGTGTGCAGGCGAGTTCGCGAGGCAGCACAGCGGTAGTAGCGCAGAGAGAGCCGTGGAGACTCGGCTTCTCCTATATACATAAGTGACCCCGGTTCGCGGAAGCCCGTAGCGTGCTCACTCACACGCGAGCGCGCGACCGACCGAGACGACGAACGGTCAGACAGAGACCGACTTACAGGTAAGTGAGACTGGTTCGACGAGGACGGCCGACAGCTTCGCGGTCCTACCCTAGTACCCCCCTGGTGTTACATGGGGCCAACGCTATATGTACACCGAGCTGAATCAACCGACCGACCCAACCAACGACCGACCGACCGACCAACCGACCGAACGACCGACCGACCGACCGACCGACGGACGTGGACGACCGTCCTCGTGTGTTCCACACCGCTGCTACATAAAGCCGCATGGCACCGCGCCCCGCTGTTTCCCCTTTCGCCTCCCTCTTCGCCACTCTCTTCCACCCTGTTCCTCCCTCTCCGTCCCTCTGCCGCTTATATAACATACCACGCGGCGCGGCACGGTATATAAGCATATACACGCACCTACACATCGGCGTATACGTGTACACACGTACACACGGATGTATATACATAATAGAAGGTCTACAACGCGAAGGAACGTATTCCGCGGCACGGTCGGTTTAGGTAGCTCTCGCGCGTCCCACAGCCGCGCTACATAAACGTTCTCGCGTGTACGCGACTATGTGCCGATCCCCGCGGATCCGTAGATGCACTCTCGCATATACCAGGCGGTATATCGGTGTTGGATACACACGTACACGAGGATATACGTGCCGCGCCACAGGGGAGACATATCGAGGAACACGCGCACACGCGCGAAACGCGGGCCAACGAGGGTGCGCGCGAGACGGACCTGCGAGTATGTGCCTTCCTACGTATGTGCTCTGCTCTCGGCCAAATCTACGTCTATACGTATACACTGTGCACACACGCGCCATACACGTGTGTGCGTGTATGTGTGTACACATAGCATACACAGTATACGCGCGTTATATACCGACGCGTATGTATATGCACACGTTGCTTCGCCATGTGGCTGTACATGGGTACACATATAGATGGGAGAAGGCGAAGGAGGAGGAAGAGGAGGAGGAGGAGGAGGAGGAGAAGGAGGAGAAGGAGGAGAAGCGCCCCAAAAGGCAGACGTGCCTGGCATCGACGAGGCCAGAGGCGCACCACCGCTGCCTCGATCTCCGTATCTCGGTAGATCGACGCCTAATGCCGCGGACACGGCACACGGCGAGGGAGAGAGAACGAGAGGGTGGCAGGCAGGGAGGGTAGGTGGGAGAGAAATAGACAGGCGGTAGGATGGGCGACAGGAGAAGGGAAGGCAAAGGGGAGAAGACCAGGGAGGAGGGCTTATATGGGGCCAGCCGCGGGAATATCCTTCGTCGTTCTGCGAATTAATCGCGCGACCCTCCGCCTCGACCGCCCTCCTCCTTCCCCCGCCACCCCCTTCTCCACCCCTCTATCCTCGACATCGTGCTCCGGCTCGCTCGACCTTTCCATCAACCTTCTATCCTCTTTGTGCGCCGCGCCACGAATACCGACAAGCGATCCGTGATTCGTCCTTATACCCCTCACCGACGAGCAGGATGTTGGCATCTTCGGCTGAAAGTCCGACCCAGAGAAACCCAGTGTCACGCGAACCCCGCGCGTACGGCTCGCTGCTTCTCTTCGCAAAGAGGAATTTCTATCCGCGACATTCACCGGGTTATTCCAGCTTCGGTTTCTTTCTCCTCTTTTCTTTTCTTTTCTTTTTTTTTTTTTTTCTTTTTTTGCAAGGGAACAGGGGCGAGAGTAACGTTATCGAGAGACCATCGTCTCGGTGACAACGTTGGATCGTAAACGCGCAGTAACAGCGTGGATCGAAAGCGTACGATCGCGTTCGAACGAAACCGCAAATAGGCGTATTTCGTAATCCGCGTTTCACAGTCCGCGACACCCAAAAACTGCTTCTCTAGCCTCGATCTAACCACCGATCGAACACCGAGATACGTAGCTTCGGTCACCTGACCGCTCCGTCTAAGCCCGGGAATAAGCTTCGAGCGCCTTTAGCCGGTTACGAAACGCGATACGTAGGCTTCCCGTAGATAGGGAGACGTACGCGATAAATAATTTGCCGAACGGACGGAACGTTCCGTGAATCGCGCGAACGTTTCAATTTTTCCAAGCGTGTATATACACGCGCCTGGCCGCTATTACCAGCGAGTTTCGACCTTTGAAAGTTTCAGAACGGTCGTGCGATCGTTCCCGTTGTCGCGCTAAGAAATGGATCCCTGGTACACGTTGTTTCGAGCACGCTGGAAACTTGCCGCGTCCTCGTTCATTCATGAGCTCTCCATCCCCTCGCTCTTTCGCGCTCCCTCTACCTCTCTCTCTCTCTCTCCGCTCTTGTTCCGTACGTGGCTACGGATTCGCGGAAACTTTGCCGGAAGTTTCAACGGATGCCGGATTATCCGGACGATTGATCCTCTTTGAATAAACGTACCGCATTTATGTAATCTGGCGGTATATTCGCGGCATGCGACTCTTGTTCGCGAATCTGGCTATGCGTGTCGTTGGTCGACGTTCTCCTTACTGGTAGACGAGTCAACGCCAAGTATACGTTTCGATCGATGGAAATCGAGATATTTCGAAGTTGGCGAATTTTACGAATCGTAGATTGCCAGCAGATTCGTCGGGTTTACAGTGGTTTTGCTTGGACAGAATTGTATCCTCGTAACACCTCGACGCCTCTTAAAAAATAAAGTACAACGAAACGCGAAACTCAAAGACTCGAGTAGATCTTTTTTCAGAGGGTTAAACCGTGCAAAAGTACTGGGAAAATATCTGAAAATCCTTGTCTTGGTATTTCAAAAATCTTTGCACACGGATCGAATCAGACAAGAAAAGCGACAGAGTCGACAGAATCTTGAAAGTTTGCCGATCTGATCAGTACGATCGACGAGGCACGTGCGTGGCTCGTCATAAATTTCACAAGTGGAGGGAACAGAACAACCGGCTGATGCGTTTATCTTTTTCGAAACGAGGCGTTCGAACCATTCTGCGGAGAAGCAGAACGCGAACGAAAAGTTTCACGGGACTGCGAGTAATAGAAGCCGGAGGAAACATCGTCGGCAGCCTAGTCGTTTAACCGTAACTTCTTTTTCAAGTTTCAGTCGTCGAAGGGACACGGAATGATATAAACACGGTCGTAGAATACGATGGCTGCTCGCTCCGCGCAAAGGTTTAAATCTGTCATCCCCTTTAGCCAAGCGGACAAGCTTTAATAAAGATCGTTGTACAGCGTGTTTCAAACGCGTGCCTCGAATTTTTAAGATAATATATCGCTCGGCGTTTTGATCTCGATACGCTTTCATCGACAAAGTTACAAACATCGATGAAAAATAAATCTACTTAGCTGGCTTTTACGTTTTCTCTCAACTTCTCACCGATCTTCGAGTAATTCTACCCGAAAATGTTCAAGCTCGCTGCGTTTCCTCGCAATTTATCCTCGCGATAATCGCCGTCTTCCTTCGGTGAACAAAGAGCGACGTCTCGTTCTTTTCCTCCGATTTGTTTTTATTTATACACATATATCCGCCTTGACCCGTTGCAAGCTCGTTGCAAGCTCGTTGAAAGAACGAAACGTTTTACGATAATTGGCAGCGACGTACGCGTCCGTATCAGCGAACACAGCGACTTGCTATTAATGTATCAAATTCGCTATTACTTGAAAACGATCGGAATGTCCGAGTAAGAGTACTCGCGAAAGGGAGACCTGTATACGTATAGATACACATATGGATGATGCAGGCGCGATATATGTACCGTGCAATGTACACCGATGTACACCGCGTTCCAAAAGGCTTGCTGCCATATTCGAGGAGATAGAGTGGATCCGCGGCGCTTGGGTTACACACGTGATAAAGAATCGCTCGATGGTTGGGAGGAGAATGGTGGAGACGAGCATTAACGAAATTGTTGTGGCGTCACCCATCCATCCCCGCGTTTACAGCCACCCGCACCCACCTCCTCCCTCTCCCTTCGCCGTACTCGATCGGTTCGCCGTTTTCACCCTCGTCGACGTATGTGGCATTCCTCGAGTCCTTGCCGCGATATCGCTGTAGGGTTGATGAAATTGGTACGTTGATTAAATTGTTGCTCGGAGCTGTCGAACAGCCGCGACTCGCCGCGAGTGAGCGCGTGCCCGATCGAACGGTAACGGTGTACCGCCGCCACGATCGACTCCACGCCGCGCCGTTTAACGACGGATATTAATCTTCCTCGGAGAGCCTGAACAAAGTCGTCGATTCTTTCGTTCGCCGAACGAACGGCCACCTGGCTGCTGTATACGGGCTAACGTTTCGAGTTTGCGTGTACCGTGGTAAATCGATTCTTTGACGCGATTCTCTGTTCCATCCACTTCTCTGTTCGCCCGTTTCTTCTGCTTTTTCGCTGCCACGATGCCTCGCGTCTTTTTCGTTGTACACATCGATAAACCTAAACGGGCTTTCGTATTTACTTCTCAACGATAAACGTATACACGTACGTGCATACAGCAGAAAAGAAGCACGTATGAGTGTGTTTTAGGGACACGGTTTTACGTCCACCCTCGGCTCGTTCCGGCCCAATACCGACACTCGGTGCCGCGCGTGTATGCACGTACTTGCACAGCATGTGCAACGACGACGTCACAGACCGATAGGAAGTTTCGAAAGACGCTTTCCATTATCATTGCTCCCGCGCCCATTATGCGATCGCCAGTCCCTACGACCAATCCGGATTTTCGTGTCGGTCGCGACCGATATCGAGCAACGCTTTCCTCCTTTTTCCCATTTCCCTCTTTTACCGACTACGGCTGGAAATGGGAACGGAGGGAATGTTTGGAAATTTGCAAGAACGATCGACGGCTGCAAGAGATATCGTTTGCTTTGAAAATTCGAATCCTGTGCTTTATGATCGGGTTCTCCTTTCACCTTCCTTTTTCTTTCCTTTTTCTATCGTACGTGTACAATTACGCTCGAAAAATGGCTAGAACGTTAGAACGTTAGAAAAATCGAGACTAAATAATTTGTTTGTCCCTTTCTTCTGTTTACTTTTGAAAATGGTTTATCTCGAATTTTGAGGAATCGAAATTAAGTAATTTTTTCTAACGTCTTTCTTTTCGCTGATTACGTCGCTTATGAGTTTTCGATTATCGAAAATCTAGTTACCTGTTCTTAATTAGTATAGTTAGTTTTAGGATTTTAAGACCAATGTCGTAGTCTAACGAGTTACGTTACTTATTTAAACCATAAACGTCTTAGATATATTTCTCTCAAAAAAAGAAAAAAAAAAAAAAGCGAAAAAAAAAGATCGAGCGAAAATACTTTGAGGTTAACCAACAACGATAGCACGAGTACGACTGCTCGATTCGGAATAATATGGTCGATAGGCAGGATGTTTCACAATGTACGACCATCGGCCGCGGAAAGCGAAAGGGATGAAAGAAGTTGCTGGAAATGTACGTGCTCTGACCTTGTTCCCGAGTTGCAGCGAGTAGCGTGATATATGGGTCCATCGCGCAAGGTCGTTCAAGGTCGTGAGCATAATAAAACCAGAAGTTATATCACACGAGTTCATACACCTACCGACAACTCTGCAATTTCCAGCCTAAACAAACAACATTTAATCAAACCTCGAACATAACCTCTCATTTCCATCTACGAACTACAATGTCATTTCCACGTACGAATTAATCTAAATCGTCGTACTGTGCCATGAGATAGACAGAAATTAAAAGAATTAAAAGGTACAAGAGTGGAAGAAAAACATGACTATCGAAAAAAGATGGCTAAAAAAGATATTCTATAATCGTGCAGACATTCTCTGCACGCTGTAGGTCGATTTGCACCGTTTGGTTTTATATATAAACAATTCTTTCCACTGATATCGCTTATTCGAGGTTAGAAATCGAAATATTTTCTACTTACTTAAAATCGGCGGGTGGTCGTTTCGAAACAAAATACGCGTTCGAGGTTAGAACTTCTTCTAAGTACGATATCTAAAAAATACAGAAATTTCCTAATAAAATTTTGCATCGTGCTTTCTCAATGCATCGGTAAATCTTACGTCAGAAGCAAAAGAATTGACATACCGTTCTATGTTTACATAATACGCACGTATTTACATAAGTATATACGACCCAGCTACTTCGTAAATGAATACAAACACTTGGAAACACATTTACAGCAATTCGTATACAGCGCGTAATGTACGAAAGGCTACGATACGCAAATAGACTTTATACTAAAATTATCTGCGAGTGTAAATACGTGTAAGACTTGGTTCGAACGGCCTAAACTAATCTAGCGCCTACGAAAAGACTAAAGATCGACGCAATCGCAAGATCGATGGCAACGGTTCGAGATTAATCGCGCGTGACTCGTGACAGCCGTTTCGGCCGTGATCGCAACGCGATTGTATGCGCGCGCACGCAACGGAAACGACGTCTCCCGGTCAAGTTTTATAACAATAACAGAAGCGAAATGGCGAGGACCGTGTAGCGCGATCGAGCCATGGAAACTCGTGCGACTCGTGTCCCGGTGTACTGCGACCGACGAACGACGGAGAAAGCGTGGAGAATATGGAAGAGTGGGAGAAACCCCTTTCGCGGGTTTGCTCGGTAAACAAATTATCATTCTGCGAGTTCGATCGTAAATCACGTTTCCGAGCTGGAGTCGCCGCTTCGTTCTGCTATTCAAAAAGCAATTTGAACGTTTCGCGTCTCCGAGAACATCTGCGATATGATTTTTTAGTCTCTTCGTGGGGCAAAATGTAAGTTTATGCTGGTATTATCGTTTCTATTATACAATATTATTTATATTTCTGTTAATATAGTGATAATAATGTATTGCTGTCATATTATGTCATGTTATTGTTGCGTGTTTGTTGCACGTAAGAGTAAAATTATTATACATATACATGTACACATATATTATATATGTTTATATAGGTTATGCGAGCACGTAACTCCTTATATGCTAGGGTGAGATTCATGGCACTCGCAGACGGTCTAATATCTAAAGCAAATACACGTACAGTGGAAAGTATCCAATTGAATGGTTGACTTTACAAGGTTTCCTGAGAAACTTGGGGTTAAGGTAACCTTAACAGTTAACCGATACCGATATCTGGAAGAAGATAGCGAACATACGAATGCTGCCTACGATTGCACACGTATTCGATCATCACTGCCGATCGAATTTCCCCTAGTTACCTCATATTCTAAAAAAATAACCGTCGCATCGAGAAACGACTAACCCGGTTTATCGAAGAACGGCCAGAAAGAACGCTAACTGACCAATTGCAAAACAAACACACTCGACGCTAATTCACCGCGCGTACTTCACTCTGTACCAATACACATATCGATATTCAAGGTATAAAAGTTGGAAACTAAGATACCAGGATGGAGCGTTCGAACGACTCTCTGGGTCCATTCTTTCGGAGTCTAAGAGAGCGTTCCATCGAGGCGGAATCGTCGAAATACCGTGACCTAAAATAGTTGGCCCCGCAGAAATTTTGAATGGCGATCGACTCGCCGGGGATCGTTCTAGAAATACTTGGAGCCGGTTTACCTCGAATAGAAACCGATCTCGACTAGGGTGACGACGGGTTGTACGCGCATTGAGAAGGGTTCGAAAGATCGATCCTGGGGTAAGATGGATCGATATCGACCGACCAGCTGACGCGTGAACGCTTCCGACTCGGGGGAAAAATCCTGTAGGACGAACAAAGGCGGTAAACCAGGCTGTGTGCAGGAGAAGAAACGGGGTGAAACTCGGGGATGGAAAAGGATGAGAAAGGGAGAGGAAGGGTGGTCGGAAAACAAGCGTCCGCTGGCGTCCTCATCGAAAATACAGTAGCGAAGGCTTTGGCGGCGAATACGAATCGTCGACCGAGGTATATACGTATGTATAAAGTATATATCGTATGTAGCGTAGCGATGGCGGTACACGTAAGTATGTATAGTGTGCCGCGAGAATTCTCGTTTCACCCTCGAAGGAGAGGAAGCTTTGCCGCCAAAAACCACACCCACGCGGTCGTTCCCTTTGGGCGGGAGATTTTCACCTATGGCATCGCACGAAGGAACACGCTTGCCTCCGGTGTTGGCTCTACTGCGTAGCTCGCTGCTGAAAAATTTCGCAGCTTTCCCCCTTTACTCTCCTTCCTCCATGCTTCCTTCCTTCCTTTCTGCACACCCCACTTTCGTACCAACGTCGTCGTAATTGACGATGTCATGGTAGTCGTCGTCGCTGTCGTCGTCGTCGCCGTCGCCATCGCCATCGCCGTCGTCGTCGTCGTCGTCGTCGTCGTCGTCGTCCCTCGATAACCCAGGTTAAAACCATTTCCCAGCTAGTGCTTGCCCAGCGCCCGCGGTCTCTCATATACGCTATATATCCCGGCACAGAACAGAGCGCGGTTCTCTCTCTGGGACACATCGGGTTACGAAGCGGGGCCAGGCTACTAGCGGCAGCGGCAGCAGGCAGCCAGGCAGAGAGACAGGCAAAGGCAGCCACTAGTCAGCCAGCCAGCCAGCCAGCCAGGCAGAAGCAGGCAGAGCCAGCAGAGCCAGCAGAGCCAGCAGGCAGGCAGGCAGGCAGGCAGGCAAGCAGAGGCAGGCAACACGGGACTTTTGGGACGCGTTGTACATGGGTCGCGTCGCATCGTAGGTTCGCGATGGGTTGGATACATAAGGGGGAGGATAGGGGGAGCCTCTTTATGTAGCACATAGACGTTGCCTGGCGTTCGTTCGTTGCCGCTCGCTCGCTCGGCGTGTGACGCTCAAATTACCTCCGTCCTCCCTGCTACGTCTCCCCCGCCGCGCGACCCCCTGCCCACCCGCTTTCTCTCCCCTTCGCTTCGCCAGTCCGCGTCGCGCCACTCCTCTCGCTCTTGCTCTCTACTCTACTCTCTCGCAGAGCCGCAGTCGCCCGTTGCTGCGGCTCACCCTCTTCCACCTCCGTCCTCTCTCCTCTGCTCGCTCTCCTATGCTCCTCTTCCACCGCCTCATCCTCCTCCTCCTCCTCCTCCTCCTCCTCCGCCACCCTGCTTCGTCGTACAGTCGTACCGATTCTCCCTCGCGCCATAACCTTTCTGCCTCTCTTCCTCTTCTTATTCTTATCCTCCTTCTCTTCCTCCTTCTCCTTCCTCCTCTTCTTCTTCCTCTTCTCCTCCTTCTTCTTCTTCTCCTACTTCTTTCACTTCGCCTCGTCCCCCTTTCTCATTTTCTCTTTCTCTTTCTCCATGTTCGTGCCTTCTTCTCTCTCTTCGTACCGTTTTCTTCTGCGATGGTAGCCGCTACACGTCCTCCTCCGCTCTGCCTCGCGACGCGACGTGCCAACGGTACAGAGCAGAGCGGAGAAGTGTCGCGACCGTCTCGCGCCGTTCACCCTGTTTGGTCGTTGAGCCGCTTCGATATGTACGCTACGAACCGAATCGTGGACGACTCGTGGACGACTCGTGATCGAATAGAAACTAGAGGCTACGACCTCCGATTTTCTTCCTATATATATAATTCTTTGTTTCCTTCCAGTCCATCCTTCTCTTCCACCTTCGTATCTTCGTTCTATCTCCGTTCGCGCAACCCTATTGGGTGAAACACACGCGCTTCGTCAGTGAGACTCGCTACGGACACCGAGAGAATCCAGAGGGAAATAGCGAGAGAGAGAGGCAGAGAAGGATAGAGGAGGAACGGCGCGGCGTGGCTATAACGCGGCACGCTAGAGGAGAGCTCTGCGGGTCTGAAACGCGGCCAGCGCGGCAGACAGGCACCGCGGGTCACCGCCTTCCCTCGTCCACCTTCTCCTTCTCCCCCTGCCCTCAACCCTAAACCGTCACCCCCTGTGTCGTCCTCATCCTCTCTATACACCGTCAACTCCAGCTATCTCTCTTGCTCTGACAGTTTCGCCGCTTCGTCTATCTTTATCTTGGCCGGTGTCGTTGTTTCGCTTCTTTTCACGAGAACCGAGCACGAATGGAGAAGAAAAAGAACGTGGCAAAGAAAGACAGGAATAAAGAAAGAAAAAGGAACGAAGGAAGGAAGAGAACGGTAAAACAGAGAAACTAAAAGGGGAAAGGAAAAGAGAGAGCGTCGGTGTTTCCGGCCTCGTCTGTCCTTGCCTGGTAGAGTCGCACGGCCCTCTGACCGAGTCGTTCAAACGCGAAACATTCTCCCCCCTTTCTCTCTCGCGCAGCCCCTTTGTTATTAGTCCGCCGTGTACCACCCTAAATTCAGTCGCGCTGCAAACGGACAAATTTCGCGAGGACTACCAACGCTGTTACGCGGTGCGCGGTACGAAGCAAGGAGAGGGTTGCAGAGCGCCGTGGCCACGGAACGTCCAGGGGAAGGAAGGAGGGGTCATGGGGGCGACAGCGAGTCGTGGGGTCGCAGGCGGGAGGGTGGCGCGTGTCCTTCCCTCGGCTTTCTTATTTCTCCTTTCTCCCGTCGCCTCGCTGCGTTCCCCGGTAATTTACCGGTGTCTTGGGGTGCGTTCGTTACGTAATTACGTGCCGCCTCGTCCGCTCGTAAATGGTTTATAAGGGAAAGTCGAGCGACGATCGCGAACGATCGGCTTGCACGTACGTATACACGTGTGTGTACGGCGAAGCGAGAGTTCCTTTGAGGTCGATGCGTTGCAAAGTTTGTATAAATAGAGTTAATTAGGGAATTGGAATGATTCGAAAATGAGCAGCTACCTAAAAGGGGATGATTAATGAAGAGGAGTTTTTTTTTCTTTTTTTTTTTTTTTTTTGGAAAAAATTGGAAATAAGGAAGAGAATGGAAGCGGGTCGACGAATTTATCGCGCAGAAACGAGGAGCATTTTGTCGCTGTAAAATTCAAGATGCGGATGAAAAATGGTGGAAAGTTGGAGATAACGAGGGAAACTGTTTTAGTCAGTTGGTATTGGATCGTTCACTAAGTTTTGGCGATCGAAAGATTTACGACGTAGAAACAGTTGTTACATGCTCTCTTGCATACACGTCCGCGATCAGTCTTGTTACGATTAACCCCCACTGTGATCATTATTTATCGCAAAATTCTAGTTATACGTACATGCATATATGTGCACGGTTAAATCCGATCCCTAGTACGAAATAACGGCAGAAGCGGGAACCTAAATTCCCAATACCAAATAAATCCACGTCCAATTTTACTGGACGAAGAGGAAACAGGAAGAGGAAAAGGGTAGCTGTCGCATCGTGAAATCCACGCGTAGATACTCAAAGGGAAGGAAGAAAGGAAGCAAAAGACGAGAGCAATAAAACGCGAAGAAGGTGAACTACGGTATTCTACCTTCTTTTTTTTCCTCTCTCTTTTTTTACATCCTCTGTCCTTTCCTCTCCTCTCTTTCCTCCCTTTCCGTCGGTTCCCTACCTCGGTTGTGCTCGTTCGCCCGGCCCCGGCTCCGGCCCCGGCCCCGGCACACCGGTTCGTCGTCGTGGTCGCCTGCTACACGCGTTTCACGGCTGTGTTCGTCGTATAATTGCGCTCGCGGTGCATATTCGCGCGCGCGGCTCGCACGGACGAGCGAGTCTTTTTTTGTTCCCCCCTCGTGTCGGCTTTTGTGCAGCGAGAAAGCAGCAACGGTGCGGTGGCGACGGTGGCGGAGGCAACGGCGAGGGAAGGACAGGAAGACAGAAGGGAGTCGAGAAAGTAAATCGAGCGGATATATCGCGGCGTTAGACCGCCTCTCTCTTTCCTTCTCGTTCTCTCGCTCTTTCCCCCGCGAGCGCTACTATTTTCTTCGGCGAAGAACGCGAGAGCCTCGCCGATTGATCGTTTTGCGAACGCCGCGCGCTGGTGCGCCTTGGCCGCCGCCACCGCTGTGATCCATTGTCGTCGACCGTGTTCTCAACTTCCGCTGTTCCACGACTGCCCTCTCGGTCCGCTCTTAAATTTTAGTCACCAGAGATTTTAAGAGAAAATGTTCGTCAGTTTATTGTCCACTGGCGTTAGGTTCTCACGATTCACCATATTTTGACAAATTTTGTTCACATTGTGGAAAGTGAATTTCGATATTAGTATTTTCGGATATATGATAGTATCGATGTAATATAAAATTGCGTAATATCGTGCAATATTAATGTACGATGTTTTTAATATCGAATAATCTATCAAATTAAAGTAAAATACTATTATTGATCTTCGTGGCTATTGATCGTTCACGTCGTAAATTAAACTACATAATTGATAAGTACATATTTTACTCGAAGCTAGAAAGTATTCAACGACGTACAAATGGAAGCGTATATCTACATATTCATAATCCTTTAACAAACAATATTGCGTAATCCGCGGGCAAACTATCGATACATCGACCAGCATGTTGTTTTCGTGTAACTTTAAATTCATGCCACATGTATCATGTATCATCGCTGGTATACACATTCGCTTGTTCTATGTATAATAAAGATGGCAGCTGAAATAGAAAGTCCAGCGTGAAACGAACCTATCGATTGATTTCCCTATTTTCCCGCCGATAATAACGCGTTCGTCGTCGATTCGCAAATTCTACTCGTCGGGATAAATAAAAGCGAGGAACTGAAATGATATAAGAGGCGGAGGGGGAAGAGAGAAAAGTAAGAAAGAAAACGGTAAATTGCTGGAACACTTTCATCATTAGCGGCGATAATTTTCCCATAGCCACGCGGATGGTAATTAAGCGTTGCGTCGCGGCCCGCCGTTCTTTTAATACCTCGACCATTACGAAATAATTTCAAGGGGATATATTGGCGCGTTAGGGTGCCTTTCTCCTCTCGTGGGAAGTCTCGGACCACGAGGCACGAAGGAATCGATCGATCGATTCCGTTGCCGGCTGCTATCCCGGATAATAGCAGCGGCGCGGCGCGGCGCGGCGCACCGTTCCACGGTCGACAAGCGAAAAGCGGAACAACCTAAATACCACGAAACGCGCCCAAGTATATATACGGCCCGGCAAAAATGCTCCCGCTTCATTGTCCCCCTGTCGTGCAACGGATCGCTGTGAAACACCGTCGATCGCACGCTCCACGATCGATGCTTCGTACAAAATTTTTCACTACCAATTCCAGTCCGTCGATCACGCGATATCGTTCGAGTTACTTTTTACGGTCAAGTGAAATTTCAACGAATTAACTTCGTTAAATTTAACGGTAAATTTTTAATTATTAATCCATCAGTTGATCTTACTTTCTTATCGTGTATATCGAGTGTAAGAAATCCAAATTAATTTCACAAATTTGAAATACGAGTAAGAAATCGCATCGGAGATCTATGTAAGAACGATCTAAGTAGATTTGAATAATCTACGATAATCGAAGACCCAGAAAAACGTGAATAAAAATACGGTCCCCTAGAATCATGATTTTATTCAGATTTTATCCACAATGACGAATAATGACGAATCATTGTCAATCGCAATAAATTCCGCGAGCAAATCCATGGAAACGCTCTATAACTCTATGCGGACTATTAACTTCTTCGATCGAGTAACGCTCAACAGCTGTTACAGAATCGAGTCAGACCTATTGTTTATCTCGTTACAACAAATACGTTAGATGCGCGAAGAAGCACCATTACCCACGGGACAATGAACGCGTACCTGCCAATGTGACCTATGTGTATCGGCGCAGCTTCGTCCTTACCAATGCCCTCTCTCTCTCTCTCTCACTCTCCTTCTCTCTTTCCATCGCTCTATCTCCTTCCCTCCTCTTCCCTCTTCCGCCCCACTCCTTACGAGATTTCCCTTCTTTGTTGTACCATGCTATATCTCTCTCTCTCTCTCTCTCTGGCTCCCGCCATTCCAGTTATGTATTACCTAATGCGAGACGCTCGGTGAAACAAGTTTATCGTTCACCGCCGCGTGACATCCAACGGATTCCTGAATATGCTTCCGATCGACGGATTCGGCCGTCGTAGAAATTTAAGCAACGACGAAACCGGTCGCTTGCATCCGTTTATTGCCACGTGTATTCCTAAAGAAAGGGATGACAATCTTGATTCGATGCTGCGTGTAAATTATCTCTCAGCGAGGACAATCGATCGTTCGTGTACAGAACCGAGGAGAAATCGAGTAATTTTTGTCGCGAGGATAAAAACTAATTTGTACGGAAAAACGAAAGTTTCGATAGGAAAAATATTAGATAGAATTATTTTGATTTAATCGATGTAATTCCGATATCGAATAACGTATTTACTCTGTAAACCATAGGTTTCCTACTCCTAACGATTATAATTGACTTTAATTAAAATTGTTGAAATTTTTTCCGGTGGCAATTTTTAGTTTTGGTATTAAATCAGTTTCTGACTAGGTGAATTTCGACTCGGTTAACAGGTTAGCACGTGAGCTATTATTAAAGGTAGAGAAAGGTGAGCGGAAGTACGGTGAATGATGCAAATTTAGAACGAACCAGATAGAATACATTAATACGTCCGATTCGTTTCAGTGCTGTTTCGCGACTGCCGGAATTCGGCGTTCCCCCTCCCATTCCACTTACTCGCCCGAAGGTGTCGCTAGGCAATGATTCCAACGCGACACATAAGCTATATATATATATATATATATATATACATACATGTATACACCGACGACTTCGATTCGTTAAACTACGATCTGATATAAAGAAAGCACATTGCTCGTTGCCTTATTCGAGGTATTAAAAGCGAATCGCGATATACCATACACGTGCACGTTCGTAGTCTCTGGTCCGCAAGAAAATCGAATTTCGCGAGACCCGTCGCCATGTTGTCCTTCGAAGATTCCTTTGACTCACCCGATACGAATAGATCGATTGCGTGCTCGGCTCGCGGCGAGACCTTTTCCATCGTGTCGTGTACCGCGTCGATTTCTATCTGTCACGTCACGGACAAAGACAGACCGAGAGGACGACCAGCCGTCGAAAGTCCAAGACAGAGAAAGAAAAGGAAAAGAGAGACTCGCTATTTCGTCGGTGGAAAGAGAGAAAGAGAAAAAAAAGAAAGAAAAGGGCGTCCACCGGCGTGGAGCGCGCATTCGGTCGCCGCAATAAATCCCATTTCCCAGGCCGGTGTACTGATTTCAGCCCTGCCGTGTCCGTCGAGAGTCCAGCTCGACTTCCGTTCCATCCTATGGACCCGTTGCCTCGGCACGAAGGCTAAAAATCGAGACCAGAGCTGCCTCTGGTCGAGAGAGTCGGTCTCGGAGCCTGGACCCTTTTCTCGACGGCGCAAAAGAAGGAGAGCTCGTACTGCTTCGTGGCAAAAGGGTTCGAAAAAGGTCGAGAAGAAGGCAGACCGGGGTATAGAGAGGGAACGAGAAGAAGGGTGGCGGACGAGGTGGACGAGGAGGAGGATGAGGATGAAGGGGGCGAGAGGGGGGAAGGAAAGAAAGATCCCCGCGGAACAGGGGCGAACCGGGATGTCGTGGAAGTACCGGCGAAGGGACAGGAAGAGGGCGAGGGGGGAACGGTTCGTCCGTGGACGAGAAGGCTCGATGCCGGATTTTTCCAGCAGGGCCACGGTAGAATGGATGTGGGTATAATGGAGGCGAGCACCGTGCCTTCGTTGCCCGATAAAAACTGCCGATGGAAAGAGGACGTCGACGAGGGGGACGGAGGCCGGATCAGCAGGGGGGAGGGGGAAAGAAGAGCAGCGACGCGAGTGGAAAGAGAGGGCTAGACAGAGATAGAGGTACACCGGTGAGAATGGGACGGAGAGAGAAAGCATCGGCGGCTGAGATCGTTGCGTTGGAAAGGTTCGACGCGAGACGAGGAGTTTCGATACGCGTTATCGAGCACGGTCGGTCGAATTAAAATTTCTTCTGGACGGTGGCGACGGTACGCCGTCCTCGAGCCGCTTCCTTTCTGCGCTCGAGAAACGAGAACGCCCACCGAGCGCGGCCACGACACCGCGCGTCTACCAAATTCACCGACCGAGACCCGCTCCAGCGTTGGCTAGTTCGCTTCTGTCAATTTAACAAGGGAATATTAGCCGAGAGGTTTATACTTGGTGTAAAGAAGGTCGAGAGAGGCGAGAGTAGATTCAAGTTTGGGTAGGATTTCGAACAGAGTAACGATCGTTGGACGATCCAAGTACAGAAATACGAGAACGATTTAGATTATCGTATCGGTAATTGCACGGACCGTACGCTGTGGATCGAATTTGATCGAGAACGATCTATTCGCCTATTGCGATAACCAATGACGCAAAACTATTAGGTAAAACTGAAGATTAGCAACTAAAACTAGAAAAATAGGAAAACAGATCCGGGAGCGTGCGATCAAGGCACCGAGCTAATCTTCGATTCCGTTCGAATATCAGTCCGGTCTGTTAGGTTTAATTTCGTTAATCAGGACGCGTCTCGATCGAACGAGCTTCGTGAGCGGAGCCGAAAGGAGAAAGGCATTCTCCGTCGTCCGTGGCCGCTGCATCCGCGCCAAAACTCACGAAACGCCGCGGCTTGGCGGCGGTGGCGGTGGCGGTAGCGGCAACGACAACGACGTCGTCGACGACGACGACGACGACGACGACGACGACCGACGACGACGACGACGACGACGACGACGACGACGACGACGACGACCGACGACGACGACGACAACGAAGCGACGGTGGCGATGGGTAAAAGAGAAACGAGGGAGAAAGAGAGAGAAAGAAAGAATGGCAGAAGCAACCCGGCCTGCCGGTCTCGTATACATATAGCGCGGCGAGGTGGGAAACTAGACCGTGACGAATCACGGTCGGCGACTGCGCCGCTCTGACGTCACGTCGCGAAGGGCGAACCGTCGCAAGTGTTCGTGATTGGGCATCTTTTATCCTCGTCCTGCGGCCGTGCCTCGCAATCGCCAACCGCCGCGATAGCGCAACGGGGACGAATCGAATTAATACGATTGCCACTTCCGAACACCGTGACTACCATAGCCCTCGAGTCGCTCCAATGGATCCACCACCAACCTCGCGACCTCCACGATCTCCATTTCTTTCGCGAATAGTTTGGGGTTAGGTTCGGTTCGAACTGGTATTCGAGCTCGTTCTACGTGATATAGTCCTGGTGTAGGGGGAGAAATATAGCAAGGACGTTAAAGGTCGTAATTTCACGAATAGTTCGAGGTTAGGTTAAACGAACTGCTACTGGCTACTACGGTATATACAGTTACTCACGAAACTCTTTATACACTCGATAAAAAGGCTATTTTTATTAAAGTAAAATGCCGCTAAATTTCATCGTACATTTAGCGAGTTCCGCGCACGTCTACCGAGACTAAAAGTTTCTTCGAAGTAAAGCAGATTTATCGCGTTTATTTCGTTATCGATATATTATTAAAATCATATAGTCCGAAAGATTTTGACGAGACGAATATCGATCGAAAGTTTCAGGCGTAACTCGACAGAACGGGGCTTTACGATTCTTTTTATCGGCTATAAGAAGAAAGTACGAACTATTATACAGGTTGTTGGTTGTTACAGGCTAGACTATGCAACAAGTGCGAAATCTACCGTTATCTATATAGAAGAATTGAAAGAAATTAATTTTTCAGGGACCTGTGAATGATTCCGAAGGGGTCGTATCTTGGTGGCGCGTTTGGGGTTAGTGACCCGTATAGCAGGTACGAATCATTGCCCGTCGATTACGTCATACAGAAGCGCCATATAACGCATTACACCAGGCTACCGTGGAAACCCGTCTAACCGTTCGACTTTAATCAAGAATACAAGCTACATAAGTCGATCTCCGTATCAGCCCCATCGATATATTGCAACTATAAAAAAATCTCACTCCTACAGAAATAAATTAACCTGTTGTTGCTTTACGAATTCTTCGCGGCAACTTGAACAAGCGTTAACTGTTCATTGTTCCTGAAATCGAAAAACACGTAACGTTGCCTCTTTCCGGAACAGCAAACGTTTCAACTTTTTTAACCTTTCGAATAAGCCAACATATACAAATCCTCTCTGAAAATATAGATTCCATGCTGTCGCGAAGCCTCTCAGTTAGACATCGTTAAAGATATAATTTGTCTTTGTAGAATCGAAATCCTAATGCGTAGCTTGATATTATATATAAATTGGTAATATAACGGATATTACGAAGCAAGGGGTTGGGAACAACATTAACGAAAGCGATGGTTAACGAAACAAAGACGATAAAAGAAACAAGACTAAGAAGAGAGAAAACCTTCGATCTAAAAATACCTGCTAAAAATACGATCTATCTCTATAAAATAAAATAGTAACCCTAACCTACCTCGAATTTAGCTGAACATTACAGAATTACGAGTTTCCAATTCTATCGAGATGGTTAACGAAACAAAGAAGAAGACGTAATAAAGCTGAAAGCAGAGAATGAGCGTGCGTTCGATAATCCGCAACTACGGTCTCCTCGCGATCTAAATCAGTAGAGGAACGTTTCTCTAGGAACGTTTGGCGCGGTGTCGAGCAAGAGCGTCGGGAGTCGGGAGTTCGATCCTAAAAGCGGTGGCGAGCGAGTGGGCTGGCAGGCGAGAGCGGGGTGCTTGGCCCTGGCAGCGAGATCGCGGCACAGAAACGCGTTCGCCTCGAAGGAACGCCGTCGCGTTCGTCGTATATACGGTCCGTATATACTCGCGTGTGTCGGTATGTGTTCGTGTGTCCACGGTAGTATATCGCTGCGCGCGATCCGCTCTCGCGCACACCACACCGCGATCCATCCGGCGATTTCGTCGTTTCGAGCTGCTTCCGGCGCTGATACGAGGATTTTCGAGGAGAAGCCGAGCCAAGCCTCGTATACTCGTGTGTAACGCCGCTGCGAGTCGGTGTTGGCGCGGGCGCGCGCGCAATTACGTCAGCCGCGTAACGTCGTGCAAACCGATCGCGGCGCGCTTTTAGCGCGCGTGTTTCGTAAGCGCGAAAGATCGCAGCGTCACGCCACGGCCTTAGACGTTCGTTCACGTATCAGGCCGGCGAGCGTGTCCTTATACATAGAACGGCAAAGGACGCGAGTTTCTCGCACGGCCGGTGTTCGAGGCCGATCAGGCTCGACCGATCGTAGCCCGCTTCTTAATTATCGATTCGTCCGTTGTATAGAGCATAGAGTATAGACTATAGGGATACTGCGCAGCTAATTTCGTTGTTACTATTATTGTACGTATCGTTGCTATTATTATAGAACTTTTATTCAATTTCAAACGACAAGGTGTTTGGAGATAGTTAAAGAATAGCGATAATAGACAAAGGCGGGGTACAGCCGAGGGCTGCTTTGCAACCTAACCTTGTGTTTATGTAAGTGGGGAATTTAGCGTTGCATAGCGTGTACGCTCGTTGAAGTAGTACATACTCGATGTGACAAATATTGGGGTGTCCGCGACCCGCGATCATGGGATGCCATGAATTTCGAGACTTTTCTTCCATCAAAGTCGAAGATAAATATGTCGCTGCAATTAGCCTATAGAACACTTCCTAACGAAGATGTGTATCGATAATGTAAAAATAGCTGGAAATAAAGTAACCATAGCTACGCAACATTTTCTTCGTCGCTTTACTATGTAACGATGGATATAAAAAAAAAATCATACAATCACGTTGAAATCTGTTCGTTCGATCTTCGACGATCGTATCTCGGAAAGCCACGTACGATGATCGACAATCCGACCATTTCAATGATGAAAGATTTTCATGTTTAACAACCTTAATTCCACGTTAATATTTTACGTTAATGTTGAGCGGTACGGAATTAGCCGCGTGCTTGTTCGGTTACTCAGCGCTTGCTTAAGTAGCTTACAGGCGGGTCGAATTTTAGTTGTACACGACGGACAACGGTTTTCGGGATGAATCCTATGGTGAAAGGGCATTGAAAGGGTGAGAAAAGAATAGGGGTAACGTCCGTGAGATCCTTACTGTAAATCATCCCGTAAATTGGAAACTAGTAACGGGGTTGAGGTTCGAACCGGTATGGAGTGGAAGGAAGGATTCCAGAGAATGGTTCGCGACGTCGCGTCGCATCGCGTCGCGTCGGAAATGCACCGATAAAGATAACCGTGCGCTATTAATGTCCTCCCGGTCTTAATTAACGTCAATTAATACGCTCAGACTGTATCTATTTGTCGGCCTCTAATAAAGCCTGTTACGGGCAATTTTAATCGACGTAATACAAGACCGGAGTTTTTCCTGGCTCTCGATGTCGGACCAAGAACAATCGTCGCGGATGGAATCCTGGTCCAGTTCTCTTTGTAGGAATCAGAATTTAGATCTGAATTTGGCCGAACGGTCGATTAATCGATTATCAGCTATTAATAATGGAAAATTATTAACGATGTATATAGCTTTTTTTAGTTAACTACTTTTTAAATCGTACGACACCGGGTGCAAGAGCTTAGGAAAAATACGAATGCAACTGCGAAATATCGTGGTTGGTTCGTAAACTCATCGTGGATCTGTGCGTTTCACTCGCTTTTCGTATCTATCTTCGAGTGCGCCAGTTTGAATCATCGAAACCGTGTTCGTAAGAAAGAAGTTCACGCCCGCTTCGATGATTTCGAACGCGATCTATCCGATAAGATTCAAGGAAAAAGGGGAAAGAAAAGTAACGTATCGATCAATGGGGATTATCCGCGGATACGATATTCCAGGTAGAAAATATGGGTAGACGCGTTAAAAATTTCATTCGATATATGGTGTGTCGTGGCGCGCCACCAATTACTAATTAGCAATTACGTAAAGCGAGCCGTTCCACCGCAAATTCAGTAGAGGCATCAGAGCCGCGCCGGCCCACCCTAAAGTCGGTCCTTGGTCATTAGACCCGGTGAGCGCATTAACCTCGAACCCATTCCTGGCCCATCGCCTCGTGCGCGTCGCCTCCATGCCCGTATATACCCGTACTAGAGGTTGAGCGCGCCTACGATATAGGTGGAGTAGGCTAGACAGCCGGCTCTGTCGGACGCATAACGAGCTACGACTTTACGGTAGTCTCCTTCGCCGTACGACTCGCTAATTCCTCGCTCGGACGCGGTTAGCGACGGGGCCTACCCCCTCCGATTGTACGCACGCACGCACTCAAACACGTACACGCACGTACACGCGGATAAACGGCCACGCACGGCTGGATGCACGCGTAATCGCGGATACGCTCCAACGTAGGCGAATTCAGGCGACACAGGCACAGTCTGCGCGTTGTAAGGGCAGAGACGCGCGGCTCGATTTGTTGTATGGATCGATCGCCGGACGGATCGTTCAGACGTAATAAAGTAACGACGGATTTAACGATAGGTGATATACGTATATAGCGTGAGCGACGAATCTATGTGCCATTACGATGTACGTTCGACGTACTCGTACGTACGCATGTACGTAGCATAGAGCAGTAGTGTATACATGGATATATTCGTCGCGGCGTGTCTCTTTCTCACGCGAGACTTGCCGCGGTCCACCGCGTGTGCACAGAGAGACGTGCACACACGCGCGATCGAACGACACGAGCGTGAGCGCGAGAGAGTGTGAAATAACGCGAGGTGATGGCAGAGGACAAAGGCTCCGCGCGACGCGGGTACTAGAGGCTAGGCAGGAACCAGAGCCGCGTGCTGAACGACCGAGAGACACGGGACCATGCGACCTACGGAGGGAAAAGGGGGGGGTCAGGAGAAAGGGGAACACAGAGTCGAGGGGGCTTCTTCTCCCTCGCCGCCACTTCCAGGGAGATGGAGGGTGACCGAAGCGAAGGGGGAAATCGGTAGAGGATGGGTCGAGGAATCGAAGGGGAGAGGAAGATAGAGCGAGAGGGAACAGAAACGGTACGAAACGGGCGGGAAAAAGAGAGGATCCGAGGCGAACCGGGGGAAAAGAAAGGGACGGGGATAGAACGCGAACGCGAACCCGCGGGTTCTATGCCATTCGGTCGGTTCGGTGAGTCACGCATCGCGAGCTTCCTGCTGCCAGGCCTGTGCTTTCCCCCCTCGCGTCCCACCCTCCGAACCGCGCCACGCAGCGCCGCGCCTCACCGGTCCCCTCGGTTCGCGTCTCGCGCCACTGTTATCCTCTCCCCCCCTCCCGTGCCCCTCTTCCTCCCGAACTCCCAGCCGATCCCTTTTGTCTGACGTTCGTCCGACCGACCGACCGACCGTTCGACCGTCACCCGCAGGGTTAAGGGTCTTCTAAAGAGGATGGTTCTCCCGTCTCTCTCATTCTCGTCCCACCCTACCCCTGACGGTGTCTTCTTGTCAGCATCTCTGGCCGTTCTCTTTGTCTACCTATCTCCTCGCGCCGTCTGTCCGTCTTTGTCACTATCTTCCTCTCTCTCTCTCTCTCTCTCTCTCTCTCTCTCTCTCTCCCTAGCTTCCAACACCGTGTGCGCGCCGCTGGTAGGTGGGTCGTCGATGATAGTGGTTGGTTGCTTGCTCGCCACTGAAAGATCCGAAACTAGACTCTCCGCGTTTCAAAAGAACGTCGCGTATTTTCGGCGGATTGAAAACGCACCGGTGTGTGCGACGCTGGGCATCTGCTGCCTTCGGGACGGGAAAGAAACCGGAGCACGGACAAACGAACGAACGAACGAACGAACGAACGAACGAGCGAACGGACGAGCGAACGGACGAACGAACGGTCGAACGAACGGACGAACGAACGGTCGAACGAACGGACGAACGAACGGTGGAACGAACGGTCGAACGAACGGTCGAACGAACGGTCGAACGAACGGTGGAACGAATGGTCGAACGAACGGTGGAACGAACGGTCGAACGAACGGTCGAACGAAAGGGCGAACGAAAGGGCGAACGAACGGACGAACGAACAGACGACGGTATATAACCCCGGCGGCTTTACGGTGGGTGAAACGCTTTAAACACGGCGACACGAACGTCAAGACCCGCTCTCTGGAAATCTATAGCGCCATCGCATCGATCGTTCCGCGAACTAGTTTTCCTTTAAGCGCGACTAACGTCGCGTCCGGCGTAATCAACCATGGGGATGGGGGCTAATTGCATGAAAATGAACCTTCTATACGGAGCGCGCTTTATACGTATATTCTTGGACGGAACGTTTACAGCTGTGTTCGCGTGGCGTACGTGGATTACGGTTATCGTGGTTTTGCGAACGCGGATCGAAACCCTTTTCCCTTGGTCGTATCGTCGTTGAAAAAGTTGGTCGGCCATGTCCCTATTTATCATCGGCCGCGGCGACGCCTCCCGTACACCGATGCGTTCCGCCGGCCTCTCGAATGTATAATGAGCACTGGGTGGCTCGAATTCGATAAGAGTCGGTTAGGCGGTGCTTCGGAATGACGTATCACCGCGTGAGATTAATAGTAGCCGTGTATACGCACACAACCGTGGCAGCACGCGACCGCGCGCAGTCGCTGACCGATACAGCTCCGCTTCGCCAAGCCAAGCGAATTCTTCCACGCGAATCTCTAGCCAAGCCGCGCACCGTCTTCCTTTCGTCGAACGCATAATCGATGCGAAATCTCTTACTTCTGACATTTACGCGGACCAAGTTTCACGCGTCTTCGGACGTGTTACGAAACGTCACGAGCTTGGTCGAGTTTCGAGACGTATACACGTATACACGGGTGTACGTATACGTTCGTGGAAACGAACACGCTACCGATCCGCGTTCGACGAACGTTCGACCCAAAGAAATTCCACGAATGTCGTCGATCTTTTTTTATCTGAAGGATAAAAGGAAAGAAACAGGAGGTGTCCGGACACGAGAATCGGTATTATTGACAAATATGTTTTTTCCCAACGCTGTCGAACACCTCGTCGGAGTTCTCCCCCTGCAATAATCGCAAATATCCCCTGTCTCTAAGTGAGCAGTCCGTAATACGCGAGATTTTTTGTGCCGCTTAGTCACTGCGTGCCGCGACCGATGACGGTTACGTTCGAGCGACAGCCAAGTCCGTGTGCGTGCGTGTCGGTGCGTGTGCGCGAGATGCGCGCACACAGTGGCACACGACCATGCGTTTGTCGGCGAAACTCCGCGTGGTAAACGCGGTTCTTTGTGGAGGTGACGTGGCAAGAGCAGCCTGCGCGTCGATATATCCTGCGCCAAGGTCTATCAATTGCAAATGAAAAACCCGCGAGCCCGACTTCTCCTCCGGTTTTATTTATACCTACGCATATACGTATGTATATATGTATACTTACATATGTCGCGCCGGTTACCTGGATATCGGTAAGGGTACAGGGAGGAACGACGATCGGACGTAAATGTCTCCCGCGATTCGTATCTCCACGCGTAGCGGGTGCGTCGCAATATCATCGCGAGATAACCACGTATATACATATGTATACATATATAGTTAAGGCTAACGACGATTCGTGCCGCGAAAATTTGTTCAGGCACGTCGCATAGTGTGGTCCGAGAGGATCACAAGGCAGATAAGACGAAAAATCTTATCGGAAGTCGGCCAAGCGGACGCGATAACGAGAGACGATAGAAAAAAAGGGAAAACACGTTGAGAGGAAGGAAGACAGAAGTAGCGAACGTAACAAAGAAATTGTCGGCGAGATCGGGAGAACCGGGTGTATCCGGTCAAACCGGGCAGCTTCGTTCGGAGAACGTAGATTCTCGTCGCGTCGTCTGGCCGCGATAGGACGAGCATCGAGCGCGGTCGAACGTCGTTCGGACGCGAACGAGCTGGCCGCGAGCGACATATCCGGAGCGTGCGAGGCAAAGGAAAACATCGCGAGCCACACTCGTACCGATATATATATATATATACGCATTGTATATATATATATATATATATATATAAACGTGGACGGGGTCTATGTATGTAGCTACATAGGAAAGTTGGCTTGACAATCAACGAAGGTTAGTCTTCGGTGCGCGTGCGTGAGAGCGACGCGATGTAGCTTTTACGGGCCCCTCGGGCCTCGGGCCACACGATTGTCGATCGCCGTGGCATGCGGGTCCCGCGAGGAAAGTACGAGAGGTGGAAGTGTCGCACGCAGTGGCGACCAGCTGCTCTCGTCACGATGTGCCATAGGGCGTCGTCGCTCGCTCGCTCGCTCGCTCGTTCTCGTTCGCGTTCGTGTCGCGTCTCTTTCCTTTCTTTCTCTCCTATCTTCTCTACACTCTTCTCTTCTCTTCTCTTCGTTCTCATCCTTCCTTTTTTTCCCCTTTTCCCTATATCCTTTCTGGACGTTCTCGTTTCCCCTAACGCCGCGTGCTGTGCGTGCGTGCGTGCGTGCGCGAACCAAAGTTCGCACAAAGGGGATACGGGTATATAACGCGAACAGAGGCCCTCCGTGCGGTGGCCAACACACAACTACGCGGCAACGTCGCGTCGCGCCACGACCGCTTTAGTGGTGTACGTTATCGCCGCAGTCGCTTCACGAGAGATCCCGTGTATGCACATACACCAATACATACGTAGAAATACATGTACCTACAGAAAACGCACCGTACATACTAGCACATATCCTAATACACATTGGCGAATATGTTCGTGTACACATACGGATATATAGGTGTATGTACCTGGGCCTGCCCGTCGATCCCTCGGGGTTCGCTTCTCCTCGCACGTACACGCGAAGCCGAGGCAACGGCAGAACGGCGAACGAGCGAGCCAGCGAGTGAGCGAGCGAGCAAGCGGACGAGCGGACGAACGAGCCAGCCAGCCGCGGTGGCGAGGCACGGATGCGCCCTGCTTACGTATACACCGGTCCTTCTCTTCGTCTCGCTTCTACCAACCGGTCCCTCTTTTTCCCACGACCGAGGTCTGGCAATATAAGCCGAGTAATATTACCGCGGGAAGAGCGGTAAGGTAACAGAGAGCCGCTGCTACGGACCGTTCCTTTCGAGAATTTACGAGCACCACGGTCCGGGTGCCCGGAGTCCGACCCTCCCTCTCTCTTACTCGCTCTCTTACTCGCTCTCCTTCGCTCTCCCTCGCTCGTCTCTCGCGTGTATACCGTAGCTGTGAAACGGCACCGCACGGACCGTCAGCGTTTCCGTGCTATGCTTGGAACTCGCGCTCGCTATGCGCTTCGAATCTATGCTTCCATGCGGTACGCGTCCACGATTGCCAGACGATGGACATCCTTATTAGCGGCGAGAGGTTATTGATGGTAAAAGCGAGCCCGCGCTACATCATGGTTATATATATATGTATGTATATATATATATATATATATGTATGTATGTATGTGTACGTATATATATATATATATATATATATATATATACGTAATTGGAGAGTTTACGCGCAAAGGCGCTTCGAATTGGCCGCCACGCGAATATCATCGAAACGTTTACATGTGGGTTAACAGTATTGTCCCGCTGCTTGTACATATATGTATATAACAATGGATTCTACGTATATGAAGTCGAACCGCACTTTGTACCGCTCGCGTTTCTGCATCGATAGATCGGTGGCAGCGTTTCCGTCGCGAAACGTTCGCGGTTTTCCGTTCGTGTATCAACGAGGAACACCTGTATCTGGGATAAAGAGAGGAACGTTACCGTGGACAAGGAGATACAGTATCGAGACATCGATAACGATATCAGCTTGTTCAGCGTCGGCGATTCGACGTACAACATCCGCGTCGTAAAGACTGGCTGCGCGATGCATCAAACAAATCGATTTCGACGTCGATGCTTTTCACACGGACGCTGGGCATCGTTTGCCCTTCGTTTCCCCTTTTGGCAATCTTTCACGGTATTGTTCGAGGGATACGTCATTTCCAGCCACGTAAGGCCGTTGCTTCGGCTATGGTTCACGAGCTGCACGGAGGGACAAGTCGCAGATTTCTTTAGGATGGCCGGTCGCGCAAAACCGGCCCCCTTTTTAAATTCTCCAGAGTGTCTCGGACCGCGCCACTTGCGCGCATCTTGCACGCGTGCTTCTGCTTGCTCGCGCGTATGCGACGCGCAGACGGAGAAAACGTAACGGGCGATGAGACGAGAGGGAAGAGAGACAGAGATGGAGACGGAGACGGAGACTGAGACAAGAAAGCACGCGAGCGAAAAAAGAGGGGAAGAAAAAGGCGTGCAAGCGGTCGAGCATAACGACACTGACGACGAGCGAGGACGTTGGACGTGGACGTGGATGAATTCGATTTAAACCAGTTTTTACAAGATCGATTACTAGGTACGAGCCGATCGACATGTGGAAATTAACGTTTCGCTGCGCGACCCGGTAATCCACGACATTTTAAACGTCAAAGTGGTGTTTAGAGCCAGGCGACTCTGTTCGTCTCTCCGATGAACCGGCTCCTCTTTAAATTCCCACTCGTCACGCGCGCACATGATCGCATCGCGTTATTACACGCACGTAGAAGGAAGGAGACGTTGCCCAGACGTCGAATATATCCGCGATTGGAAAAAAGAAAAAAAAAGAAGGCGAGAGAGAGAGAGAGAGAGAGAGAGAGAGAGAGAGAGAGAAACAGTGGCATGTACGCGGCGAACGTACGTAACGACAAAGACTAGGACGATGACGGCGAAGTCTAGCGCAGCAGCGGTAGCAACGGCAGGAAAGAGGACGACCACGAGACAACAAGGATGACAACGACGACCACGATGACGACAACGCAACGCAACGCAACGACAACGATGAGGACGGTCTCGTAGTGTCGGTGGCGGTGACGGCGAAACGCGACGCGACGCGGCCCGAACTCGCGGACCCTCACATCCTGTCTATGACAGGATGGCTGATGGCTGGTTGGTTGGCTGGCCAGTCTGTCGGTCGGGTTGGCAGCAGGGCCCTACCCACGGGTACATGTGCCAGTCGCCTGTTCGTGCCGCCGCGTATACGCGTCCTCCTCGCCTCGCCTCCGCCGCCCCTCGTACCTTCTTTTACGCTTATTCCTGCGCGTCTCACGGGAGCCTGTTACTCTTTCTCTCGAATGGAGAGACGAGCAGGAGGCATTTTTTCTCCCTGGTACAGCAGGCCACCGTCGCAGCCGCCGCCACCGCCGCCGATACCACGCCACGGTATCGAATCGTCTCGCCACGGGGTACGTACGGAGTATGGACGGAGAGCGTGCGAGACAGAGGGAAAAAAGGAGAGAGAAAAAAAAAAAGAACGAACGGCGAAACGGCTAGAAGCGGGACGGAGATCGCGAGACTCACGGGCAATCGAGTTAAAGGGAGCAAGAGCGAAGGAGCGAGAAAGAAAGAGAGAGAAGGGCAGAATAGGGTGGGGCGGCGCTTTCCAATCGCGAAGCGAGGCCCCTCGCGTTCCGACGACGATCGAAAAAGGTGAGACGTGCCGAAGGGGATATAGGCGCGGACAATGAAGCGGATGAGAGCGACGCAGACCGAACCACTAAAGCCTGACGGAGAGCACGAACTAGCGGAAGAGAAAGAAAGACGGATAGAGCGCGACCGGCCAGAGTATCGGAGGCAGAAGGAAACGCTAGCGCGGGAGAGAGAGAGAGAGAGAGAAAGAGGCGAGAACGTGACGAGACGACGAAGGGGAATCGAGGAGATCGCGGACGGTCGAGCGACGACGATTTGGCAACGGCTTTTATGGCTTTCGTTGCGATCGGCTGGAAACGGCACTGCACGGCATGGCACGGCACGGCACGTTGCCACCGTCACCGTCACCGTCATCGCCACCGCCACCGCCACCGCCACCGCCACCGTCACCGCCACCGCCACCGTCACCGCCACCGCCACCGCCACCGCCATCGCCACCGCCATGGCCGTGCCGTCGTCGGTGAACGCCGATGGCATCCTCGCATCGATGCTACGCGTCTGGTGTACGTATTTCGGAAACGAGGCCGGCGCGTATTCTGAAAACGAAGAAAACACGACAACGATGGGTGGTAGAGAGGGGACGTGAACGGTCTTTTGGCCGCGCGATGTTACTCAGCCGTTAATGTCGGTATTAGGGTCAATAGTACTAGCGGGTACAAATTAAGTCCTGCTTGCGAACAGCGCCGCCGAACGTTTATCGCGACCGTCCGACTAAGAATAACGACTCGATTACGTAAATCGCGTTAACGTTCCCTCGTAACCCGTTAATACCTTTTTCTTTCTCTCCCTTGTTCCTTTCATTTCCAACAGACGTTATCGTTTCCACGTCGGCGCTGTTTAATTGTCGCGCATCTCGATAAGCGAACCGATCTCCGTTCGATCGGTGCAGGTATGTATTTATGGCGTGACTGTAACTCGGGGGCAGAAGAAGTACGGCGCGGAGAAGGCGCGCAAGAGGAATATAGCGACGGCTTTTTAGCGCGGAACGAGTGGCACGCGTCGAAAGGAAAAGATGGAAGGAACGAGGAGCGCATCCGGTTGTGTTGGACGGGCGACGATCGGTCGCCGCAAAGGAAATCCAAGCTCTCGAGCGAAGACGAGGACGAGAGCGAGAGCGCTCGTTGAGGGCCCGTGTATTCGCTATTCACAGACGTGGTACAGCTACCTGCGGGAAACTGTAACTACCGGCAGACTGGAAGTATTAGGAGAGGAAGGAGGAAAGTGGTGGGGTAGAATGGGAGAGAGAACGCGCGAGGCAGCGAGAGAGAAAGAGGAAGCAGGGCAGGGAGGAGGGAAAGAGAATAAACTGGGTCAGTGTCGCGGAACTTGAAAACTTCGCTTCCGTAATGTGAGAGCGGCGCTGACTGCCGCCTGGAAGTCGCTTAAACTGCGTTTACGAGTCGGCGGTAGGTAAAACAGAAACACCTCGAGAACTCAAGACCGAGTTATATCTAGTTATGTATATACATACAGAGAGTTGCTATATGGGACCGTGTACACGTATTCCTATACATATATACATATACATATACATATACATATACGCGTACGCGTGTACGAAACCGGGAAAGGGAAAGAGAGCGGGAAGGCGAAACGGAGAAAGAGGAAAAGGCAGAGAGTCGGAGTCGGTAGGAGGAAGACATGTACGAATGTAGAAACTGAAACCCGCCGGCTCAGCGCACACAAACGTGTGCAAGCCTCGTTTGTTATACCGGCGTTTTCACTGGCGTGCTTCATTGTACACACAAGCTTCCTCCCCACGTGCGCGCCGTATTATATCGCGAACATTTCGCGCCACGATTCAATGTCAACCGCTACGCGACTGTACGTCGAACGCGCGGCAAGGAGCTGGTAGAAGGTCTGGCAAGGTCACGATTCCACGCGTTAGTTCGACGCGCCGGAGGAGAAAGTTCGCTCATGAATAACGCGTACGTGTAACGCTGTCGATATCGTTTTGAAAAAAATCGGTCGCGATGCCACGCCGCCGCGTCGCCGTCACCGCGTGCCGAAACTTTGGAATTGCTCATCGCGGTTCGCACGGTGGATCGTTGGATATCGCGTCGTTTGGTCGAGACGGCCTTCGCAGAACACGCTCGCGTTCCGCTTTAATAACCGAGATGTTCGACTCCGGGCGAAAAGCCGGGAGGGAGCTGGAGGGAACGGGAAGGGACTGGAGCGCGCGATACGACGGATAAGAGGGAAGGGAAATGCGCGCCCACGTATAAACGCGTATATCGTGCACGTAAGCCTGAAAACACGGTGGCGTTAGCGCTTGTTGACGCAGATAAACCAACGGCGTAACGCTATATTTATAGCGTTGTTCGCGGCTCGTCTTTTCGTTTCTTTTATTTTCTTCTTTTCTCTCTTTCGTTTTACTTCCGTCGCTTGCTTCGGAATGGATTTTTCAAGTGTTCGACGGTTCACGGTTTGAGAAACGATTTCGCGAAAAATACGCGTGAGATAGGACGCGTCCAGCGGAGGAACCTATCCGTAGATACGGCGTTCCCGGCGTTATCGCGGTGCAGCCGATAATCGCTAATTGCCGGCGCGCTCCGTTTTCAACTTGCAGCGTTCCACGGGTATTCGCGTCGGTGAAGGTAGCTCGCGTCCAATGGGAATCGCGAGAACGAGAAGGAGATCGAGAAGGAGATCGAGAAGGAGAACGGGAAGGAGAACGAGAACGAGACTAGAGTTCGTGTGTTCGATAAAACGCGATCGTTCCACGGTCTAGTCTGGCCTGGGTCGAGTCTGCTGGCCTGGCTCGCCGTTCTCTACACGCGAACGTGATCGCGAGGCTAAAAATTGGGGAGCGCGAAAGCGAGCGTGGGTTAAAAAAGGGGCGATGAGATCACGGTGGCTCGAGCTCGGTTCGCGTCCGCTCCGTCTCGCAATCTTACCTCGCAAACGGGCGTTGCGCGCCGTTAAGCCCGCCGGGGTCTAAATAACCTCTGGTATATCGAACGGTGCCAGAGAATCCGCGAACGGAGGACCCGCGAGGCAACCGCGCACACCGCTAGCCACGAAGGTCTCTCTCGCAACCGCGGTCTCGTTTTCTCGTTTAATAACCAGCCTGTCGGGAAGGAGGGCGGGTGGGGGGGGGCGGCGGGTAGAAAAGACGACGGCCAGCGGGGTCAAGAGAGAGAAGGGAGAAGAAACGTTCGGGCACGCTTGGTAGAACGTAGAACGCGATACGCGTGTACGTTAATAATTTGCGTATATTTGATTAACGTGATACATATATCGTGTATATGTACGCGTATAATACTTAAAATACGTATGTGCGTGCTACGTAGATACGCGCACGAGGACGATCGCCAGGAAATACGCGTTCCACCTTTGCCAGAGACCAAAGCGAGAGAAACCGGGGATGCGGAGGGCAAACGAAAGGAGAGGGAGGTCCTGCTTAGGACGACGTAACGCGTACGTAAGCCTGCAAACACGATGGCAAGAGGTCTAGAACGTTGCCTGCCTCCCCTTGTGCGACGTGCCCCTCGATGTACCGATCTAGCGTATCTATCCCCCGACATCCTCACCGACCCTCTCTCGTCACCGAGGTGCGAGGTAGAGCGTAGATCGAGGGAGTCTAACTAGGGGGAGGCCGACAGGGGTGTCGAAGGGGGAGGGAAGTCGAAGAAGAGGGTGGACGACGAGGCTCTCTCGTGGTTGGGGTGAGGGTTGGCGCGGTGTGGCGCGGTGTGGCGCGGTGTGGCGCGGTGTGGCGCGGTGTGGCGCGGCAGTGGCGCGGCCAGGCGGGTGAGAGGGGGGATGGGGTGGCGATGGAAGAGGAGAACGGGGGTTCGACCAGGGGGAGGCGAGTGGGAGGAGAAGGAGGATAGGGCAGGCCGTTATTTAGCCGGCCGCGCGCGCGTCCCTTCGCTCGCGACCCGACTCAGCCGCGCCGCCCTTCGCTCGCCCTCGAGCGCCGCTGTGTTCTGCCGCCCCCTCATCGCTCACGCCCGACTCGACCACCTCTGCACCCTCCTTCCGCCCTCGTCCTGCTATCCGACAACCACCTCTAGCTCCCACACCCTTGGCGCGCGTTCGCCCTTTTCTCCCTAGCCATCGACCTTCCCTCTTTGTTTTACCCCATCCTTCTCCTTCTCCACCACTTTTTTCTTTCTCTCCTCTCTTCCCTTTTTTCCACTTTTTTCTTCTAGCCGTTCCTATTTCCATCCTCGTCTCGCCCGTCGACTCGCGTCCGTCCATTCGTCTCCGTTCCTATTGCCCTCGCCTCTTCGGAACACGCGGTGGCGGCGGCGGCAGCGGCGGCGGCGGCGGCGGCGGCGACGGCACCGGCACCGACTCACGGCGGTGCTCTTCACGGTGCCCTGACTCTCTATCTGCGTCCATCAC
This sequence comes from Bombus flavifrons, assembly GCF_040668555.2. Classification (NCBI taxonomy): domain Eukaryota; kingdom Metazoa; phylum Arthropoda; class Insecta; order Hymenoptera; family Apidae; genus Bombus; species Bombus flavifrons. The sequence continues at coordinate 11,888,122 of NC_138454.1, forward strand.
GGCCCGACGACCCTCTCTCTGTCAGGCCCGAGACGTCCTCGATCGTCCGTCTCGCTCGACCGCGGCCACTTTTTCTCGCTCGCTCTCTATCCGTCCGTGGTGCGCGCACCGCGTTCTACCACGGAAAACCTCGAGACTCGTTCGTCCGACTTCGTACGCGACGAGGCTCCAACGCTGGCCGTCCGTCGTTCGCCGAAATCCCGTGCTAATTAAAGCCCGCCTCGATGCCCGTCGCCGACCGGGACGACAGAGGCGTCGCTCCTCTTTCTCTCCTCTCTCTTTCTCACGCTCTCTACCGCTCTTCACCGCGTCACCAACCGTCCCAATCTCTCGCTCTATCTCCGTTGCACGCGTCCTATCGCCGTTTCCATCTCGCTCCGTCGACTTTTGCCGGCATTCCCTCATTCCGCTCGGCTCGGTCCGGCCGTCGCGTCGTGCCGCGCCGCTCGGCCTGTAGTCGTCTCGCGTCGCACCGCGCTGCGCCGCGCCGCGACTGGCCGCGCCAAGGAGAAAATTAAGAAGACTTCGGTGCCGGCTCCTTCGGCCCATTGTGCCGCGTATACACGAGAAGAGAGCCCGTCGTCCCCGGTCTCGTAACGGTACTCGCGCGGCAGACGACGACGTTTCGATGCCTCCTCCTCTCTTTCCTTCTCTGTTTTTTCTCTTTCCACGGCTGCCGCTGCTCTCTCTGCCCCTCGTCGCCCTAACCACCCCCCTCGCCCGCCCTCCTGCTCTTCGCCCAGCTGTCTCTTTGTGTGTTGGACGCGCGGGTATCGCGTGCACACACGGAGCCAGCGGCTGCTGCCGAGAATCGACGCGATCGCTCGCGCGCTAACATTTCCACTCGCCATCCTACGTGTATACGTACGGTCGGCTGTAGCGTAGACATACAGTGTGGGATGAAAGTAACACGGTTCTGGGTTTAGACCGTCGGAAAATGGGTAGCAGAGAGGGTAGAAGAATTTTATGACGCGTAGTACATCGGTATATGTAGCTGCGATGGTCCGTACCTGACGAACCAAGCGCAACGATATCGCACGTGTGGCGAGTTGTGTACGTTTTATTGGTATATAGGCTCGGCCGTTATCTTTGTTTTTCTTTCGTTAAGTATCACGAATCGCCGTCTACGCGCTTACGTACACACCAGCCGTCCGTATCGATACATCTGTGTAACCGAGGGATGAATCTCACGTGATTTTTACAACGCCAACATCGATGTCTTTTCCATAATTACGTAACAAACTTTTCGTTATCGTGTTCTCCGAAAGTAATTAATCACTCTTGCGACATTACCGTAACATCGTTTCCGTCTTTCGCTTTCTCTATTCAAACTGCACACCTTCTTCCAAAACCGTATTAACGCGAGATTAAAATCTGTATCTTAATCGATACGCGTAAAACGTACGATCTGAAAATTGTCATTCGTCGATACGGGTCGCATTAGCGGCGATACGTTTGCATTTTCCTCCCATATTCCAATCTATCGCGCATCGAACGGCGATTCTTCGATATCCTGTCTCGATTTCGATAAATCGTCGAGCGACCGAAGGAACGCGACTCGAACCAACTGGTCGCACAGACTCGATCTTGGCTTTCGTTGGTTTAGTCTCACCCTGTAGACGCGTAGAAGAGAGCGCGGCTAAGCGCGAGGCGCCCGCCGAGATAAACTCGCGCTCTGCCTTTTATCTAGATACATTCCTCGCGCCTCGTCTCGCGAGACCGCGCTCACCGCCCTCCTCCCTCGGTCGGTGTTGTCGCCGGTTGTCGTGGTATCGCGACCCGAACCCGGGAGGGGATGTTCTCGATGCGTATATCCCGGCAGCGGCGCTCTGTCGCCGGACGAACGATACGCGCGGTCGCGCCTGCCTCGCCTCGCCGCGAACTTTATCTGCCACGCACCAGCTTTCTTCCTGTTAGTCGGCTACGATTCGATTAAGCGCGGCGGCCTTCGTGGATTTTTCCGCTGCGACCAGGTCTCTTTAATTCGCGGATAGCCGTCGCGCGCCTTCGCGTTTCAGCCCCCACCAACCACGAGGATAACGATCGATTCTTCGACGATTCTGAAAGCAACGTTCGACTGTTATACGACTTAACGACACGATGCTGCATCGCCAGGAATAAGAAACGATGCTTGGTTGTACGGTACTCGATACAGTGCCACGGTACAGTATAGGCGTAGTAACGCTATTGCGATACTTTGTTTCGCCGATGAAGGTAGCGGCGTTTACTTCGGTCAGTTGGAAATTACGTAATCATCGCCCAATCACGTACCATATAGCTCGACCATGTAACGCTACGGTTCTAGTTCACCGGTCGAAGACGCTGCTCGTCGAAGTCGAGGAGCAGTCGTATCGCGACTTCTCGCCACGTAAGAAAATGTACTCGGCCACATACGGTGTCGCGTATTGCTTTTTTCGCGAGTAAAAACGACGCTGGATAACGTCGTACCGTTCTTCTTCGCGAATTAAGGATGTACCTTTGCGACGTAATACCATAACCTTTCGTCGAGCGAAAATTTCGCACATTTCCGTAAAACGTACTACCGCCCTTGGCCAATAAACAATAACGCTCGATGACGCGTTCCTTTTTCCTTTTGCCTTTTTCGTTTCACCGTATATCCGAAATTTTGCTGCAGAGAAATAACGAGATTGAGCTAGTGCCCGTGAAGGAACGTGGTGGAACGCGTGCCGTATCAAAATGCGTACCGGCTGAATGCGAAGTTTTAACCTGTTCGTTGCCGAGTCTCAAATTAAGGCGACAAATGGTAATCGATTATCGTCGTTCTCTCTTACGATCGAACAGATGGAAACACGCGCAACGTCCCATCCTTCGTCGCGTTCTTACACCTTCCAACACCTTCTCTCTCTCTCTTTGCACCGTTTCTGCAAAGATTTCCACCAGGATTTCTCTTTCGCTTTGGTCCAGAGCGTACAGCCGCGGCCAGCTGTGCGTAGAACGTAGGACGTGTATTCCGGTGAAAAAACGGCGTGGCGTATTCAGCCGGGCTCTCTTCCGAGCGTTCTTTCTCTCACTTTGCCAGCCACGCTCCCCTCGGCCGGTATTAAACGGGGCTCGACCGTGGAATCGCGTACGAGGCCACTCGTCTTGTTTGCCGCGCTTTATACCTGCGTTCGGTCGCCACGCCGTTCTCCTCTTTCTCTTCGCCATCCCTCCAAACCGACCGACCCGCCTTAATTACTCGGCATCATTTTTGCCGCAGGATTATTTACGCTGTTTAGCGAAGCGTCACGGTATCGTGGCCGAATCGGCAGCCGAACGTTGGCTCGGATCGTACACTTCGAGGTAAAAAAGATTCCGCGCGCGGCAGAGTGGGGCAGTCGGACTACGTTCGTTCGCTACGTTTCCGCTTCCGCGTTGGATATAGAGGGGGGGAACTCGTTTCGATTTCGTCTTTCGCCGCGTTTTTGGCTGCTTTGATTTTTTTCTCTTCGACCGTTGCACGCGCCAGTTAACTCCACGTTCCTTCTGCCCTCGACCGCTACAAACACCTAGATGCTCTCGATAAAATTTGCCCCATCGTCGCTATTCGCCGACGAAGCTTCGACTCGACTGGTCACCATCCAGCGGATAGCGGAAGATGAAAAGGACCGAGCGCGATCCACTTCGAACTCGAAATTTCATCTCGAAGATCCAGAGACTTCGACTTCCGTCCTGCGATTCCAATTAATCTCGCGTCGTTACGCGTTAAGCGTCGAACTAGCGCGTTATCGGCGCGGGAATAAAAGCGGCACGGGCCCCTGCGTATGGACCGAACGACTCGCTAGGAAACCCTCGTCCGTAGAATGTGATTGGCGAACGCGATTAGAAAGAGTTTACGCGTCAAGTCTAAGAGAGTAGTACGCAAGGGGGACGCGACTACCCCCGAGAACGTGAAATTTCGATTTAATTCGCGAGGCAGGGGGCGCGCTCGGTGGACGGAAAGATCGAATCGGGCGGATCATTGGCGATAAACGTTTGGCCAGTGCGGTCGTTGCAGGATATATATAGCGGTCGATATCGGCGACGATCGGTCGACCTTTCGAAATTAACGCGGCTGTAATCGAGTTATACGCATACTCGCGCGATTTGTCGTTTCTCGATCCAACGGCGACGGGACGCGACGAAAGAACGTGTCCCCGTCGTCGAATGTTTGCTCGCGGTTAAGTGGCAACCGTTAAACGCGTTCGAGACGTCGGACGACGAGCGAACGTTTCGCCGAACGAAAAGCAACGTTTCAACGAGTAAATTGCGCGACCGTGAAAGCGGAAACGGACGGGGTGTTGCTGGAGGAAAGGCGCTGGATACCTGAGTTTGGTAATAAATCAAATTATTAGCTGCTACGAACAGTGGCTACGAACGGCGACAAGAAAGAAGGAAAAGTGAAATTTTTACGCGTTCTGCCATTTCAATGGCCAGGTAGCTGCGTACAGCGGACCGCTTTGTTCGACGACCTACCGATCCGACCTTTCTACCTCTTTGTCCTATCCGCGACAACTTCTTCCATCGACCCCGGTAAACCCATAGCGTTCCTTTACGGGGTTCTCGTCGCTAATTATTCGAGATTACAGGGAAAATCCAGAAAAAAAAAAAAAAAAAGTTTGTCCAAAGGGACGGTAGGCGAGGTCGACGCGGATGTCGGGCAACGGTGGCCGTCCAGCCGACAAACAACCGCCTCTACACGGTCGCGACTATGCGGGCACGGATCGATCGAGGGCCCAGTCCCTTCTCGCGAACGCCACGGTCGAGAGAGGAGAGACGACGACCGCCTTTAAATTTCACGCGAGAGAAACGGGCAACGACGTACCTGCTCGCCTTTAGGGCCACGCTCTCCTCCATCGATCTTGCCTCGCAAAGCCAGATCGATATCGACGATTCTTTTCTCCGGACGCTCTTTTAGCGTTTTTCTATATAAACCCGCGAGTCGATTAGATTCGTAGAACGGGGAACGTGGCTGCTCGGCGAGATAAACGACGCGACGCGATTCTTTCCACCGCCGTTCGGACCAACGAAAGTCTACGTTTCAATCGCAAATCTTCGACGAATTCTTCGCTTCCGCACAGGGAAATAGACGCGTCGAACCGAGCGTAATTCGTCGGAAAGCGAACGATCGGGCAACCGGCAACTCGTGGTTTGTAAAATTTCGCTAACGAAATATCGTTGGAAGGATGGAAAAGGGTCCGGAGAGTCGGTAGATAGCGGCAAACGGACGACTCGACCGGCCACGCCATAGGAGAACTCGTCTCGTCCCTCGTTCGACTTCCACCCTCCTCCCCTATTTTCCTTTCCTTTTCTCTTCTCTTACGGTCGGTTCCGTTCGATCCTTCCGAGAAAACAGCCCCACGGTTCTGCCTTCCTCTCTATCTAGCCGTTTTCTTGGTCGTCGACTTAACGGCCGCACCTGCTACCGCCTCGTTTCGGCCGAGCACCGCGCGAATTTCTTCCCTTCGACGTTCTTGGCCCTGCCGCGCCAGAGGAGACCGTATTTCCGCTCGGCGAGCGCGCTTCCCTTTTAGACAACCTGGAAATCCTGCGACGTCGAGCCTCGACCGAGGGGTTAGGTTGCCCGGTTTTAAGGTCGATGAACACCGTCTTGAACACCGTCTTCAACGCCGGAAACGTAATCACGAAAAAAGAAGAAGAAGAAGAAGAAAAAAGGATTTCTCCTCTTAACGCCGCTGATTCTCCTTCTACCTCTCCTCGTCCTCTCTTCTTTCTTTCTCACTCCGCTTCTGCTCCTTCTTGGTCGCAAAGTCGCGCAGACGAGAAAATTTGCTTAAAATCGCGGCATTAGACCAGCGCGATGGAAGCACGTCTTTCCAGCTGGGATTCGGAGACGGTTTGGCCCGATCGTGGGCCGAGTCTCGCGTTACCATCGTAAGAGTAATTTTAGGAAGATTCGCGAAGAAGCCGAAAGAAACTCTCAAGCCCCGAAAACGAATCCTTATCCTTAAAGCTACGTCGTAGCTTTCGTACAGAAGGAAGCGGACGAGAAAGCTCGCGACGCTCAACCTGGAACAACGACGAGCTTCGACGCACTTTGCGCGCGACGATATCGTCGGAATAATACGCGTGTGGTACGGCGCAGAGATTAACGGAGGCGCGAAGAATAAGAAGCAGAGGAAGAAGAGGAGGAAGAAGAGGAGGAAGAAGAGGAGGAGGAGGAGGAGGAGGAAGAGGAAGAGCAACAGTGCGACGCGGCGAGGCGATCGAACGGCTGCCGGAGGAAGGACGCACCCCGATACAAGCGGAGAAGGACACCGGTTGGCGTTACGTAATCGACGGTGGCCAGCATTCTCTTAGCCGTTCGCCCTCCTCCGATCGCCGTGCGTACTCGCAGCACTCGCGTTTTCAAGTTACGCCGAATGCCGGCGCGTCTGCGATCATCGTCGTTCCTTTTTCCCGGTGAATGCGCGGATATATCGCGCAAGGCTGCCGAGCAACTACCTGTCGTACGCTCCACAGACGTTATATTTAACCAACGGCGCGCGGACCCATCGTCACCACCTACCAACCGTCTCTCTACGGTCGTACTTTTTCCCTTGCGCTCCCCGTCCTCTCTCGTTCGTCGTCTAATTTTAGACCTTTTCAATTATATAATACGTACGCGTGTCGTTACAGAATCAGCGGCAGCACAGCACGAGATAAAGACGTTGCGCGAGCAACGATCCGTGCAATTGTAATCGCGATATCCACGTTTCTTTTCGTACAGATACATCGGTCGCGCGATCCACCGGCCACCGTTACGGACCGTTGCGACGCGGTACGTTCGTAATCGTGCGCGCGATACGACGCTTTTTCGCCATACACCAGCTACCGTTCGATTCTTCCACGGAAGGATAAATATCTTTAAGCGCTAAATTAATCTTAAGGTCGTACGCGTCCGAAAACGGCTGGACGTCGTTCGGATAATTATCGTAGCGTGCGTTCCGTAGCTTCTACGACGCTCGCAGGTCGATTAGTAGAATTTTTCACGTCGCGGTCGTCGCGTTTTTCCATGATTTTCGGATAAGGATCGTAGCGGCTGTACAAGCGGAGTGGAAGCGAACGAGTCTCGTCGATGTTTGTCGAACGAACGATCAAGTGGCACAAAATACGAGCAAGTTGATCCACCATTCGTGCGTCAGTCCCTTTATGTTTGCACACGGGGTGCGGTACAGAGGACGATCTCGATACCTTCGGGCGACGTCGTGTTCCGCGCGAACCCGGATCGCACCTTGGCTACCCTCGAATTCCCACCCTCTATCCATAATCGATCTCGCGATCGAAATAACAAAAACAAACGATTACCGAATCGCCAAGCGAACGATAAGGCAAAGGATTAAGCGGTCTCGTCGACTTCTGTTTAAAAATTCCAAATCGCGTGCGTGCGCAAACAAACAAAGGTAATCTATTTTCGCGGATTCGCGTCAGCCAACTGCGTCACACCGGCATATCCTGACATTAAGACCGATCCCTGGCTCCCAGGAACTAGTCGAGCGACGCGAACAACGCCGCCGCTCCGAAAAACTAATAAACGCCGCAGACTCGCGAAATCCCCGACGGATATACGCGAGCAGCGCGCGAGAGAAAGAGAGCGACGTTGAGCGGAACGGGGAGAGAGAGAGAGAGAGAGAAAGATCGGACGCGAGTGGGAAATTTCCGTGGAAAATGACGCTCGATGTGACACGACGCGATAGAGGCTACGTAGCGAACAGCGACGTGGTTCGTGGTGTCGTCCGGAACAGACTCTGCGCGCGTGCAACGTCGATCGCGGATCCACGACAGCCACGCGTAAGAAACCGCGAGATAATTTCTACGAAATCGAAATTTCTGACGCGGTAAACGATTACGAAGCGGTTGCTCGTTATCGCGCGATCGCGTAAAAATCATCGATCGGTTTTTGCCCGTGACTACCCTATGTACCGGTGGTTCTAAGGGCGCGTCAATTACGATCTTGCGCGGTTACTCGATGCCTGCGATACACATTCCCCTAATTAATCCCTGCGCCCTCGGAAAGAATGCCGCATAGTTGGCGAGCAGAGAGAGGTTCGCGGTGTCCGGCAGCCGCGTATTTAAGCGTCGCTCTGCGTGGCATCCACGGCGCGCCACGCACCGCGTACACCAATATACCGGTAGTTCCTATCGATTATAGATAATCGACCGGTCTCTCCGCCAATCTCCGATTCGTAGCTCGAGGGGTAGACCCGTTAGCGATGGTTAGGGGGAAAGGAACGACGCGAGTGAGACAGATACGTAGATGGATAGATAGAGATAGAGATAGAGATAGAGATTGAGAGAGAGAGAGAGAACACGACGACAGTGGCGGCGGCGGCAGCAAGCGGAGAACGCCAAGAGGAACCCGACACAGAGACGACAGCGGGGTAACGGGGACGTTGAAACGGGCAGCCGAGGGAACAGAGGGGTGTGTAGCGGGCAGAGCAACCAGGAGGAAGGGTACACGAAGGCGGTGCGGGACGGGGGGGAGAGGACGGCGATAGCTGAAAACGCGGCGTGAGTCGCGAGAACTCGAGGAGGGACTTAACGAACGAGCGGACCGAGAACCGACCTCGGAGTCGGGAGTTAACGCTCGAGGGGTCGTTAATTTTCCGATCGTGCCCTTCCCGTCAGAGGCTGCTGCAGCCTCTCTCACGGACGCCAACACCGACACGGACACGAACACGAACACGGACACCCGGCACGAACGCGACGAATAGAGAGCGTAAGAGAAGGAGAGACGGAGAGAGCGAGATTACGGAGATGGCCAGAAGGCATGCGCGCTGGAAATGGCGCGGCCACACGCCGCTCCGTCCTCCGCAGGTACGCCGAAAGGACGCAGCAAGAATTCGCGTGGTCACGATTAGGAATGTAAAGGTCACTCGGTTTCGAGAAAAAAGAATTCAACGTCGGATCTTGACTAGCCGCCGACTCCTGTCTTCGACGCGAGCAATCGCGCGTCTTACCGTATAATAATGGAATTTAGCATGTAAATTAGATGTCTGAATTTTGCCCGCTAAAGTATCGTGTAACCGAGTATTTTTACCAGGCTTCTATCTTTTATATTATTTTCGCAGCGCTATTTTCCCTGTACCAATACCGATACGACGTAAGGGAAAGTAACGCGGCAAAGTTTCGCCTCCTTCGGTTTACTTCCGGTTTTAACGCGAACCGCGCTGCGCGCTGTAATTTTCCTCCGCTCGAATTCATTTCGTTCGACGAAGCGAACGCACCAGAATTTTCTCGGAATTCCGACATTGTCCGAAGAGGATCTGAAAAAACGCGAAAGACATTCCGTCCCTAGGAGCTACGTTTCGTTGTACGTTGTATCAAACACGGTGTTTGTTCGACTAGCCATTAGAAAAATCACGAGATAAGAGGTTATGTCCACAGATGCCTTAACTCGCTACCGATATAGCGACCATCGCGAGTTTACACGTTCTGTTAGACGTACGGCGTGTAACACGAAAGGCGATCCTGTAGGGTTCGTTTATTTTGACGAGTGGAAAAAACGGGGGGTGAGAGTACGCGTAGTTTCCCGGTTACGGGTCGCACGGATCGGGCGCTCCGGCTCGTTCGGTTCGTTGCTCCTCCGTTTTAATTCGTCGCTCGCCGCCCTCCAATTTCCTCCGCGACCAGGTAGCTCCGGGGTCCCGACGAAAATCGATGGGAAAGCCCCGGAGATTTTCACGAAAACACACGAGTCACCGGGTCTCTCGCTCTCTCTCTCTCTCCCCTCTCTCTTTCTCTCTCTCTCTCTCTCTCGGGTGAGTAAATGAAAACCAGAGAATCGCGAAAAGCGAAAGATATCGATCGATGCCGATACGCGGAAATTGAGAACGCTTCGTTCGTTCTCCTTCTTCTTCCTCTTCGTTGTCGAGGAAACTCGGAGTCGATTCGCGATATCGGTCCCGTGAACCGGAATAACGATCGACCACCAACGAATCGAAAGTTTGTTTTCGATCATAACCTTCAAAATTCGGTATTTTACGGAACGACCATCTCTCAACTTGTTTGAAAGTGAAACATTCGATGGAAGAGTTTAGAAGTAAGCTTAAACGAGATGAGCGAAACACGGCAAGAGATTGTTAAGAAATTTAATCGAGCTATTGTCATGGCTAATTCCTTCGAGGAAGCGCGTATCGTTTACCGCAATAACTCGTGCCACGAACCACCTGCTCGGCCCCGGGCCACGCGGCAACTGCGATACCCCGATAAAAATGAACGCTGTTAATTCTGTTCGTTTCGCGTCAGTATTGCCTCAAGTTTCTACGTTTTGTACTCTTTGCTCGCGATTCCAAACTTTACGCGTCAAATTTTCTATTAACGTTTCGTTTCGTTCACTCGCGATCCAAAGTACTTACTCGTCGATCAACATCTAACGATAGTTGCTTTAAACTTTAAAGCAAGGATAATGTGTGTATAATGTATGTATACGCTACGTATCTTCGTGGGTACGTCGAGTTAGGTTCGAATTGAATTCCTGACACAAGCGAAAGAATGGTCAACGTAATATATAGGTATAGTGTGTTCCTCGCGTTATGGGGGTTCATATATTATAACGTAGTACCACGTGTTTTCGGTGTTGTAACCGTTAAAAGATACTTCTCCGATTTATTTCAACGAAGGACAGTTTGTTGTGACAGTACCTTTCGCGTGCGATACACGTTGAAATATTACGACGTAGCACTGCGCGCTTTAGTACCGCAAAGTTGACAATGAACGAAGTGGCGCCACGTTCGCCTTTTTTGAAGTTTGACGTTACGTATTCGTAGTCGTCGGAATTTCTTTTTCCAATTCGTGCACGCGGAAAATAGATAAATAGCTGGTATTTACATTGGATCCAAGTAATTGGTTCGAGTTCCAACTGTGCATACAGCAGTATGTGCTTCGTTCGTACATCGTTCAAATTTTACTTGACGAAAATTGACGATCAACGACGTGGCGCCATGTTTATAGATTTGAAACTCGACGCCAGCTATCCAACGTATCGCCACGTGCTCTCGTTCGTAATCGTTACGCGCGCAAAAACTAGCCAACGTAATAGTACATTTTTGCGGTAACACGAGCCCAGACATTACGACGTAGAATTACGTACCACTTACCATCGCGAACTCGTTTCCAAACGACGCCGTAACTGCGATCTGCCGTTCCAGTCCGTTGACGTAGCTTTACGTCTTCTCGAAACTCGACACCATCTATCGAACGTAGTACTACGTCATTCGCGATACGTTCCATATACGTGCATATGCGTATACGAAAAGTCAAAGGCGAGGAAAAAGATACGAGTACGTGACACCATGGTGTTTGACGTTTGATCGCATGGCGAAGAAAGTCGCGAAGACCGTTCCGATTCCATTCCGTTTCGATTCGCTGGATCAAAGAGGCACGCGCATGCGCGCTCCCGCGTAGTCGCGATCTTTCCACGAAGCCTAATTTCCAGGCATTAAAACACGCCGATAACCTCCTCACGTTCGCTCGAGCCTGATATTCATATATGCTTGGCGCACGGCTGGCCAGCCTTTTTACGCAACAAAGCGCACCCGATCCGTTCTACGATTATTGCACGGAGCTGGCCGGCTTCCGGAAACTATCCTTCGCATCCTCTTCATTCATAAACTCTTTTCTCCGCTTGTAATGGAATAGCTTGGGCTTCGGCGGCGCATAAACGTCGAACGCGGCCGCTTCTCCGCACCCCTGCCCCGCAAAGTACATACATACGGGCGAAACTAAATCAGACGGTAAATACACACGCTCCAGTCCCAGTCGCCGCCGCTGCCGCCGCCGCCGCCTCGGTCAGCCTCTGGCCTCTTTCTCACCCTATCTCTGTCACGCTCGCTCACTTTCCTCTCTTCTCTCTCGCACGATCCCTCGAAAACGCTTTCCCTTCCGAAAACCTTCACCGTTGACTCGATTATCGTCCATCCGTCCGGCGAGTTTGCGGCGACGACGGCTACGATATCAGGGGAACAGCAGTCGCGCGAAGCTCCTCGTTCCACTCTGTTCCCCACGTCTATCTCGCTCTCGGTGTGTTCGAGCATGGCTTGTGTATATATAGCTACACATCTATATGCATATATGCATGCAGACGGCTATTTATGTAAGTAGTGTCGCGCGTGGACGTTTACGCGCTGGTGTGCGCGGTGCGCGACACCACTTACATAAATAGTACGAGAAGGAGACGGAGGGTGAACGCAGAGAGAGAGAGAGAGAGAGAGTGAGTGAGTGAGTTAGAGAGGGAGAGAGAAAGCAGAAAACGGAGAAGAAGGAGAGAAGGAAAAGCGGAACGAGATGGGTTTGGGCGAACGACGGAGTAAGATGGAATAGAGGAACGGACGGACGAGCGAGAAAGAGAGAGTTCGAAGTAGGAGGAAACGAGACGGAGGATAAAGAAGCGACTCGTGTACTTATGTACGTGTATAGAGGAGAGAAACGCGAGCGGAGCGACGTGTGACCACATTGGCCGTCGTCACTGGCGGCTTCCACGGTGGATCCTCGAAAGGGCAGAGGTGAAGCTTCACCGAGCTGTACACAAAACCGCTTCTCGTTGCAAAAGCGCGAGATTGGATGTCCACGGATATACAAGGTGTCGTGTATCCGTGTAATCGGGCCGGGGGTGGGGTGGTTCTAGATAAAATAACAAATGGAGGGCGTGGAATAAAATTCTCTCCCCGGAGAACTCTTCGTTTTCGAGAAAATCGGCCCGGAGACGGCCATCGGCACGTTTTCTCACCTACTGCTCTCGTCTTCTTCGTCGAATACGAAGAGACAACGAAAAACTCTTACGTTATATATTTTTGTCGAAGAATCGCCCTCTTCGTCGACCGCATCGTACGTACTTGCACGCGTACGCCGTTTAATACGATTAAATGCGGCGAACGAAGATTCCAAGAAACAAATTTCGTTCTAGCTTTTCGCATTTCTTCTTTCTCGTTTACGTAGAACCGCTCCTTTTCGATTCCACCGCCCTACGCGACAACCTACCCTGTATACACGACGTTGGTTGCCTCGGTCGGTTGGGGTTTTCGCGCTCGCGACCCTGCCTTTCAAAGGGCCTTTCGATGTCGTTCGAACGACGTGACTGGATTTTGGTCGATCGAACGTTCGGTATTCGCTGATTTGAATACCGCGCGAGGAACTGCCGGTTCGAGGCAGGGGCGGCGGGGGAGGAGAGCGGTCGAATTAAAGACGCGGAGCAGCGTAGGTAGTAGGTAGTAGGTAGTAGGTAGTAGGTAGTAGCCCGGAGGCCAATCAGGATAAATTAATAGCGCGCAAAATAAGGAAAGGGAGGAGTTCGCCTATCGTCGTAATAAATTCGAAAGGAATCTCTTTGGCGACCGCGTAAGGGCGCGCCCTGTTTCCCTCTAACGACGACACGGTATTTCCGGCAAAAAAAGTCGCACGAATAAAAATCTCGACTAATTACTATGAAAAAGCAACGATGGAGAACCGTCGCGGAATCTTCTGCGTCGAACGTAGCCGTGTTTGCCTCATCCATCCTTTTGCGTCTCTGGATAAGATATTTAGCTTTGAAACAGCAAACCGTTCTCTTTCGGACTATTCGTACGGATCGTTCGAGGGTGCATCGTTATCGACACGGATGCTCCTTCGAGCAGAGACAACTTCCTGCACACTACCTGTTCGACTAATCGTCGACCCCGTTGTTTCGTAAAAAGTACGATACGTTCTACGTTTGACACGGTACGCATCCACCGCTTGCATCCACCGCTTGCATCCACCGACACGGTGTGACATCGCGAATTTCTCTAAACCTACGAGCAAGATATCTTTCGTCGCGGCCAAGAGACACTCGACAAATCGGAAACCGTGTACGTAATACGTGCAAAGAAAATTACGTCGGTACGGAGTGATCCGCCGCGTGTACCAAAGGTGGAAGCGTAGCTCGTACGTGGAAATCCAGCGAGAGCCTAATCGTCTACGAAAAACGTTACTCGCTGGGAAAAATGTGCACGCGAACGACGAAGCTTAGAAACACGAAACGCGAAAGGTTGGAGATATCGAAAGCCGAAGACGACGAGGACGCAGAGAGGGTGGAGGGTCGTGGGGCAAGGAGGGTCGTCGTCTATCGTCTATAACGTTCGGTTATCGAGCGGACGCGGATTACCTCCTGAGAAAATGCAGCGTTGTTCTGACCGCGATTCCGATCGCGAGCGAAGAGCGAAGCGGCGCGGCGTTAATGCGGCTTTGGGCGTCTCGCGGTCCTCCCCCCTCGGCCTCTTCAGCCCCTCCTCAGCCCTCAGCCGCCCGTCGACCGCCGCCACCACCTCCTCATCCGCCGCCTCCCGGTTCCCTCGACCCACGGTTTTTTTTTCCTCTCTTTTGCATGCGCCTCGCGCGGCCTTCGAGAGATCTCTCCTCCACGGGCAGCGGAACAAGACGGACAGAGGGGGACGAGGGGGTGGAGAGAGGTGGCGGAGGAGGAGGAGGACCGCCAGTGAAACGGTGGAAGAAAGAGGGAACGACAGAGAGGACGAAGAGAGCGGAAGGAGATAGACGTAGGTAGAACGTAGAGGGACCGAGAGAAAAAGAGGCCGGAGAGCCCCTGAGCTTCTGGTCTGGACGGTGAGCGAGGTAAAAATCGCGAGAGCCGTCAATTAGGAACGCCGCTCCGAGCCCGTTCTCCCCCTTCACGAACAAAGCCGACTCTCTCGCGAGCGGTTGCCTCGCGCTCGCCATCGAGAACCATGTTTTTCATCGTTTGGTCGCGCGAGGATATCGATGCCACGTATAGCGGCGGCACGTTATATATATAGCGGAGCTTTCCTTCGGTTCGTTAGAAATTGTCCCGAGGCAATTAAACGACGATGCATGATGAAAATGACGAGTACATGTCAACAGATTGCGCGAATACGAGCGAAATCGAGCGAAGCGGAGATACCGGAAATAACAGACGTCGTGTTTTTCGCGCGAGAAACATACGGACAAACGGATACGAACGAATATCGGAATTCGAGTTAACGGTTAGCCCCGTTCCCTTGAAAATTATACGGATATGTCGAGGCGTAACTACAGCCTTTATAGGTTAACGCGCGCCAGCTTATGACCTATTACGAGATGATAGAGCGTTTCAATCGCGGAATGAAACACACTCGACTCGAGTCGAATTCGTTGTTTGCGAGGCGCGTCGATGGCGTAATGAACGCGGTAGGATATCGGTTTCTACGGCTCGGTCGTATCTGCCATCGTAAATATTCCGCGGACCCAACAAGGAAGATACCAGTCGTCGTTCGTCGTTTTCGACGACAGCTTTTTCCCAGCAAAACGTTTCGATCGTCCCGAGTAAACGTTTTCCTTGTCCGGGTAAAAGGATTTCTTTTTTAAGAAATCGGGTTACAGAGAATTAACAAGCTTCGTTCGAACGAACAACGTTTGGAAGGGTGGCGGCGATAATCGGGCAACGTATCGAGCGTAATGTATCGGTGGTTTTACGTTGTCATGAATAACGAATCGCATAGAAACGCGCGTATTTCGATGACGATTAATTTTAATGGCTGACTAATTAATACGCGATACGGTGAATCAAACGGGATGCCAGTTTATTCGTTAACCTGTTACGCCAAATCCAAGCCCGTCGACATTCGCGATTTTTTACCACGTCGTCACGTACGAAACGATATTTCTCCACAATTCGAAGGAATTGCCATTCGAATTACGCCCGACCAACTCGGTCGTGTCTTAACGGGTTAATCGTGGTGTTTCTAAAAACGCGAGTTACGCGTAAACGTTCGCCATCTGTTGGTCGGTTATCCGTCGATCGCGCGATATTTAAAACGTGTCCGTCGAAAGGGAAACCTACGACGAATGGAAAGGTACCAGATAAGCGAAACACCGATGGTAGGAAACGGTCGGAAACGAAAATCTGCGAGATATTCCGCGCGATGACTCGGTTTTGCTTCGCGACTCGACGGAAACCAGCGAACCGAAGTTGCATCGAATTTCACCTTTTTCTCGAGAATCGCGCGTCATCGTCAGCAGCAACGAGCGGTAGCGGCTAGTAGCACGGCTCGATCCGCTGAAAGGCATTCCGACCGGAAATCTCCGAGCAACCGTCGAGGGAACGAAAGGCCGTGCCTGCGCGTCCGAAGGACCCGCGCTTCTGGAATAACCGGAAGTGCTCGTGGCTCGCCGCACGGGATGCAGCTTGCTCTTTGTCTCTCGACTTCGACCGTATTCGCGTTTAACCGCGTTATCTCGATTCTTTCGTTTAACGGAGACTAACGGAGACGCGTGGGAACGTTCGATACGGAAACGTATCGCGTATAGATCGGAAACGAGATTTCGAGAATTTCGTCTCGTCGCAGTCGCTCGATGCGAATAACACGGAGCTGAGCCAGCGCGATCGATCTCGTGGAATTACACGTTTCTTATTTAGGTGAGCGAAGGATTCGTCCCGCGAAACACCGGCTAGCAGACCAGAACGTGAGTTTTCACAGTGGTTCGCGAAAGAAATTAATCGCCCAAGAGGATCTTATCGACGATCCGGCGTTACAAATTTATCCGTCTATCGGTCGAAGGAGAATCGCGCAGCGTGGTCGTATCCGTCGCGAAAACACGGGTATCGCGAGTCTGCGCTCGATACGAAAAGCATATAAAAATCCGCTTTTAAGATAGCCGCAGCGACAGGTTTTTCTCGATATAAGCGCGGTGGCGCGCGCCCGTAACGGGTAACCCGATAATTTATAGCGGCGCATGGAGGGCACCTGGTATAAAGTTCCTGCTGTGTGCCAGCAGCACGCACATATCGAAGCGTGTATCACGCACGTCTACACACGACCGAGTATGCACATGCGTGCACTCGAGCCGCTTGTGCTCCCCATATGCCCCCGTAATGACGAACGCGCGTCCAGACGGAAGACCGCTCAAATTTCCCGCGTGAACGAAGCGCTTCGAGATGCCTCGGGACCTCCACCGTGAGACTCGCCTCTTTTTTTTCTCTTTTCCCTCCTCCTCGCTTTTCTTCTCTTTCTCCTCTTTTCATGCCCTGCTTCTTCTAGTCTTTTTTTCTCCTCTGCTCCGTCCTTTTTTTTTTTTTTACGTTCGAGGTATCGGGGATAGCGGCTGGCTGCACGGAGACCGTCTTTCGCGCGGTTGTCGGATCTATCGAGTCGACGCGAGTTTCAAATTTTTTGCCAAAGATCGCGTTTAACGATCGTCGTGTCGCGATTCTCTGCCAACCATGGAACGTACGCGCTTATCGGTTTTCGTGCCGTTTTCGTCGAGCGATATTCGTTTGGGCGCGCAGACACTCGTCGTATCTCTAGGAACGCGTACCGAATAACAAGAAGGTTCGCGCGTTCCGATTCGCCACCGTTGTTTTTTCCTCCACGCGTCCTCCTATCCATCGTACAAGCGGTCGATTCTCTGGAAATCGAAGTACGTTAAGCAGAGGAGAACGGAGGTAAAATGAATTTTCAAACGGATGATTTTCACAAATCTAAAACCGATACGACGATACGACGAAGTAATTCGATATAGGAGATTAAGGTTTCTGCTCGTATTCGTCGGGGCGAAAAAAAGCCTGGATAAACCGCGTAACGCGTCTCGGAAGAAAGAAACGACGGAAAAGTTTTGGCGAGAGCGGTACGGTGCGATCGCGAGCGCAAGACCGGATTGGAAAAACGTTACGTCGGATGAAAAGTTGATGGAGAACAAACTTTCGGCGGAGAGCCGGCGGATCGATTAGGTTGTAACTAGCGGTGTTTGTTCGCGCGTTGACCGTTGTGTAACTAGCGAATGAAAAATTTAATCGGGAATGCAGCCGCGCAGATTTATTACTCCGGGATTTTAGAATAACGATTTTTTGCGGCGAACGAGAATCCGAGACGTAGAATTCACGGTTAAAACGTTTTTAAAACCATCGCACCGTAAGAAATCGTAGAATAAAATAATCTGAACGCGTTTCGATTAAAACGTACCTGTACCGGCAACCAAAGCGTCTCGATGTTCGTCGTTGACAACAAGGGCTTTCCATCGCTCTCGATCGATACGATTTTAACCAACTTTCGAATTCCGTACACAGCACGAGCAAGACGTCTCTGCGACTGCACACCTTTTCTTTTCACCTACGACCTGCTTCTAAGCGACGATGCCCGTGGTTCGACGTACCGCGTTTATCGCGTGTCAAACGATTGGACGATCGAAACGACGCCACGTACACGTCGATAGCGGTGAAAACGGATAGGAACCGATCGTGAATCGAGCAAAGACGATGGATGCGAGAAAGAAGGACGGAATTAGCACGAATCATTCGCACACTCTATGGCGATGCGTAAAACTCGCGAGGTAAACTATCGTTGCGGTATCGCGTGGCAACGCGCGTTCCCACTGCCGAGGAATTTCGGATCTCTATTAGCGAAATAATGGTACAGGAACGCTAAATTTACACTTAGAATTCCTATTGGAATAGTTATATATTTATTTGACAAACGATTTCGAAGATATTCATCGATACGCGTTTGCACGCGTCTCGCCTTCTTCCATACCACCAGACTGTTAACCGAACGGCTTACGTTCGTTTGTTTTCGAGACGTCGCGCGCGCACACGTACTTCCGCACACGAGTATCGCTACCACGCATCTAACCTGGTCTGGCGCACAAAATTCTCATACGTATCGCAATAGCCACGAAACGATCTCGTTTACAGAGACGAATAATCCTGCCCGATCTTCGGATTAGAAGCAACGAGCAAGATCCGGTAAAATCGTCGATTCTCTGCTAAACAACCACGAGGATAATGATCCGAGAGATTTATTCAGCGCGGTTAGAATTACTTTCCATGCGATTTTCTTTTCGATTTTCTCCGTCGCGTACCACGAACTTAAGAGATGACACGTAATATCGGGATTGAAAGCGCGAGCGGCAGTTGCACGAGATTTATCTTCGTACTGGCGGACGACACGTGTATAAGTTCGCGCGAATCGCGTCTTAAATGGCTGCTCGTTAGCGGAGAGACACGCGGTTCGCTTAGACACAGCGCGTCTGACGTTGTTACAAACGCGTTTCTAACAACCTATATCCCTCGTCCTTCTCGTTTCTCCTCTTCGTGCAAATACGCTCGCGTACGAAGCGCGCACGCGAAACGATGAAAAAGCGTTTGCACTATTTTCCAACGACTAGCCTCCGATGGTTTTATTTATAAAATATCATTTTACACGGCGATGGTCTTCGAAGTATTCTCTCTCTCTCTCTCTCTCTCTCTCTCTCTCTCTCTCTCTCTCTCTCCGATGGCTACGTACAATGGTACGTGGGAATGGCCGATGCCCGTTTTCCATTCCTCCGCGTTTTCCTCGCGCGCGCTTTTAAAAATCGATTTTACATCGAACGTCGTATTTCCTTTTTTATTTCCACGGTCGTTCTCAAAATCCCATTCTTTCAACCAGCCCCGTTTACACAGTTTCGAAGGCGCCAACGAGTTACGACGAATAACTAACAAACCGAACGAACAGCTACGATTTTTCCGTCTTACGATCTCGCGAAGACGCGCGTGTAGCAATTTCAGCGGTCGATTTGCAATTGCGCGTACACGTGCGAACGATCGAATCGCGTAACACGTACTCGGCGATTACCGGTAAACCTGCCGCGTTGGAGAAAATTCGGGAGAAGAAGGAGAGTAAAAAGCAGGAAGAGAGGAGAGAGAGCACGTTCGATCGACGAGACGCGATATCGCGAACGGAAGAATCGATCGTGCGAAGAAGCAAACGACACGAGCAAAACCTATCGGGTTTCGAGCGAAGGAAACGTTTGTTTCGACAGCTTCGTGACAGGAACGAACATAGGAGAGAGAAGAACGAAGAGGAAGAACGAAGAGGAAGAGAGAAGGAAACGTTGGCGATTATTCGACGAGCAAAATATCAGAGAGGGGAGGGAGAGTTTCGCGACAGTTCCCGGGCCACGCGTTATAAATCGACGGCGTGGCGCGGCCGGCCGGATGAAGTTTCTCGCCATATGGCGGATGCCTACGGTCCGCCATGTTGCCCCGGAACTCACCCCGCGCTCTCTCGCGAAGAGACGGACGCTCTCCTCTCTTTCCCTCCGGGTTCGACTGCCTTTTTCTCTCTGAAAGTTGGTCGGAACGGGGCCCCGGTGCGAGCCGGCCGAGATTACGGGCTCGCTTTTAAGGCCGCCTGCTGCGAATCCGAAAGAGGCCAACGCGATGAGCGGCGCGCGGCTTCTCCGGATAAACACCGGACACAGAAAGAGAGAAGAAATCCTGCGGACGAATGGCAGCAGGATTTATCGTTCGGAAAAAAAGAAGGAAAGAAAGAGAGATCGGAATAAGAAGCTGCCAATCACGAACGCCGCCGCTTCGCAGCCCTCGAAGATACCTTAAAGACCGACGCGAAATATTCGTAGTCGCGACACGGATATTTCGCCGCGGCAGCCGATTCGCCGACAGAGACGGCGCTAAATACGCGGAATTTCGCGTTTATCGTTCAACCGCCGCAAGTAGCCGACATACTATAAATTATCGTCGTTCGTCGTAACGGAATACTACTCTCGTACGTTTTTCCTGGGTAATTCGATGCGAGAAACGAAGACGATTGCTTGTCTTTCGACTGGTGGAAACGACAGAAACGATGGAATTTTTATCAGCCTAACGCGAGATCGGTAAGAGTTGAGAGATCGAGAAGTTGCGAGGAGTACGAAGAACGGAAAGAACGCGTCGAGAACGAAAGGAACGGAGGCAAAGTGTCGGACAGCGAAAAAATGAAAGGTTCTGGAGGATGGTCCGTGAACGGAGACCTTGGCCCACCGTATATGTTAATGCTCGACTAGACTCTCGCCGCAACCCCACCCAGCCGGTCTCTCACCCCACTCGAACGACTTTGGACAAAACCAGGGCGACGATCGCCGCGGCTCCTATTTTCCTTCTGCGTTGCGTATCGAAAGTCTGCCATCGAAATTCCCCGCTCCGTTCACCCGCTCGCCGAGTTTCTCGATGATTCGCTCTACGACCAGCCTTCTTGCCATCTCGCGCTCGTATCGTTTCTCCGTATATTCGTCGTCGAGCTGGATCGAAGCGAAAGTAGAGAAGAATCGGAAAAGAAGAGAGTCGCAAGATCGATCGACCTTTCCTTTCCGACGTTCCTCTCGTTACCTTTCTTCCTCGATGGTCGAAAAACGCGAGTCTATCGCCAGACTCAACCGTACGCGATTAACACACGCGTCTACGTAATTGTAGCGCACCTTGCACGACGCTCGCTAGATCGGTTAATTGGCGGCGAATTTTCGAACAGACTCGGCCAGGTAATCCCTCGGTCGGCACGCGTCATTGCCTCGCAACGTACCGTTAAGCCGTTACAACAAGCGTGGAAGGGAAACGGCTGCTACAGCGTCGTGTAACTTTTAATTCGATTCCGTTACCGCGACGATCGCCCCTTGTCCCATCGAACCACCCCCGTGCTCGCGTACGTACAGCTACAGCCGACAAAACCCAGCACGGATAACCGATTACGCACCGTGACCGTTACCATTATACCGTCGACGAATGCCATTTATTAAAGCAGCGCAAACCGGCCGGGGCTCGCCGCCTGGATCGAGCCAATTGCCGAGTGCTAAGGCGCGTTATATGCTCGGTCGATTATATCTGAAATTCTGATCTCGCAGCGCCGTTGCTGCTGCGTAACTCGTCGCGTTAGACAGACGACTTTTCTTCGCTCGTCCCTTCTTCTTCCGGCTGTCGTAGGTTTCGTCTCGTACGACTCGATCGCAACGATTACTTTTCCGGAATTTCCACGACGATGAATCATCCTTCCCGTTCATTTTCCTTTCCGACGCCGCTTTGTTTCGTACGCACCCGAGGAGCACGAATTACGGTATCGCTATGTCCATGTTTAACATATTTGTCATCGTCCTAAATGCTTTACGAGAGGGCAGTTTGTGGAATTACACGGGACGGTATTCCCTGCGTACGTAAATCACTTAAATTGTACGAATAGAAACACACAGTTATGTGTTTTTGCCTCGCACCTAATACAGGCAGACGAGAAAAGTATCGGAAGAACAAAAGAAAGGCCGGACTTCTTAATGGCACTATCTCTAAACGACTAAATTTTAACCGTTTTGTCGACTTACCGTAATAAAGCGTAAGTAAACTTTTACTTATTTCACTGCCTCACCGGTAATAAGCGCTATTGGCCATTAGCGCTATTGGCCATTAGCGCTATTACCAA
This sequence comes from Bombus flavifrons, assembly GCF_040668555.2. Lineage (NCBI taxonomy): Eukaryota > Metazoa > Arthropoda > Insecta > Hymenoptera > Apidae > Bombus > Bombus flavifrons. Next base: position 11,910,288 of record NC_138454.1, read on the forward strand.
GGGTTTCGTCGACGTATTGTTTCACTCGACGTAGGATCGAAATCCTCGAAGCTGCGAAAAGGTACAGATGGTTTATAGATGCCTATGCGCAAGCCGTGATAAATAGGATGCAGGTATGCCGGTGCGTAAACGAAAGGATCGCTGGAAATCCCCATTCCGACCCTTGTTCTTAACTACCTTTTACGAATCCCGTTTGCCCGTTCGTGTCGCCTCGTCACGAAAATTTCCCTCTTACGTCCGACACGCGAAGAAGATAAAAAACGCACGCAGCCATCGCCGATAACGACGTACGCGCGTTATATTTGGCGAAGTCTGCGAGCGAATCGACGGCCTCGTGGAACGACGAGTCGAGCGGAATAAAGGAGAGCACGGTTTTAGACCGGCGGATTGGGGCTAGGGGGACCCGTGGAATATCGTCGGGGTTCCAGGCGAAACGGGGCTCGAGGTCGAAAATCCAAGTACCGTCGGCGCCATTTCCGTGAACGAGCCCGTAATAATCGGCGCGAGATCGCTCGTGCAAACAGACGACGAAGCGTGGGGTGTCTAAGGGGTGGAAGAGGGTGGCGCAGGGTGGCCTTTAGCCCCGACGCGTATCCGTTAGCCTTTCCGCGCGTACTTTACTATACGTATATACGTGAGAGAACGTGGCGCGCGTACCCTCGTGCACGAACGGGGTGAGAAGGGGGTGGCAAGGGGGGCGGTGAGAGAGGGGAGGTAAAAAGGGAGAAGAGAAAGCGAGAGCGAGAGCGAGAGAGGGAGAGGGTCTGTCGCTCGACAGGCCGAGCGAAACGGATGGCTGGAAGGACGCGAGGACGGGGAAAGGGACGAGCAGGGGGGCGAGAGGGGCGGCTTTTGCCTCCATCGGTTTTCCCGTTACTTCGACCGAAGTCGTAGCTAACTTATCTGCGCTTAAAGCCGCCCCTTCGTCGTCCCTTCGAGGCCGCCTGCTGCGAGCTCGAAAATGACGTCGCCGTGTCGCGACGGGATCATCGACGACCGGAGACCCAACGCTTTCCCCGACGAACCTTCCACCGCGCCGCCGTCCTCGAAAATCGAAACGCGACGCTCGTGCTGCTGGCATTTCCAAATTTACAGCGTCTGCCAGCCTTTCGTTCTTTACTCTGGAAAACTAGTTTCGAATTTTCCAACCGACCGACGTCTGCCGCGATTCTCCTCGCAGACACGAGCAACGCGTAATTAGAATTTTTCGCAAATTCGCGACGTGAAAATTCGCAAAATTTGCAGATCGTCGCGGTGTTCTCTAAATCGCCTTTGGCTCGCTTTTACGAACGCTCGTCGAGATTTCGAAAAAAACTGGGGAAAATAAGCGATCGACGGGAGGCGAGAGGATGGAAGGGCCGATTGGAATTTTTACGTAGATTTATGCGCTCGGAATGGAGAGATTCTAGATAACAGAATCGAGAGTTACAGCGTCTCGTAAAGCATTCGCTTAGAGAGAGAGAGAGAGAGAGAGAGGGAATTAATATGGGAAGGGGAGTGGAGAATATCGGTCAGTCGCGTGTAGACGCTCGTACGAATAAGATGGTCTCGCGTTATCTATTCCGGTTATCGTATAAGTCTATTCGGTACGTCTCGATACGCGTACGTCGTTTTTCGATCGAAACGGAACGGCGAAACGGAAAGAGCGACGATACTCGATGGAAGGAAACTGGCCGCGATGTAATTATGCTGACGTAACGAGCCACGGTAAACAATCGCTCGGTTTATGCTCTGTACCTGAGCGCTGTACTTTGTTAACACAGTGAGTCACAACAAACATAACGGCCACGAGTTTGAACAAACATTCGCATGCTTTTTCCCGATTCCATGACTAAGACGACCATTCAGTCTCTATCGTGACAATCCGTCGCGTATTAGCATACCCTATCGCGTTAACGACTCACAGATTGAATCATCCTTCAAATCTCGTAAGAAAACACGCTCTCGTGTCTTTAAACTACCTCGAACGACGAACCGATTTACCATAGTCGATGCAAAGAAAGATAGACAAACGCGAGGGATTCGTCGAGCCAAGGATCGGTCGTTGATAGCGATAACAGCGGTATTTCGTTTGGCGATCTGCTTAGACGCGCGCGGGGTATTTACGGCTATTCTCGGCTGGTCGAACCGCAGTTCGAAAGCAGGATAGAACGGAAAGGCGAAGATTAAAATAAAGGTAAAGAAAGACGGAACGATAGGAGGCTGGGTGGTAGGACGAAAGGGGAGGAGAGGGGAAGCAAAAGGAAAGAAAAGATAGGCGAGGAAAGGAAGAAGCGCGGCACGTACATGGACACAATGCCGGGTCTCTGCAGGAGGACGTCGCCGATAACACGTACCGTCATTTCCTCGGCGCAGGTATCCGGATAATTTAGAATAAGAGAGCGGGGCCTGACATAGCGCGGCGTGGTTGCCTCTGTCTTCTCTTCTCTATCCTTTCCTCCTCGCTTTCACTCCCTTTTTCCATCCTGCCTTCTGCACAGCGCGTCGCCGTTTTTCCACGCTTTCTCTTTCCCTCTATCCCTCTTACACCGTTTCACGATCGTCGTTCTCCACCCTCGCTCTATCCTCTCTCTCTCTCTGTCTCTGTCTCTGTCTCTGTCTCTCTGTCGTTTCTTCCACTGCACACGGGTCTTTGGGTAGATCCCTGCGAGTAGCTCGAGCCGAAGCGTCCTCGTTGGGGCGTGCCTTTAATAATGACGTAAAAAAGAAGAGAAGACGCGGCAATAAAGGAGAAACCTAGGCGAGGGTGTATCCCCGGCACAGCTGTCTCGCAGATTAACCCAACGACTCGCGGAGAGAGAGAGAGAGAGAGACGGACGGACAAAGTAGAGCAGAGAGCGTATGCTGGTAGAGGAGAGATGTTTTTCACGGTGGTGTGTGGAGCGCGGTGGCAACGAGAGAGCGTGAAACACGCGGCCGATGGAAAAGAGAAAGAGACGGAGATAACGGGGTGATAGAAGGCGACGGAAGGACGAAGAGAGACGAAGGAACGTAGCGTAACGTCGGATCGCGTCGCGTCAAGGCGAGTCGCAGTCGTAGTCGTAGTCGTAGTCGTAGTCGTAGTCGTAGTCGTAGTCGTAGCACGAGGCGATACCCGAAGCGTTACGGAAAAAGGAAGGAACACGGATGAGACGATGGGCGAGGGAGGTACGACCCATGGGAGAACGAACAGAAGAGAAAGAGAGAGAAAGAAAAGAAGGGCCGAATAGACGAAAGAACGAAGGAACGGAAAACGACCGTGGGACAGCATGGGAGGAGGGTGGGAAGAAGCAAGGCCGATCTTTCGACTACCTAGAAACGGTCGCTGCTTGCTCGCCGTGGCTCGCCGAAGATATATAACCAACATATACCAACGCGAGTCGCCTTCAGGTACAGAGGCCACCGCGTCGTCGTGCCCTTTTCCATTTTCCCTTTTTCCTTCTTTCTCTTTCTCTTTCTTCGGATTTCCCGTTTCTCCTTTTTACGCTTTTATCTTTCGAACCAAGGCTTGCTCTCACCCTCGAAAACCAAACTACGCGCATTTTCATCGGTCGCTTTGTTTCCCTTTCCCCCTGATTTTCTCTGTAAGAAAGAGCCGGAGAACGCCTACACGTGCGGTCGGGTTCGCGCGCTCCTTCGTAGGTCGAAGGTACGTGCGGTGGTCGACGAACACAGGGATAAGACGCTGCGAGCTAAAAGCAGGCGACCGTTTTCGGTGACCGCCCGTCGGGACCACGGAAAAATCGCCCGACGATGTCAGGAACCGCGCTCTTTTACCCTGCTCGATCTCTACACTTCCGCACTCTGGTCGTTTTCTGCGAAACCAGCACCGAGAAACGGTCACGTAGCTCGCGAAACGCCAGGCCGCACACAACGTTGTCACCGGATCCGGGAAACGGAAATGCGAACACCTGAGCCGAGGGGTGGCCGCCATTTTCTCGCTGCCGATTAATCGCGTGCACGCCGTGCCTCGAGCAACCGCTCCATCGATCCTATTGATTTTCCGAAGCAAGAATTTTGGCACGCTTGGCCGTTGCTCGATTCTGCGAAAATTTCTTGCGAAACGTTTTCGAGCATCCGTAAGAACGAACCAACGATCGACCGTCCAGACGTTCGACGAGATAACTTTACTTTTCCTACGCTATCGACTTCGTAACGCGTACGCAGCCTGTTCTATAGCCAACCTGCAACCACGTCTAGTTACGTTTTCCCGAAAAATTCGTATCGTCGTAAGCGAAAACTGGAGCGAAAGAATTTCCTCCGAAACGGGCAAAAATGTCAAGCCGAAAAGGCATCACCGGCGGACGGCCGAATACAGGGCAGGGAAAAAACGACGCGGCATCGCGCTGCTGCACAGAACGCCGCGAACAATGCCGAATAATCCGTGCGTCGCGTCGAGGCATGCGGATAACTCTGTTTCGCCGTGATGTAATAACGATCTAATAAGAGCAACAGGCAACACCGCTGAATGCGGATGCTGCCGCGATTCGATTTGTTCTACTTGGTTTCACCGTGGACAGATAACACAGGTGCTGTTTCCGTGCGCCTCTCTCGTTTGTTCACCAGCTTCGCCGGTCTCTTTCGTTCTCCCAAACATTTTTACTTTCTACCGAAACGATATTTTCTTTATCTTCCAACGTTCCAACTTAACACTCGGCCAACCGAATAGGCAGACCTCCCCACTGAGAAAGAACATCGCCGCATGACCGAACGCGGAGATTTCCCTTTTTGGGTTTAGCAACGCGTTGTCCTTTTTTCGTTTTTCTGCTATTATCGGTTATCCTTTATCCGCAATTGTTTTCAATTAACCGCGCCACTTTCTCTGCTTTGATGAAGTACAGTGTACAACGAAATACACGAATTTAGCGGTGTCGCGATTAATCAAAAGGTTACGCTATCAGTCATGACGAAATAAAGTTATAATCGAACGATACCACACTGTACAAAAATATTCAAACGCGTTATGAATTTTTAATTTCACGTTCAAGACGTCTTAACCCTCAGAGTGCTATGGACGCATATACGCGTCTGGCGAAAGCTATCGGTGTCAACTAAGGACGTATATATGCGTTTTTCAATTTTTCCGAACACCTACGCAGAAGTAATACTATTACGTTCGTGCGAGATAAATATAAATGCATTCCTTATATATAGTGCACATATTTTATATCAAAAATCTACCGCTTCGAAACAAAAATTTAGTGAATTTCATTTGGCGTTGATAAGAGACATTTCACGAAGATATTTCCGACGTAGAAGCACGATAGGAGGAGGAAAGAGAGAGTCCGAGGATTTACCATTTCGTTTAATCGATAGGCATTTTCCGTCAAAATGCCCTAATCGGCACAAGGCGATTATCAAGAAGAAAATGTGTCGTTTGTGTGAAAAGTAAGAGAAGGAGCGACACGCGATAAGAATGCGGAAAATGCGACGTCGGATTACGTATCGATGATTGTTTTGAAATTTTTCGCGCACAACTGAATTATCAACTTGCGTTATATTTACTAAACTTAGTTTTCTAGTTTATCGCTTTCTAGTTTATTACCGAAATTCTAGTTTATTGTAAATTTCAATGTTTGTAATAAATAATTAATACCAAAAAATAACGCTCTCGAATCGTTTGATCTCGCGCAAAAGAATTACTATAACTTATTACGATTTGCGTTTCGAATAGTCAATCGACGGAGTTCGGACTAGCGAAAAAGTACTGCGTCCACAGCGACCGTCAGCGTTGGCCGCGCGGCCGTTCGTCCGGGCCGCATAGGCCGCGCGGCCGTTCGTCCGGGCCGCATAGGCCGCGCGGCCGTTCGTCCGGGCCGCATAGGCCGCGCGGCCGTTCGTCCGGGCCGCGTAGGCCGCGCGGCCGTTCGTCCGGACCGCATAGGCCGCGCGGCCGTTCGTCCGGACCGCATAGGCCGCGCGGCCGTTCGTCCGGACCGCATAGGCCGCGAGTATTCAGCACTCTAAAGGTTATGCATCTTCGGTCATCTTTAATGTTAATTACTGAAAATTCTCAATGCGAGAATCGATTGTAAATATCAATAAATAAATAAAAAAAAAAATCTTTAATATTCTTAATCTTACCTATATCTTTTTATACTTTTAATTCGACGCTTCGTGTAAGTAACACGTGAAATCGTTAAATAAAATCATTACAGAAAAACATAGTTAACCACTGAAGCAATTGTTAGACTTCTTTGTTTTTCAAGTAGTGAATATTAGTCCTCGATACTTGGAAAAAAGCGTTGACACGTAGTTGAATCTTTGCGCGTTTTCACGACGAAATTCAAAGGAAGAAGGTTTCGAACGAAGAATTTGACGCGACGGTCGACTTAAATGACGGTCGGCTTAAACGACGGTCGACTTAAACGACGGTCGACTTAAACGACCAACTTAAACTTTACGCGAAAGAAACGATTTTACGACCAGTGGAAAATTTCACTATCGTCCGTCGCCTTGCAACGGGCGGAAAATTTAGACTTGCTAATCCGTACTGTCTCGAGTTTTAAATTTAGAAAATTACAATGACCCTCGGTCCTACAGCTCAAACCCAAACCGAGTCGTAAAATCATTCTCTCGGTCTCGCAAGAAACTCAACGTCAAAAGGTTAATCCTATCCTCGGTACTGCTGGAAGAATGGGAACCGTAGGAAGCCGTTTTGGGGAGTCGCAAGGCGGTTTGGCCGGTGATCCGCGTCATTGTTGTTCGTCTTGTCGATCGTCGCCCATTTAGGATGACCCCTCTTTCGCTCTCTCTTTATTCTCTTATCCCTGCGAGAAGTTGCGACGGCCGCAGGTAGTACATGGACCGCGCTCGACCGTGTCGTCGAGAATGAAGAAAGGAAACGGTCCCGACGATTTGTCAAACGCGGCACGGACATTCCATTTCGGTACCGTACTCTGTCCGCTGCACCGTGACCATTTTAATTAGCAGCAACGATCGTTGATTATTTCCGCGCGTTGCCTTCCTCTGTTCGCTGAAAATCCCGCCTCGCTTCTCTTTCCTTTTCTCACCCCTCTTATTCCGTTCTTCTTTTTATCCAGAAGGTTGTAAGATCGCTACGTGACGCGCATTTTGGGACGGACGAGGGTGGTCCGGGCCGTTTAACCGTATATACACACGCGTGAGTAGGAGAACAACGAGGGCAGGCATCTTAGAAATTAGGGAACTTTACGCGGCACCGAGTTAACAAGGTTAAGAAGAAAAAGGTACGCTGTACAGAGTAATCTGGTTGAAAGTATGTAAATGGGGGATATTCTTGTTAAGGTAAAGCGTATCTGAACAGCTCGGTATCGAGAAGGGAACCGGAGGATGGGTGTATAAAGGAGAAAAAGTAGCTGGATAGATAGACGAACGACAAGCGATCGAGCCAGCGTTGACTTTCGTTCGCTGAAATTTAAATATACATAGAGAGAGGAACAGAGAGAGAGAGAGAGAGAGAGAGGGATTTCAATTAAAACATTCGGGAGGTTCTCTGTTTAGAGAGCGAGCGACGAGGGTGAGAAACGAGCCCTTAAATCGCCACGGACTTTAAATACAATTGTCGAGAGAATTCGTAGAATAGAGAGGAACGAGCCAAGAAGAGAAGCTCGTAGGAGGATGAGGAGAGGGTGGAGGAAACGATTTTTGCGGGAGAAGACCGATAAGTTTCCCTCGTGACCTACCACGATAATAATACCGTTCTCTGCTTTAAGCTTCCTTTTGAATAACCTGTAGGTCACCGTATAAAAAGGAAACTTGTTGCGTTTACTGATTGTATACGTATATAGCGAAAGAGAGAAAAAGGGGCGAGAAAGAGAGAAAGCGAAAGGTATAGAGAGACGCGCGTCTGTACGCGTACACACGTACGCGTACGTATGAATCGGTAAGTCGGAGGAGAGCACGAGCGCAAAAACTTTTCCTGCTATTCGACGAAATAGCTTCGGCAAAATGTAATCCGCGACGTGTAACGCTAACCGATTCTTAAATCAACCGTACCAGAGAATCCTAACACGTACGAAACGGACGCGTACGAATCTCGTCGTGCGAACCGTAAAAACGACGTTCAGCTCGATTCAAGCACGTAACAACGATATGCTTTATAATAAATGCGAAACGCAGACGGAGAAACGCGCACGCGCGCGGCCGTGTTCACGGTTCTCGTTACCGCTGGTCGCGCGATCTAATTAAAATTACTTGGCGATAGTTAGCCACGATAGCATCGGTCTATTTAGCGAGTGCCGAGTTAACTCGATAATTTGTGTTTTCGGCTGAGTGCCGATCGTTAAAGCATCTGGTTGGGAAACTGTTTCGACGATGAATGGAATCGAGCCGGAGCAGACTGAATCTCAATGTAGCTCTATCGTCTCGCACTTGTTGCAACGCGTCGCGCACCCCAAGCAGAAAGATAGGATCGACCCACTTCTATAACTCGGCTTTCTGATATACGGCTATAGAGACAGAGACAGAGACAGAGAGAAAGAGAAAGGGAAAGAGAGAGAGAGAGAGAGACAGCCAAGCTCGAGACATCCATCAGGGATTTATGATAAAGGGCGAAGGGGGTTGTGGGCGTTATACGTCGAGTGGCTGGAACGGGTGGAAATCGTAGTTATTAAACGATGCTGAATCTTTGATCGAACATCTCCCAGTCTTTGTACACGTTGCCTGGTGGATAATCGTTCCTCGATCGCATCGAAACAATTCCCTCGTATCGAGCAATTCTCCGGCACAAAAGTTTTACCTCTCGTGTAAATTTTAGTACGAGTGGAAACCGATTTATTACGAGTAATGTTGCTTACGCGATAATTATCGACGAAATTAAAGAACAATTTCTCCAGAGTTTTATCGTATTTTATTTATAGGGAAATTCGTTAGCCGACAGATTCGATAAACGATCGACGGTTATTCTTTCACGGTGAAAATCCCGGCTCGAACCCTTGCAGCTTTTTATCGAGGGACCTTGGAAAGCCCCCTTTTTTCCGGTATCGTAGCACAGCTTCGCGATACGTTACCTATACGTATGCCTGATAGCCGCGTAAATTGCAGCCGCGTATCACACAGCCGTACGTTCGTTCGACCGTCTACTTTACGCTCAGCCACCGAACAGAAATCGATTTCTCGCCCACGAGAGCCTCTATTCGCGTAGCCACGAAACAGAACAGATTCGAACGTTCGGCTGCCTGTATCGCCAGTAGTCCCCAACACCGTCCTTCTCCTCGCGTTCTTCTTACGATCTTTCCCCGGCCAAAACCACCGAGTTCCTTTCCCATGCTTTACCATTTCTTCCCGCGGCCAGCAGACCTTCCTTTCCCTTTTTCGTTATTTCCCTCGATCTCTTCTTCTCTGCCTATCCCTTGGTTGCCTCGACCGAGAAGACCCTCGTTCACAGCCCGATCTTCGCTTCTACCCAATCTAGTCGCCGTTTGCCTCGTCGGCGCGACGTCCGCAATTATTCTCACCTTTTTTTCCTCCCTCTTTCCCCCTATCTTTCTCTCTCTAATTTTCACCCTCAACCTCTATCTCGCTCCCGCGTTCTGCCTGTCTGCCTATCCATCTATCTATCTCCGTCACTGCCTCGTCTTCCGCCAGGATTTATTATATTTTTACAAGTTTCCACCCTATCGGTGTGTTACGCTTCGGTTGCGTTCTCCATCGGCGCCGGCAAAGAATTACCGGTTCGGTACGGTACGGTAAGGTACGCTGCGGTACGGTTCCGTTCGGGGCCTCGTCTTATCGATCTTTGCCGTTCAACCGATGGATGCATAGAAGAGGAAGAAGAAGGCCTACGGGGCTCGATCGTGAAGCCGGGTCGCGATCCTTTTCACGCGGCCTGTTTTTCTCTTGCCCACATTCCAAGCCTTCCACCGACCACCATCCGTCTACAAAACTCATCCGTACCATTTGCCGATCGGTCGTTCTACGACGTTTCAACGACCGATCGGTCGTCGTTTGTTTCTATTGAAATACTGCGGTGGCAAAGGTAGACGATTAGGTAGGTAGGCAGGTAAGTAGATGGATGAATAGGTGGGTGGGTGAATGAATAAGTTTTACGTAGTTAAGTAGGTACGTAGCTAAGTAGGTACGCAGTTAAGTAGCTACGCAGTTAGACAAGTACGTAGTTAGGTACGTAGTAATGTAGGTAGGTAGGTAGGTAGGTAGGTAGGTAGGTGGATAGATAGATAGGTAGGTAGGTAGATAGGTAGGTAGGTAGGTAGGTAGGTATTCCGCTTCTCCGGTGCGCGAGTTAACTCCTCGGGTCGTCCGAAGCTCGCGGTCTGTCGGTTGGTCGTGGCGTGGCATAGCGTGATATAGCGTGGCGCGGTGTGGCGTGCAGCTATGTATTTACACCAGGGTAGCTCCGCTCTCTCCTTTCTCCTGCCCGCGGTATCCTCTCTTCACCGTGATGTGGTCACCGTTCTCGCTCTCCTCCGGTTCTTCTTTCCTCCTTCTCCTCGCGTCCCTCTCTTTCGCCTCGTCACTCGGCCCTCGACGCTATCTGGTACATAGGGCCGAGGTAGAATCGCGTTCTCGTGGTTCGACGCTGCCCTTCCAAAGCTTACACCTCCCTCTTCGCACCACCCTCGCGATATCCATCCTTGTCTATTCGATGCTTACTCTCCGATCGGTTCTCCTTCTCTCGCAGGGTGTATGTAGGGTGGATCGCCAGCACCGGCGAGAGCACACGCTGGGAGAACGGAACACGGTGGCGAAGAGAGGACGGGAAAGGCAAAGGTACAGAGGCGCGGGGATATCGGGGAACAGAGAGCAAGGCGAGTACAGCGAGAGAGAACCGAGGAACGCACACGGACCGACCGACCGACCGACCGACCGACCGACCGACCGACCGACCGACAGACCGACCGATCGACGAACGAACGAACAAACGAACGAACGAACGAACGAACGAACGAACGAACGAACGAACGAACGAACGAACGAACGAACGAAAGAACGAAGGAAGGAAGGAAGGAAGGAAAGAAGGAAGGAAGGAACGAACGAACGAAGGAACAAACGAACGAAGAAACAAACGGATGGACAAACGGACGAACGGACGAACGGACGGATGGACGGACGAATGGAGTGGCGGTTCGAAGGGGAGGACGGGAGGGGTTAGGAGACAGCTGCAGGCCATACGAGGGTCCGTCGACCAGGCCTGGCCGTTTACCGCGGAATACACAGCGGAGCGAGAGAAACGAACGGCGAGAGAAAGGGACAGAATGATCGTCGGGCGAAACGAGGGAGAGCGAGACACGACCTACTTCGCCGTTCCCCGCGACCGTCGCCGCTACTCACCCCACATCCCTTACCTCGACCCTCCTCCAACCCCCTTGCCTATCCAGAAACGCGCCAAGCCCCCGCGCGCGTCCACGTTTCTCTCTCTCTCTCTCTCTCGCTCTCTCCTAGCTGTTCAGCGTCGACCGCGCGCTCTCCCGTTCCTCTCTCTCGTCACGATCCCTCGAGCGACCCTTGCCGCGCGCGTACAACGCCGCCAAGCTCTCTCTCTCGCCCTCTTCGCCCATCGCCAACCGCGCTTTCACCATCCCCCTTTTCTCTCCGTTACCCTTCTCCGTTCTCTGTCTTTCCTTTACGCGTCTCCTCGTCTATCCCGAAGCCTGTGTGCGGCGTCCGCCCTTCTCGCCTCTCGCGCGACCCATGGCTCCGCGCGCGCTGTATCCCCATCTGTCCCTTTCTATCGCGCGCAAACGACTGGTTTACCCTCTCGCAACCGCCTCATCCCTCTGAACCTAGGATACCTCCGCCATCCGGCGACGGACCCGAACCCTTGGCGCCCCTTTGCTCTTAGCCGCGGATGCGAAAGCCGCGGTGTATACCTATACGGGTGGCGAACGAGCAAGCCGAGCGAACCAACCAACCAACCAACGGTCGCAGGCTATAGCGTTAGAGAGCTGCACGTAGCGTAGCTCGGAGCAGCTACGGCCAAGTTGCCGTAACTCGCGCTCCGGTAAATTTCCACGGAGACCCGCCTCTTCCTCCGCACACCTTCCAAACACACCTTTGCATCGCGCTTCCTTTCCCCGTCTCCCTTGCTCTCTCGTTTCACGTCCTATTTTCGTCTCGCTTCTTCGCTCGCACGTTCCCGAAGCACGGTAGACGCCACTGCTCCAGGTGATCTCCGCGTTTTCCCTCTCCGTGCGTCTCCTTTTTCATCCTCTTCAGTCGCTTCTTCTTCCCTTCTTCTTCGTTTTCTATTTCTTCTCCCTCGGGGTGGTTTTTAGTTTCTCGTATTTCGCCTTTGATCGTTCGTTCGCTACGCACGACCACCCCTTTCTGCTCGCCATCTTCGCCTTCCATCGTCCGCCAGCCGCTACCAGGATTTCCACTCGGCTGCCGATTACGTGGGTGTCCAGGTAGATGCGAGATCGCAGAGATACGCGCGCGGGCGTACGGCACGAGGTAACAAATGCGTGGGCGTTCGACATGTAGCGGGACCGAGGGTGGTGGATATCGATTTTCCTTTTTAACGAACGAAAATTTCGAAAGCTGCCCTTTCCTTCCTTCACCCTCCCATAGATCTCGTGACATCGTTCAACGAGAATAACGGCTAAAAGGATCCTCGCTAGGGTCCACGTTTTCCTCTTTCGCTGTACCAGCGGGAAAACACACGAACTGGCTAATTCTCGCACAAACACCAGGCAAACGTTTCTCTGAATGGCCGCTGCAACAGGGTACCGATGTATCTTTCGCGTAGCGAGAGAGTTTCGCCAGAGTGAAACCGATTGAAAAGTTTTCAAGAACAGCAAACAAAGTTTGCGAAAGTATGCGAACTCGGCGATACACACGGAGAAACGAGGAATGATACAGAGAAGGAGGGAAAAGCAGAAGGAAAATAGACGAGACGAGAAGTAGAAAGGCCGAAGAAGGAAGAAGCAAACGTCGTGGGATTAGTTTGCAGGTCCGATCGAGGGGAGATCCGGTCGCAATTATGCGCGGCATCCCCCCCTCGTCGCAATTAATGCGATTTTCACGGGTCGAGGCGTGCGAACGCTCGAACGAACCGAGCGCTAGCTAGCGTTGCGCGAAAATTGAAAAGCATCGGGACGCGTTAATCGCGTGTACGCGGAACATCCATTAAAACCGAATCAAAACATCTCCGTGATTCCAGGCTGGCACGTGTACCCTCTCTCTCTCTCTCTCTCTCTCCGTCCCTGTTGTCGCGATACGACAACGAGTACGACCAGAACGAAACAGAACGGGAATAATGAAAAAGAAAGAAAAAAGAGGAGGAAAAAAGATAGGGAGAAAAAGGGGGAAAAAATAGCGCAAACAGTAACAGAAACGGTAACAGAAAACAGAAAAACACGCGAGGACGAGAGAGAAAAAGAAGAATCGTTTTACGAGGGGTTGGTGGAGAGAGAGAGAGAGAGAATGGCAGGTTGGTATTGAATGTACGGGAACGCGATGGAAAATCCACGTGGAGCCCGCGAGGAGCGAGAGGGTGCGCGAGAGAGGCGGCAGACGAAAGAGAGACATCGGGAGATACATTTATGAATTGCCCCATTCACGGAATGCGAATTCTCGCTCGGCAAACTTTAGGGGTCAACGGGTCGGGAACTGTTAGGTAGTTCTCCCATTGCTCTCGTACATGCGCTCTGCCTCTCGCCCACCCAAACCACCCCCGCACTCGCTCTTGCTAGATATTTCTCGCTCCCTTCCTCCATCTCGCTCCACCGCTATCTCCGTTGCTCCTTCGCCCCGTGGATCTCGATACGTACGACCGGTGTGTCGATATATCGACGACTCTTTTCAAACTTCCATCCACGCGGTTGCATTAACCCCGAGCATTAAACGAGCGAGTTAAGAACTCGTCCAACTTTCGTCCTACCGCCCATCTATCTTCCCTCTGCCTTTCTCTTTTTCCTATATACCACTTTCGGTGCACAGCCGCGCAGAGAGATGACCCTCGACCGCGTGGCAGGGTGGAAGTTTATCACGGAACATCTTTTACGGTTGCAACGATGATCGAGAGAGAGAGAGAGGGAGAAGAAGAGAAAGAAAGGCGGTGGACGAGTGGGGATAATCGTCGTTCAGAAGTCGCAGACTGTGCCGACCAGGCGAGCAGACACAGTTAGAGTTAAAAACAGGGAGAGGGAAGAGGGCGAAGGGCGGAGGGGAGAGGGAGCAGCAGGCATTATTCACTTTGCGGGAGTCGCTTCACCGCGGGCGTAATAATTTTCTTTTTTATGAATGAACTTCACTCTCCATGCTCTTTCTCTCTCTCTCCCTCGTATCGTCCTTCTCTCTGCTTCTCTCGCGGTGTTCGTTCGTTTCTCCTGCTGTTGGTTCGGTGGTTCGGCGCCGAGTGTACGCGACACCGGGCATTCGTCTTCGTCAAAGCTGGGGGCCTCCGTTTCTTGCATCTAGTCTCTTTGGATTTTCCATTGAGGAAAAAGCTGCGGTCGATCGACTGGCTTTTCGCTTATCATCCCGTGGAACCTCGTTCGATCGCTGCGTGTTCGTAAATAGCGTTAAAACGAATCGACGGATTAACCCCCTTAACCTGTCTTAACCCGACGTTTTAAAGAATTTTCCCTTGGAAATATTCCGGTCGTAGCTGGTACGTTTTCCACGTATATCGATATATGCGTGTCGCTGTGCGCGATAAGCGCGTGTCGAATCGTACCAATTACAAACGACGAAAGCTGTCCAAATCTACGCTCGTTACGCATGTCCTCAACTGCGACAACGTCGTAAAAGAAAGTATAACGACCTCCTAACAATTAATACGTCGTTAAGTTTCTTCGGCTTGAAATAAACCACCGTACAGAAACCTGTATAACCATTCATCGCCAACGAGAATTGTTGGGCCGGAAAAACGTCTCCAGCCCGAGATTCGTTCAACAACGTTACGACTTTTAACCCTTACAATGCTATGGACGCATGTACGCGTCTGGCGAAAGCTATCGGTGTCAACTAAGGACGTATATATGCGTTTTTCAATTTTTCCGAACACCTACGCAGAAGTAATACTATTACGTTCGTGCGAGATAAATATAAATGCATTCCTCATATATAGTGCACATATTTTGTATCAAAAATCTACCGCTTCGAAACAAAAATTTAGTAAATTTTATTTGGCGTTGATAAGAGACATTTTACGAAGATATTTCCGACGTAGAAGCACGATAGGAGGAGGAAAGAGAGAGTCCGAGGATTCACCATTTCGTTTAATCGATAGGCATTTTCCGTCAAAATGCCCTAATCGGCACAAGGCGATTATCAAGAAGAAAATGTGTCGTTTGTGTGAAAAATAAGAGAAGGAGCGACACGCGATACGAATGCGGAAAATGCGACGTCGGATTACGTATCGATGATTGTTTTGAAATTTTTCGCGCACAACTGAATTATCAATTTTCGTTATATTTACTAAACTTAGTTTTCTAGTTTATCGTTTTCTAGTTTATTACCGAAATTCTAGTTTATCTTAAATTTCAATGTTTGTAATAAATAATTAATACCAAAAAAATAACGCTCTCGAATCGTTTGATCTCGCGCAAAAGAATTACTATAACTTATTACGATTTGCGTTTCGAATAGTCAATCGACGGAGTTCGGACTGGCAGTATTCAAGGCCGCGAGTATTCAACACTCCAAGGGTTTAAAAGTCGAAGAGGCAAGTAAAGACGGTCGCACGATCGGAACCGAACAAATCGAACAAGCCCTCGAACGTTTGTTCGAGTCTGTTTCCGGATTTTTCAAACGTTTCTATATCTCTCGTAACGACAGTCTCGTTTATATTCGCCGCACGGTCGCTGATTACGACAATAGCGGTAGGAACACCTGTGACGGTCGCGCAAGGTAGCATTTATACACAGACCGGTGTATCGTAATTTCTTTTTCACTGAACGACTTGGTCCAGGTCAAAAACTTCTTTTATTCCTCACGGTCGGTCACTTGGACAACAAGTTAATCCTCTTCTTTCCCCTCGTTTCTTTCCATTCCGATCTTCCAGCTTTTGTCTTTGTTCGATACCCGTTGAAAAGCGAAACAAAAAGGAACGACGCCAAACCGTGCTCGACCAGAGAGTGATTTAAGTGCTCTATGGAATTATTAACCGTACCCTCGGCCGGCAGTGCGAGAATACTATAAAACATCCGCGTAATCGTACGCTATACAACCGCTCTCCATTATACGCCCTATTAGCTCTTAGTTGCTGTCTCTTACCCTCGCCAACTTCCTATCTGCTGAATCCATCGTATCTTCGCCCCCTCTTCTCAAAAACAAACCGTCCTCTTTGTTTTTCTTTCTTATTCTACGTGTTATTCGACTATAGATAAACGGTTGACTAATCGCTCTACGAAATTTCTATCGATAGTCGCGCGAACGTGGAAACGAAGGAGTAGAATTTTCTTGCGAAATTAGAAGTTGGAAAAGTGTGCCTATCTCTGTAATCGATAGCTACGCTATGCGATATTAATTCGCGTGCATAAAATAGAACGACACGAAACTTTCCACTTACCAAAGATCCCTTTAATTATCGTAATTAACGTGTCTAAAGTGAACGCCTACGTTGGTTCGATCGAACAAAAGGCGTAATAAATAGGCGACATGAATAACGTTCGGTAAACCGATTGGTAATCCCAGGGGATTAACAGAAAATTGTTGGATACTTGGATGAACAATAGCCGGGGCTAGCGGTCTTGCGAAGGGAAAGACTTGTTTATTGTTGCACGACCGATGACGAATACCAACGCCGAAATAAGGGATCGCAGTTTAGAAGAAACGGTCGCTAGATTAAGAGAAAGGAATCGGCTATTGGTTTACCTGAACACGGATTATCGGAACGCTCTGGCTCTACCTTATCATCGAACAACGACTTTTACGATGCTTCTCTTTCGGTCGAGGGTCAGCTTGAGTCACGTTCAAATAAACTGCTTCATAGTCGTTCACGTTATTTACTTTTTTATTCTTCTATACCGATTCGCAGATTATAAACTGTAATTTTATAGTCCGGTTTATTATCTAATATACATCGTAGATTTTTAACATTTATTATTATCGTTGTTGTTATTTAAGAAGGAGCAAACTATTACGATAAGGCATAAAGAGTCAGGCGTATAATAACCCTTGACTATGAGAATTTTCGTTTCACTGAATGTGAAATGCGAATTCTAGATTCTACTGGTATTCCAAGTTTCAATGAAAATCGGTCAGTCGAACGTAGTAGCTGCTACTTGTTGGAATCCTCAACCGACAAAACGATATGCAAAACACGCTATGTTTTTCGGAACCTGTGAAATCTATAGAAAAGATGAACGAAGATTAAACGGAAGGTTATTCCATTTTAACAGAGTGGAACACTTTCACTGGTTCGCACGGAGGGGAGAGATACATATGGATACGGCAAAGTTATACGAGACTTTGAACTTCGTATAGGATTCCGGGTTTCTGGAGCTTGCAGAGTTCGCCAGACTTTGCCGTGCAACTTTCCAATGAAGAAATAAATCGAAGGAACGCGGCGGAATTTCAAAGTTGAAATCATTTAGACGATACGCTGGCACAGCTCGCGGAGAGAGATAGAGTCCTTCCTGTTAACCAATACCGGTTGCTTCTTTCTCGGGAAAACACAATTGTGACACGATTCCGCGCAACCACGAGTATTCCCTGATACGAACATTTCGTACAACGCGATTTAACGACTAGAGAAATTGCACATGATCGAATCTATCGGAAACGATACTAACGCGTCGTCGAATACGTAATTTATACTCGAACGTATAGCGACTCGCCTCTGATTGTTCTGCGAAAGATATTTCGAAAATTCAAGGTGACCATCGAAATATCCTTGCTCGCTCGAACGATAATCTCATCTACGTATATCTTGGTTAAAATGGAAAAAAGAAAGAAAGGATGGAAACTGAATTTTTCAGCCAGAAGGTGGCTTAAATTCGAGATCCGGGCGACCCTGGTCTCTACCTGTCGCGAAAATAATCCAGGCCATTTTCTCCGCTCTCATCCGGCACACGCGCGTCTTTTTCGCGGAACGATCGCGACCGTTACGTCGGGGACTGGCGAGCGTGTCACGTAGCGCGTGAACGCGATCGCGCGCGCGCTGCCGCACACCGACAAAGCCTGGCGCGTTGCGAGAGTCGCGGTTGCCTCTGTAAAACATTTCGTTGCCTCTCTCTTTATACAACGCGTACATCCTTCCGCGAAAGGTCGAGCCGCGAGGGAAGCAGGTGAAAATTAATTGTACGCGTTACCGGCTCGAGTAGCCAAGGAGCACACGGGCTTGCCTCGACGGTGTTGTCTGTGCGCGTCGCGCAAAGTGCGCCTCGCCGCGTACCGGAGAGGACGTGTCGATCGATTTTGCCCTCTTCTCCCCTCTCGAACCGTCCGTCCATCCGTCCATCCGTTCGTCCGTTCGTCCGTCCGTTCGTCCGTCCGTTCGTCCGTCCGTCCGTCCGTCCGACCGTCCTCCTCCTCATCCTCCTCCTCATCCTCCTCCTCTTCCTCCTCCTCCGCCTCTCGCCGCTCCTCACTCCTTTCTCTTTCACGCCTTCGTCCTTTCCCCTTTGCGCGAGTCTCCGTTCGTTAATCGGCCGCCGTACGTCCGACCGCGTCGTCTCTTTCTCTCTCGGCGAGCCACCGATATCGAGATCGATAAGGTGTATCCGGTGACGTCCGCGCGCCACCGCTATCTTTTCGATCTCCGTGCGCGCTCGAAATATTTTCGTAACGCCGTTTCCTCGATAACGGTACAGACCGCTCTCTTGCCTTTCCTACCACCAATTTTATCGATAAACATCGTGCGTACTTTGTTACATACGCGTACGTCGATTATGTACATAGAGAGCCGTGTACGAACGTAACGCGACGTGATATGTAAGTAATATGGAGATCCATATTTTTATATATATATATATACGTATATATAGGTAAAATGTAATATATAAATTCGACCAGGTTTCCCGTTTTTCTTCTCACTCCCCGGCTTAACGATTAACGTCTCTTCTTTATTCGCTGTCCTCCCCTTCGTCGTTCCCCGTCATCGTCATCGACGTTCGACTTTGATCGATCCTCCCTACCCTCCCCCCGTCCCGTCACTCCGTACGAACGGTTCGCCGCGCGTTACATAAAACGCGAACGCGTTTTTTTTCCCTCTAACCGGCGCGCGTTCCCCTTTAACGTCCGCTTACCGTACACACATCGTGCGTGTACGTATACGCGCCTGTATATACATAGGGAGAGAGACCGATATATTTCGGGGTACGATTATTTCTGGAACGAGCGAAAAATCCGTAGCATTCGAGGCATTCCCCGGTTTCCCCATCCCAAGAGCGTACAGGTAACACAACGTCGTCTGTTCGTCTTCGCCTTTTGCCCGTGTGTCCTGCGTTACGACGAGTCAAGCCGTGTCGCTTCGTGGCCGTGTCGATGCGAGCAAAGTGGGACTCGAAGAAGGCCAGAGCTGGCGTGGCGTTGCAACGCGAACGTGAGCGTGCGTGGCCTCTCTCGCGCGCACAAGCGCACGATAATTATCGGCAGGGTAGGGCGCGATACTCGTTCGGCCGCGAAAAAGAAATCGACGTAGGTGCCCGGTCGCGCCGGTGTCCGAGCGCCGCGTATTTACCACGGTAAATACGCCGCCAGAGGCACGGTAAATTTATCCGCGAATTAACGGCGCGGCGTTCCTTCTTATACACTCGCGGCTCTCTCCGGCTCTCCGTAACTTCGCCGTCGCCGCGTTCGCGTACGGATTTCAGGCCGCGCTCATAAATCCGGCTCTTCCCTAGGGGCCATGAGCTGTAAGAGAGGTGGGAAGAGAGGGTCGGATTTAAGGGTTTTGCGACGGGTCCGGGTACCCTCTTTCCTCTTACTCTACTCTACTCCTCCTACGTTCCTCTCTTTTCCTCTATATTTTAGAGGAAGGCCAGAGAGATCCTAGAATCGCGGGAAATTAAACGGACGTTCGGGACACGGGCGAAAAAATCGCGTCGCTCGTAAATTTCACGACGACCGAGCGAGCGGCCAGCCGTTTGCCTCACCTCGCCCGTCTCGTCGCGCCTCGTCTCGCCTCACCGCGCCTAGCTTCGTTCCCTCGCTGCCGCTGTGAACAGTCGGCCGACCGGAAACTCGGACACGCCGTGTCTCGAAGACGGCGATCGCGCTCGCGTGTGCAGTGTGCACGCGCGAGACTCTCTATATAGGTACGTGGACTAAAAGCATCGTGCAATGCGTTAAGGAAAAATAGACGTCGCTTATACGTATATGTGTAGATACATGCATCTATTCATCTGTACAGAAGAATCATAGTCGTCGTCTTTGTTGTTACTCATGGTAGTTATTCTATATCGTGATAACGTCATGACGCGCGTCCGTGAGGACGAAGAACCCTATCCGTGACAAACGAAGAAGACGACGATGACTACGACGATGACTACGACGATGACGACGACGACGACGACGACGACGACGACGACGACGACGACGATGGAAACGACGGTTGAGAGAATCGGCAAGGGTCGAGGACTTGAAGAGGGGTTTTAGTGGATAAGGGCGCGGAGGGGTAAAGGACGAGAGAAGCGCGGTTCGACAGCACATCGTCGTCGATGGGAGGAACACCGGAGGGACGAAAGGAAGAAAAGGACGTGAACGCGAAGGGGCAGGCGGAAGGGCGGCTATGGAACGAGGAACGAGGGTTGGCGAGGGGTTGAAGGGGGGGAGGGTAGGATAGGTAGCGTAGAAGAGCGAGAGTATAGGCAAGATGAGAGGCACGGCGAGGATAAAGCAAGACGCGCGTCGCGGCATGGCAAAGCATGGTAAGGCAAGGCAAGGCAAGGCAATGGCAAGGCAATAGTAAGGCAAGGCAAGACAAGACAAGGCAAGGCAAGGCAAGGCGAGGCGCAGAGGCTGGGCTGTGGCGGAGTTTTACGGAGTGCGGAGGGGACCGAAGGACGTGGTGGGAGTAAGGGCCGAATGGTTCGGTGCCGCACGGCCAGGGGAAGTCCGGGTAGTGGGGCGGGAGTAACAGAGAGAGGGGGATGGAACAGAAGACGGCGTCGAGAGTCCGCGGAAAGCCGGCAACGACCACCGCAGCAGTTGAGCGCCGCGATTCGTTCGAAGAACATCGTGCGTTGCCGGTTTCACGCGCCCCACCCCCATCGTGCGCTCTGTAGCTGTAGTGTACCGTGTGCACATTCATCGAAACATTTAACTGTGAGCAGTGGAACCGGACGGATCAACTGATCGGCGACGATCACTACACAGGTTCAGTAGTCGACAAGAGAAGAGCTACGCGACGCGGCGCGCATCATCGGTGGTTCAGTCGAGGTCGATCCACCATCAGGTGAGGATCGTTTGTGTTACAGTTTTTACACGCGACTATTATTTATTATTTTGTACGCGGCAAGATAATCGTATCGGTGAATAGTTTCAAATCAAAAGCAAAGCGCGCCGGTGTGCTTGCCGATTTTTCCGATTTAACGAATAACGCGCGTTACGGGTATACGAGCATACGCGCCGACGGGACGCAATCCGAGAATTGTTCAAATTTTTTCGGGTCACCGCTACGACGATCTCATAGTCGATCGACTACGAGTGAAGAGAAGAAAGTGAATTGAAAAAGTGAATAGTGAAGATCGATCAGTGCCGGCGTGCCATGCTTGGCACCATTTATACGGAGTGCTTCCAAATTCGTCGACTTTAGTCCCAAGTTGAAAGTTTCTTTTTCTGTTCCCCTTTTTCTGAATGTCACTCTTCCGTAATAGAAGAAACTTTTTTGCGAAATCTTTTTCACGCGCTCGCGCGAATTTCTCGGTTACGGTTACGGGGAAAAAGCGACACCAAACACAAAGGGACGAAGAAGAGATCGAGGGAAAGATTCTTTCGCGTTTATAAACGTGCTTTCTCCGTTCAAACTTTTTTTCATGTTTTTCCTCTCCTGTTCTTTTATCCTGTGTCTAGTCCGTTCTCTCCGAGCGTTGTCACGAAACGTCACGGCAAGCCTCGAGCGGTCTTGTGACGCGCGAGAAGGCGATCGATCGACGTTCACGTTCCAGATCGCGCCATCCAACTATATCGGACCTGCGTGTGGACACGCGAGGAATTCCAATTGCTTGTCCGCGAGACAGGGGACACACGCGCGCGACGTGCTCGATAAAGTAAGAGAGAGCTTCGCGAACTCGTGCGTGCTGGTGTGTGCGCGAGTACCGTCCTTCACCGATCGCCTCGTTCGAATCGACAAGCGTCAGTAAGGTGATTTCGATACGGAGAGAAGCAGCCCCTGTGAAATTGCAACGATTTTCGACTGTGACGACGATAATAGACAACGATAATAGACGACGATCGCGACGACAATAGACGACGAATAACGCTTCTGACACGACGTTGACCGATGACCGATATTCGATGTCGAAAGAACGTAGTACCGAATAGAAAAGAAAAGAAAACTCGATAGCAGTGGGCAACGATACGGAAGAGATCCGTACGCCGTACCGTTGCCACGGCGTGTGGCAGCGATTCGTATCTCGCGCAGTAGTAAATAATACCGTGTGTAAACGTGGTTACGCCGGTCGGGGGAGGTCCTCCTCCGTGGAATAGCACATGCGCTCACAGAGAGTAATAAAGAACTTTTTTATGAATGAAACAACTCGGTCGGGCGGTTCCCCTCCTCGTCTACCGCCCTCCCTTCTCCTTGCTTGTGGCAGCGCTACTCTCTCTCTCTCTCTCTCTCTCTCTTCGCTCCGTTTGCCACACTTCTCCGCTACTCGGTCCCGTACGTACACCGTCGTCGACCACCTCTTCGTCGTCGTCCTCCGCCTCCTGCTCTCTGTCTTTTCATCTCTTCGTTTCTCTCGTTCCATATCTACCCTTTTCTCTCTTGTTCCCTCGATCCGAAACACACGTCCTCGTCTCGGCGCTAGTACGAGTAAAACGGTGCACGTTGCTTTGGTGTTCTGGTGTTCTTCGCTTGCGGCCACATCAGCCAATCCGCAGTCCGCGCGGGAAACGATATTATTGCTGTACCACGAGGAATAAGTGGTAGGAATGAGAAAGATGAACTCGTGCGAGACAGAGACGCAACTAGAGACACACGCGATATCGTGTCTCTGAGAGAGAGGTCGTACCGGGCAGCTGTAGCCGTACTCAGATTAGTTCAGTTTTCGTCGTCGCGTTTCGAAGAGTGCGTTTCGGATACATCGCCGTCTCTTTTTCCTCGTTCGTTTGTCTCGTTTAATTCTCTTTTTGTCGCCTTCTATCCTTCTTTCTCTCGTCGAACGTGTGTATTGTATATATTCGTCGTCCGCGAGCCCTGACGATCGTGCGCCTATTCTTCGTCTCCTTCGCGCAAACGGTGTACGAATGCTTAGTGCCTCCTCTTTGTTCTCAGTCGTGTCTTCTGTTCGCTCGCTGTTGTGCGTGCGTTCGCAACTCTCGAGCCAGCGACAGAGATACACCGACGACCGGCTCGCGAGAAAGGGACAGTGCCAATAAAAAAAGACACTCACACATACAGACTCGACGCAACGATTCGACGAAAGGACGGCCGTCAAGGACAAACGCGAAACACCCGTCATCGCTCGTCGCGCTCCAATTCCACTCGAGCATCGTGACATTTTCGAATTTCCCGAAACTTCTGTTCCATCGCCCATTCCCATCTCTTTCTCATCGACATTTTCTTCGACGGTCGATATTACCACACTCGATGCATTTTCCTCCTCGACGTTATTCATTTCGTGAAATCAACCTCTGTTCCTAGCGAATTCGTAAAGTAATTTCGGATAGAGTTGGCGCGATTCCTCGGTTGCGTTGCGTTCTCTTGGAAGCGCTCGATAAATCGTGCTAAGCGTGACATGCGGCAAAAACCTTTAGACACTGACACTGATCAATTCTCTTTAACGTTTACAGGCGCTTACGAGGACGACTCATCAGGCGTTGAAGATTGGCGATAAGTCGCGTGGCGCAGATCGCAAAACCGCCAAAGTAGATCTGCAAGTGATCTACGAAGGCATCAAGACGACAGAGGACTGAGTTTACGAGGATCGTTTCCGGGAAGGCGCGAAAGATAGTCGCCTCACCGGAATGAGAGGTGAATCGGCGCGACCGGGTAAGCGCCCCTTAAGAGCGCTTTCCGCTTCGGAGAAGATGGAAGCCATACAGAGGGTCCACGAGGGAGAGAGCAAAGCATCGGTTGCTCGTGATATCGGTGTACCGGAGTCAACGTTACGCGGATGGTGTAAATCCGAGCACAAGATCAGGGGCATGGCAAGAAATTCCTCGACACCGGATAGCGAGGCCCACTCGCCCGCCTCGTCTTCCAGCGCGAACGTGACAGCTGCTAACTTGGCCGGTGGCTCGACCAATTTGTCGAGCGAGGACGAGAGTCCTTGTGCGAAGAAGCCGAAAATAGATAAACAGACATCGGTAACGAGCGCGAGCACGTCGTTTGTGGGTGACGTTTGTACCGACTCGGATGGTAAACCAGATAACAAACCGAAGATCGATTACGTAGGACTGATGACCAGCATGGCCGGCATGAGACCCGAAAATAGTTCGTTACTTCTGCAACAGTTGGGACTGTTATCAGGCGCAACCGGCACACTTGCCAAAAATTTGTTGAGTATGTCGCCGGCCTTGTCGCACGGCAGCACCGTCGGTCTCGTGGAGAACGGGCTTCAATACACAAAGAACACCGGAAACGCGTGTCTCGCGAACATGAGTAATTTTACCAATAGTAACAAGAGGCATAGTCTTTCAGCGATCGCACCGACGCAAATGGACTCGGTGGTCGCAAAATCATGCAGCACACGAAAGAGTTTGCCACCTGCCGCAGAAGCGCCATCTACCCCCGTGCCCGCGTCTCCCCGGAAAACAAACGAGACCAATAGCATTCCAAGATCGAGCAGCAAGCCGAGGAAGGACGGGAACATGAGCAGCGGTAGCAACAACAAGAAGGTGGACGAGGCATTATGGCTGTGGCTGACGCAGCAGCAACAGCTACTCGGTCAACAGTCGGCGAGTTTCAATCCGAGCATCAACCAGCAGGACGGTTCGTGGTTCTGGCAGTGGTACAAGCAGTGCAGTTTCCCGTTAATAACGTCGTCGCCGCCGCCAGCGCACAGTCTGGTCGCCAAGAAATCGCCCTGCAAGACTAGGGCTATGCTCGACAATGTACTTAGTAGCAACAACAGTGAGAACGTGTTACGAAACATGAACATGGAGGAGGAGTCCGCCGCTGCCGCTGCCGCCGCCGCTGCCGCCGCCGCCGCCGCCGCCGCACCCGCCGCCGCCGCCGCCCCCCCCACGGATAACCACGAGGCGAATGCCGAAGATGTGCCGTGCAACAGCGAGGAAGCGATCCGGCACGGCGAGATGTTCTTGAAATGGTTAATGGACAAATGTTCCGATCCGTCGGTTACAAGACTTCAAATCATACAGTTCAAATATCTATTGGACAGTCTGAAAGCATATAGAAAGAAGTCATCGTCTAGTTCGAAACAAAGTAGAAAATAGGCGAGAAGGGAAGAGGCACAAACTGTGATGCTAGTTATATATTGAGAAAGTGTATTAGCGATCGTCGCGCGACTAATGAGGTGGAAAAAAGATAGGTAGAATCGAACGGAAACACAAACAGACAACCAAACAAACACAGAAAATGGCTGTACAAGAGTAGCTAACTACTGCTCGTTGTTGCTCTTCGAACGTTATTGTACGCGACATACCGTTGTCGTCGCCGCCGTCGTCGTCGTCAAACTCTCCACGTCCCGTTGAAGCGACGCGTTCATTTTTCTCGTTCTTTTTTTTTATTCTTGTCGTTTCGTTCGTGCCGATTCCCGAGGATTATTAGTACACCTTGTGTTTCCGATTCGCCTGCGTGTGTGTGTATGTGTGCATAAAAAGAAGGATGAAGAGGGAAAACCAGTGTTTGCCTTCTATCATGTTTAACGGACTTCTTATTATGTCAATTTAATTTGAACGAATCAAAGACGATCCATACATTTCTCAAGCATGCCTCTCATGTTCGATAAATTACGTTCATTTATTATTTTTCGCTCCATTTGTTCTATATTTTCGACATTTTTTCTGTTCCGATATTTTTCTTTTCTGTTCCGACATTTTTCTTTTCTGTTCCGACATTTTTCTTTTCTGTTCCTTTTTTTCGAGGTACCTTATATAGGAGTCGGATTAAATCAAAATGGATCGTAATGATTCTACAGTTTTCTTATTAGAATCTTGTACATAAGAGATTATACCAAAATCATGAATGAACTGTTGTAATTATAACGAAAAATAAAATGTTCGTAGAGAGGTATAATTATCGATTAAACTTATCACTCGTTAGTTTAAGTGCGTGCGTGTGCGCGCGGCGGAAAATTTCCTTACGATCATATACAGATGAAAAAACGGAAAGAAATCGATCATAGGTTCTTTCTCGGCCGATGGACGATATTGCGTTCTCAACATTTTTTACGAAATCCCCGTTACATTATCATGACCGATGCGATAGTTATACATGCCATAAGTCAAGAATCAAGATCGCAAATCTGCATTATCTACGGTCGAGAACACATTTTAGTTTTGCCGTTACATTCTAATTATTGCGTGAATATATCTAAGAGGAAGAAAGAACTAATACGCGAACTATATACGCGATATTTAATTGTGGACTGAGCTTTTATCCCAAACAGTTCTACCTCTCGTTCTGTTAACGCGTATTTACGTATGGTAAATAATAATAAGATTTAAAATAATGTGTGCACGCGACTCGCACGAAACTAAATGGTCCAAGTAAAATGAATGAAAAAAATCATAATAAAAAAAAAAGTGACAAAAAGATGGTTGTTATATCGGTGAAAAGTTATATATTATATATAAAAGTATACATATACAATTAAGGACCTTTGTCGCTGAACTTCATGAAATAAGGTGTTTCTGGAAAATACATTTGATTACTTACCATACTGAGTGCTTTGTCCAGAGGCTCGTACTCGACATAGTCACTGACAAATTTTCCGCATCCCTGCCACGTGTACAGTTCTGGATATGGCAGTGTACTTGGTCTGATAGTAGTAGACACGAATTTCTGCAAGAGAAACGATTTAAACTGTAAAAACATTTCCTATTTCGTAATTTCTTTTTCTTACTCTGCGTTACTTTATTGCAGCAAGATTATTCCCCCCCCCCCTTCAGCCCTCGGAAAAAACCAATCTTTTTTCCGTGTATTTATTTTTGTTCTGTTTTCTTTTATTTCCTATGCGTAATGTGAAGCATTTATAAGTTTGCTTTTTAATTTTCCTCCTAGATACGTTTTTCTGGAATAGGGAACATAGTCGGACGAAACGATTGTTCTTTCTATCGCGGTCAGATGACGCGCGAAACATTAAATGTTCGTTAAAGGGAAATAATCTTGCGGTTAGTAAACTATATTTATAAAAGTAACACACAATTAAAAACCAAAGCATAGAAGGTACTGTCGAATGACAGTACGTGTAAATAAGACTGTGACAATGCACTTGTACGCAAAGTGCATACTATGTATTGTAGTTCATTTGAAACATATATAAATAAATGTATAGCGAAATTTATTTTTATTATTTAGATTGTAGAAGGAGTTTCGAGTGTATTAGAAAAATTCCTACTACACAGTTGTATTTCCATTACTTACGTTAAATGAAGGACAAACGAATAAGAAAAAATATTGATAATGAAGAGAAAAACTTAGTCTACATCAAGAATGACATTCCTCGTTACCCTTGAAAACAACACTCTTGAACGACTCAAAGAAAATTTCTTGATGCTGGTAATTTTATTTCTAACAGGTTTTAATCTTTATACAGAAGAATAATGCCTTTGTATAATGAGTCGAAACAAATATTCATCGAGCGAATACACGAAAAAAAAGCAAATGAAACAAGAGAATATTCGCATAATTCTTTAACTTATGCTTTTTTACCGAAAAGATGTACCGGAAGGTACGTAGTCGTGAGTAACGAGAAATGAAACTTTCTTTACTGGAAGATACTTGAACGTGAGAATACAGGTTAAGTCTGTTTTAAAGAGTAACTCGTTGCAGGTGGATTGCGTAGACAGATCGTTTCTTTTTTGACACTGAATATACATATTTTTCGACGAACGTCGTTTCGTTTGTATAAAAGTTACTTACTGTTTTTAGATAAAGGAAAATAACGAAACACGTGTTATAATGTGCAGAAAAAAGTGTATAATGTAAATATATATGATGTTATAGATATATAAACATTCGAGAATCTTTTCAGCTAATTACGATAAATCGAGTTAAAGAGTACGCAAACTAATTCCCTGTACATTACTATTGTTCGCCATTTTGAAATATTTAAAAATCAAGTAGGCGAGGGCTCGAGAGATCGCGCCAACGACGTATATTGATTTGTAACTATTCCAACGGACGATCTCTGCGTTTTTTAAGAGGTAAAAATCTTCGATCACGCGAAAGAGAGTCTTGAATAAATAACCTAATATTGAAAAAAACTATCGTAGGATTTAGGAACCGATAAATCGAAACTAACGTTCGAGTCTCGATTAATACCTTTATTTTAATACTTAAAAAATGATTAATTTTAACGAAATGAAATATAAATAAAAATAGAATTATTTAAACAACTGACATTTTCATAAAGACGTATTCATCACCATGATCCAAACTTTGATCCAATTACGTAATTTCCATAGAGCATGTTATCTTTGATAATACGTATATTATGATTAAAACTGAACGGTCAAAACGATCAATTCTGTAATTTTTGAAAAATTTTATAAGTTTACGACAATACGTTTTCTCCAACATGTATAATTTCTACCAAAGTGATAAAGGATTGATGCCTTAAAATAAATTTTATATTTTAATCCGGTGTTAGGGTTTTCAACCATAAACGAGGAATGATAGAAACGAACCATTCATAGACCGCAGTTTCATTCGAATCCTGAACTTCATCGTACATTTAATAATTTACTTACTTGTACACCGCATTCATTTTCGCACGCTAGCAATAGCGGTTTTCGATTTGGATATTTCACGTGAAATTGTTGTCGAAAATTTTCGGCGTACCACGCGAGCAGCTTCTCTTTATCGCTGACATTACAATAACTATTCGGAAGTGTTTTTAGGTAGAGATCTTTTGTGCGGTCAACTTCGGGCCAACACAGTTTGATTAGACATAATTCTTGTTGCACTTCCTGTATGTGCTCTCGCGTTATTTCAAGAAGACTTTCGTACGTTGATTCTTTCTTCGACCTATCATCTTCCTCTTCCAAATAAGTTGATACACTTTCATAACTTTCATGACTTTCGTGACTTTCGTGACTTTCGTGATATTCGACTTCTTCGGTCATTTGTAATTTCATAATAAATAAATGACTTAGAGCAGAAGTAAGGTTAATAACTTCACCGTTATAACTTCAGCTTGTTATCGTTATTTATTTGTATCTAAGGTAGTCATGATTCAAACAGTTCCTTAAGAATTGTTTATTGCCACGGTAACTTATGAAAACAATGTGTTCTACGCATATACAGTATACAGTGATTTTTAGAATGCTCGATAGGCGGCAGCATCTTCCGTGCATGTTTGAACCACGAATCAACTGTAAAAAAATATGATAGACGTATCAGTTGTAACCTTTTCGTTGCGTTTTATACGTTAGGTGTTACGATTAGAATACACACGCGTCAACATTTATTAAATTAGTAAAATCGCGGATAATGCATAGACTTTTTATCGTATG
The DNA here is from genome assembly GCF_040668555.2 of Bombus flavifrons. NCBI lineage: Eukaryota > Metazoa > Arthropoda > Insecta > Hymenoptera > Apidae > Bombus > Bombus flavifrons. Next base: position 11,939,964 of record NC_138454.1, read on the forward strand.
TGATGTGTAGTTTTTCTCTGCGATACAAGGTGGCCTATATTTACAAGGATTTCTCGTTATGACATCTGTAAAAAGGATCGTAAACGGTGGATATATGTACTTCAGTTACCAACGATATATCGGCAGTAGATAAATTTTATATTCTATTTGAATATGTACGTACACAATTATTCAGAGATTTCCTGGATATTTAGAATTTATATTTTAGGAACAAATTACATTTCGCGCAAAAAGTGGCATGCAATAATAAGCGTCATAATTTTATTAATGAAATTTTCCACATACATATCATTGGTATAAAACATACGCGTTATTAGAACAAAAATACATACAAGCTATGAAAACGATGCTCACGATGGTATATATATTTTATTTATAAACTATAAATATAACAAATTGGATCGATCTTTTCGTAATATGTAACAAGACCAATGAAACTGAAACATATAATTAGTTATAAATGTGTTATATCATTTTAAAAAGGACTTTGCGTTCTTCAAAATTTATGCGATTTAGGTCCAAAAAGATTTGGTAATGCCATATGTACCATCGAACCAATTTACTACTCATCATCTTTCGTATACCTCTTATCTCGATAAAAGAACTTCAACCGCATTTCTCTCCTATAACATTATTCATTCATTCACGTCATGGATTCTCATGTGTCACACGAAAGTCGATCGAAACATCGAATTATACCATCGCTCCGAGGAACAACTTCAATTCGCGTCATTTGAATCTTGCCGCCACTTTTGAGCTGCCTCCCGTCTGGCATCCGGTACTAATTGCGATTGCATACCACCTAAAACGTTGCTCGTCGCTTCTGTAGCTAAAATAATTGGCTTCACAACAGTCGGTGGTATTTGTCGTAACACACCTCCTACAGCACCAGAGACTCCTTTTTGTTCGTGTTCTTCGCTAGCTACACGAACTAATTGATTTGCCGTTTCTCCTAAGCCCTGAAATTAAAAAATAAAATTAGCGATCTTATACTCCAGTATTTTATCATTCCAATAATTTACCTCTTTTACTAGCATATACGCATTAGCCATCCCTTCTCGAATATCCAATGGCTGACTATATCTTTTCCGGCGTCCTTTCTGTCCCTTGTGTTTACGCCTCACGCTGGGACCAGGACTCACCATATCATAAGCTGTCTCGGCTGTACTTTGTATAGCGTGTATCAACCTAGAAGTCAATTCCAACGCCGCCATTGCGGTAGACGTCGTGAAACTGTTTGCACCTCGTTGTAATCCTCTAAATATCCTACCATCTTTCTGGTATTGTTCGATAGGCAACCAGAACAAATCCCTTATTCCTTGAACTGCAACAAGCATATTATCGTGCTTAAATATATATTACATTATTCTGAATTTTATTTACAATACGACGAACATATACTTACACAATTGTACTAACGAGTGCATGGGACCGACACCGCCAAGTAAGCTTGGAAGTTGATTCTTCTTTATATCTTGCAACCATTCGGAAAGTAAAAACGTTACTAATTTATCGAATCCCAGAAGTCCATGCCGATGTGTTAATCTTTTCAGTCTTAATTCGGAGCAATTCAACTGCGCCAGGCCCATTAGAAGCCCTGCTAACGGCCCATGAGTGAGGTCTACACGCTTTCCATGATAATCTAATCGAACAAGGACTTCAGGGGAAAATATCACACTCCTAACGTGAATCAAATAAATCAAGTTTCAATATTATATATCAAAAAGGGACATTAGTCTATAACTATTATTCGAATATTAATTATAATTTTATTAATATTACCTAAAATATATTGGTTGACAATCTTCGTGAACTTCATGCGTCGGTTTCACCTTCACATTGTTTTCTTTGATCATCAATTCATCTTCCAAGAGTATCAATAAGTTCGGATCTATGCTATCGTTTTGTGATGTATTCGTTGGCGTTGGTGCATTAGGCGCGGAATCGTTCACACTCATAACCGGTGGGTGATGCGTCGGTGTTCCTTGCTTGGACACTGGAGCGGATTGCGAATTGTTAGGTGCACTAGAATTTTCTTGAGCTTGCTTCGAACCGTTACCCAATTCGTTGAAAAATTCTATCAAGAACAGTAGGCTATCCTGGTCGATATTTAATCGCAACGGCAGTAGACTGAGTTTTAAACAACATTCTTGAGCACTTAATCTTGGATCCGGTCTAACATGCACCGCTTTCATGGCAAACATGTTCGCGTGAGACTGTCTCGGTTTTGCTTCACTACTATATTGATACAAGAACTTGTTGATATGCGAGGACGCCAATCTGTCTCTGATTTCTATCTCGTTTACCAATAATATTTGTCTTGCTGCTTCTGTCGTGTTTTCCGGATAAACTTCGTGTTGGAAGCGCACTTTATTCAACTGAAGTTCCATTAAAATATCAGAACGACGGGCAGGACCTCCCATTACTTGCCAATCGGTTGTCTCTTTACATTTTCCACGTGGTGAATTTGGCGCACTTCCAAAATGTACTTCGTTCGAATTAGACTTATTGAAAGCTACGCCGTCCCACCATGGTGGCCTAGTTCTATAAGAGTAAATGATATATTGTACAATGCATATGAATCGGTCACGTCAATATTTAATGACTAGGATGCATACTTATCCTGAGGCGCCGTGTTAGGACGAACCATGATGTCATTTATACTGACTTGTTTCTTGGCTGTCGATTGCAGAACTTCAAAATCTTTTCCTCCGTACATGTGCCAGATCAGAGTCATTTCACAAAGGGTATACCTTAAAATTGGAGCTGGGAAATGTTTTGGCGCCTTAAGTAGATCAGTTTTACCGAGTGGAACCGCGAAGTGATTATCTATTATCCTTAAAGATTCTTGACAAAGCCAACGAACTTCTGGAACACCATGCCTGGGCATAATTCCTGTACCCGCTTCTTCTCCTAATATACAAAAATCTTCGTTTGGATCCTCAGTTTCTATATTACATTCTGTTTTGGTATATTTCTCGGAACTTTTACACATTTCAGGTACTGTCTGTGAAGCAGGACGAGACTCATCGGGAAAGAAAAACACTTCCACCTGATTTTCATTCACTAACGTATTACCGTCTGTATTCGAAGGTATTCCTGTAACATAATTCTTACGAAATAATAGATATGTGGATGAATAGATGAGGATGTTTCCTCTTATACCACTTGATATTACCTTTTACTGTTTCTTCCATTGCCTCTTTCATCAAACTGTTAACACGTTCAACTTGACTCTTACTAAGAGTGTTAATACACTCATTCCCTAGAAGACTTTCTTCGTCGCCAGAACTTGGTACGGTAATAGTACTCTCGGCGGTTTCCATGTTCGGCAAAAGATCTCCATCATTGGCAAAATAAGTTAACAATTGAATAAGAGCACGTGCAGAATCTGAGCAAGTCCGAATATGCAACATGTTATTGCTTGCCCTTAAATCCACTCTAGGTGCACCACCGCACATTTTATCGTTTAATCTCAGCGACAATTCAAACAATCCTACGTCCATTACGCAAACATAATCGCGACGAAGATCCACACCTTTCCCTAATTTGTTAGATATGAACAAGGCAATATCTTCTGCTATAAAACGTAGTGTCGAAGTGTTTGTATGCGCAGCAATATTGCTGGAAACACTAAAATTACCAAGAGTTACCATTGACCTTAATGGCAGATGAATTGGTCTGAAATCATGTGAATTCCCTATTACATTATTGTGCTTAGTGAATATTGCTTAAGTCAATGAAAATAAGAACCTGTAATCGACCATGCAATTCCAAAGATGCAAGTGTAATTCTGTTAATATTCCTGGTGGAGAATATCCAGCAACAGGATGATCGGCTACGTCCAAACAATCTGTTAACTGCGTAAACCATGATGTGCCAGTGTTACACATTCTATGCCTTAATGTAGCATTTGCAATGCCTACCGCTACTCTGAAAGTCTATTTCAAAACAACTTATGATTATTCAATCGATTAATGAAAATGATAATTTTATTCGGAGTTTAAAAGAAAAAAGAAAAAAAGAAGGAAAAAAGAAACGAACTTTAATACGGTGCGTTTGATGAGCAGCTTGTATCCTAATAGCGAGCATCACCATGTCATCATTATTGTTTGTTCCCATTACATTCTCGTTTAGCCCGCTTTTATATATAGTGTTCTGACAATGTTGCGGAATGTCGCTATTAATAGATCTCAGTGACGGTGGTTGCAAAGGAGTTGTCATTAATCCACAATGATCCAAAGACATCCCCCTTATCATGGCGCAAACGTAACCCAGATTTGAATTTCCTTTGTACGCGGTTACCGAAAATATCGTCGCATCTTCTAATCGAATTATTAATTCGCCTTGTTGCCCAGGGATGACGTTGCGCATTGAGTCACGAACAGGAGTATACATACAGAGAAGGCCTTGATCTATATTCAAAATTAGTGCTAGATTGCTCTGGCCATTCCTCGACACGTTGTTTTGATGCTGTCTATAATGTTTGTCGGCTGCAGAATAAAATATACCCCCTTCCTCCGAGTCCGAATCGGAATCATACTGAATCCTGCTTTTACACGTGCTAAATCTTAAGACGGAAAATTATACATCTTTTTAATCGAATATATAAAAATTATATTATCTGTTTTCAATGTTGGTTACCTGGGATAAACAGATTCTTGCAACAAGGTAGATGCCAAATCGAGACCTATGTGATTTTCCATGTGCGTACCATACTTCGGTCTTGGCGCCGATGGTTTCCATAAAAAAAGATCAGTATTGAATCTATTGTATAGCAATTCATACAGATGTTTCGATGGTATTTGGACGGAAACACACGGGAAGTTAATTTCTAATTGTATTCTGGAACTACGGATGCCTTCGTCCATAAACTCTAACATCTCTTCTCGACTTCCTGGTATGATTAATTCTTCGCCCTCTCTGTTGAATTCATAGTGTCAGATATATGTCGCGGCACGCTCTCGTAAATTAAAAAATACTATCACGCAAACCTTTGTTCCGAATCATTCTTGTCGCCTTGTGCAGGGGGTTTCGAATGAGGGGTATCAGATTCATGAATAACACGCTTTGAACTGAACGGAGATGGCTGATGTTTAGGCGTATTTTCTAGAGTTTCGTCGAAACTAGAATCTGGCTCTCCTTCAGAGCTATCTTCCAGCTGATCGCTTAAACGTTGTGGATAGATTGTAATAACTATTCTAGCCCAATCAAATCCTTCGTTAACTTGTTGACACGATGCATTATTTTTTTCATGAGTTGTAACTTTGCCTATATTTAATGGAACGTCTGTCTCCGTTTCTGCATACGAAAGCAGTAACTTTCGGAATTGAATTTCGAAATGTTTTTTCACAGAATGCGGACAATTCTTCGAGAAAATTGAATGCGGGCGAGAATGAATTTGTGCATCTGTCATTTTCAAAATCATATAATCTGTTCTCACCGATCTCTTCCACCATGGTGCTCGATTCATATCGTGCAAAGGTCTCAAATCTGGTATTGGAAACCTATTTTTAAATTATTGTACATGAAATGTTTTATAATTTCGATGGATCTTTGTTTCTATGTACGTGTATGTAAATTACCTTAATTTTATTATACATTGCGACGAAGATACTTTTATCATAGCAGCAAAGTCTGATAAAGTGGGACTTTCTATGGCTTGATAAAATAAAGTTTGTTGATTCTAAAAATTATATAGCAAGAAAATAATGGAAACTGCACAGTTTAGTAAATTAATATAGTAATAATACAAACTGGTAACTTACAGTATTCTTATTACTAGATACAGTATTACAAACGCAAATAGGTTGCGGATTAAGTAGGGCACATATCCTATCTACAATAGTTATATCCACTTCACTTTTGCACGGTTCCAATTCGATACTAAAAGGAAAAATGTGATGAAATTAAGTCAAACTGACATGTTTCAAACATATATATACTTACTCAATTGTTGTATGTGGATCTGCACATTTCAATAGTTGAGCATATCCTGTATTTTCAATATGCTCTACATATTTAAATTTCATTTTAAAGTCTGTTTTATTAGTGTAGCCAAAATTCGTTGAATCCTCCTTTGGAAATGTAAGCAGTTCAACAAATTCAGTTGGTGGAGTCACGTTTGCTCCAGAATTATTTGAATCAATTAAACATTCTACAATTTCTAAGCTAGCTAAAGTTAGTGTCCCCGATACTACAGAGAACCATGAAACATTTTTTTCTCTCCCTTCAATTACTAACGGCGCAGCAAGTAATCTGTAATAAGCAATAAAGGACTTAATTCAAGGTTTCATATTTCATTTGTCATATATTAATTTTAGATACCTAATGTGACTTAAATGGCAAGCATCTAAGAGTACTTTTGATGCCTTATCAAAGTCTTTGTTTCCATATCCTCCAGCTCTGAACATTCCTAATTGTTTGAAAAATTCGTCCGCCGAATTTTTCATCTGACGTATACTGGAACACGTTAAACCACCTCCTTCTACGCACGTGGTTAGTATGTCTTCGTGTAGTAGGATTACAGCTATGGAAGATACCCTTACGTGAAAATGAGATGTTTCTGCAGATGGACTGTTATCCACACTATGCCTGTGTTTCTGTTGCTTTGGTAAATTTGTTGCTGAATTTTTTAAACTAATACTACTAGATAATATACTCCCGTCCATGCTAATATTATTGCTTGTGATCGAATCATTCATTGATGTTGAACCAGGTAACCGCATCGGTAAAAACTCGTCTTTATTATCTGACTCATCTAAAGATGCCGTCGACCATCCTTGTGCATGCCTTAAATCCTGTTAGAAAATTTTTTTAAACATAATATATTCTTTCCAATTTTTTGAAATTGCACTATTACAACTTTTATAGTATACCATAGAACGTAATCCTTGAGTTGGATGTATTTGATGAATAAGTTCTCGTTCGACGCGATTAAAGTCACTACCAGCCATAGGCTTTTCCATACACGCTCTTGGCGCAACATTACTAACATCTTCTAAATCTGGAGAAGCAAGTCCATGCCCTAATTCCAATAACACATGCACTTGCCGTGGACTTAAAAATGAAGTAAAGGATCCCAATGTCACTTCTAATTCTACCTGAAGTAATTAGTTCTCTTTCATTTCATATCAAACACATTATAATTTGAAGCTATTATTCTTTTTTATATTAAATAAACCAAATTAATAATTAGGTTTTACCTTTGGTCCTGAAACACCCTCTCCTTGCTTTAATTTTAATCTTATTTCCTGTCTGCCTGCTAACTTAGCAAACATTATAGGATTTGATTCGCTTAAATTATTAATAATATTTGCTTCTGGAGGAGTTTGCATATTTTGAGTAGGAGATACTTGTGCAGAAGAAAAATGACCATCTGAATTCTGTAAAGAACAACTTCCTCAAAAAATGTTCAGTCACATATTTTTCTTGCTAGATCTAGTAAAAGATGTTACTTTAGAATCTGGTGTAGAACCTCTGCTTGTTGTTATAATGCTTCTAGAGAAAGTTCTCGCTCGAGATGGAAATTCATCTGTATGGAACGTCACACCTTCTAAATAAAACCTTTTTGTTGTGAATGCTGACACAACATATCCTTTTGTTGACTGACTAGGGTCTAATGAAGTACTGCTTGGATCTAAGCCTGCTTCATCTGAATATTCAAGATTTTTTATACACATTTCTATTGCAACCCCCGTTGAAGAATCTAGTGGCACATGTTCCAAACGTATTACAGTATCTATAAATCTTACTTTCACTCTACATAAAACTGAAATACATAAATATTATATATATCTTAACAACATCTCATCACCATTTTTCTGAAACATTTGCAAATCCTTACTTGAATCTATTGTTTGTGCAAACAATTCAACTCCTTCTAATGGCTGTGAATTTCCAACATTTTTTGCATCTTCCTGTAAACACTCTTGTGCAAGTTGCATGCTGGATGTCATAGAGCTCCACATAGACTCAAACATCGAAGTTCCAGTTTTTGCCCTCTGTCTGGGCTGAACGGTTAATCTTAAACTGGTAACTTCTACATAACTAGCTTCACTAAGCAAAGCTGACCATGGTATGCTAACAGACATTTCTGATACAAAACCATCAACAAATTCTAATGGAAGTTGTTGTTGCTCTCCCATTTCGTTAAGGGCCTGTTACAAAAAAAATTCACATGCATATTTATAAATCTTTTTACTCACTTTTAAATGTCATTACAGGCAAACAAATAACTTCACGCATGGCCTAAAGTAATTGCCTTATCTTTATTTTTAGCCGAGGGCTAACAAAGAAACATAAAACAAAGAAAATGACAGTACCTGTACATCAAGGCTGACATTGGTTACACGACCAGTTCCATTGTACAGATCTACAGTGAGCTGATCCAATGTCAATTTTTCCTCCAAAAATTGACCCAGATATCGTTGTAAGAGATACCTGCAAGCTCGTTTCTTGATCCCTTGAGACCAAGGAATGCATCCCAACCAAGACATATTTTCTACCCACGTTTAACAATCTAATCTATGAAAGACATGGAATTTTCGAAAGTAACTCTCGTCATGCGTCTCGTTATTAGGCCTGTTATTCGGGCACAGTGTAGGAATAGCAATTTATCCACGTGAATTCCATCTTTCCAACACGTGTCCACTTTGGTGCAATGATCCTTAACATAATACGGTGATTCGGATATAACGGGGTTCTAGCTGCGTAATATTTTCCTTTGGATGCAACTACACACGCATACACACACGCACGCCTGCATACATAGAATTCTGACTATCGGACAAACGCTATGAAATGAAACACTGGTGTCTCATTGACTGAAATCAGCTGACTGTGGAGAGAGATGGACCGTTACCTCTGTTTTCCAATGTTCCTTCCCCTTTCTTGTATCGATGGATTTTTCGTTTTATATTTTTCTTCCTAGATTTTATGTAAAAACTTTATCATGTTCAACTATTTTCATAGTTTTTTTGCAACATTTTTGTTTTTCATGTTTTTTTTTTTTTTTTTTTTTTGATGAACGCGAGCATCTTCATTTCTTTTTCTCTATAACGAATGAAATAATACAAAAGGTTGAGAAATAAAATTAAATAATTATATTCTATGCTTTTCTGAATGTTACTTTTTGAAAGATATTTAAGGGAAAATTCTTTTATTCATCGTTAATTTTAAAACATATAAAATATAGGTGAAAATTATTTTTATTATAATATTACTATATAGGTGTTTGAATGCATATGTATGAAAAAATATGATTTTTTGGAAGAAATGATCGTACGATAAACGACTAGATGTATTCCTTTTATTGTGTTTCTTTTTTAAATGCACATGCAAATTGCTCTTTAAACCGAATCGAAGTATGAAACATTTATATCTTTATTCTTGTCTTTAACAATTTAAATTATTTGTTATGTATTTTTCATGTTTCAAACAAAACAATTGTTTTTCGACAAACAATTCGCTCTTCTTAAATATCGTTTAAAAGTTAATCGTTTAATCATGGTTTTTTAAAAGTCAATGTAATCGATGCAAGATATTTTTAAAATGTTTACTAGCCTGAATGTATCTATGTTCATAGTAATTTCTGTGTATAATTTACTAATTTCTGTATATAATTTACTAAGTTCAGGTATGTGGAAATTGGTTGATCTGTCATTCGGATTGTCTGATAATTTGCTAAAAATTAATTAAGGATTATATTTTCTGTTCCTACAGATAACAAAGAAATTTTCTTTTGTCATTTGAAAGATGGCACTAACCAATATCTTACTTCTTAGTCAAATATCTGGATATGTCGTAGCTCTTGTTTTATCACTTTGTATCATCATACCAATGAGTTTGCATGAAGACGAATTTAGGTAGTTGTCATTCTAAATAAAACCGAGTCTTGATATAACAAATATTATTAGAATGTATATACATGGAAATAGATATGTTATGCACTGATTAACATTTGTTTACAGAGGACATTGTCTGTTGTTCTCAACAGGAACTTGGCAAGAATCAGACGGTCAGTTTGTAGTAAATTGGGCCTCACAAGCGTACTGTAATTACACGATATTTGTTGGTTTGATGTTGTTGTTAACATCTGCGGTTCAAATTTATCGGCTTTCCCTGCTTATGTACCGTGGAGAAGACAGTTCCTTCCTATCTGCATTCATAGATGTTGTCAGTTCAATATTCCTTACAACAATCACTTTAATCGCTGCAATTATTATTACGCTTGGATTTATGACTTGGTGTCAATGTATGACCAAAAGATTTCCATCTTGCGAATTGGCAGCTGGGAATGACATTGACAAAGCTGATGGTATAGACACAACTGGTTTTCATATTGAATTAGCTGCAGTCCAATTTGGTACATGGACCAGTTTATCTATTTGGGTTGGCCTGTCAGTATTCGCAGTACTAAAATTATTACGATATCATCAATTAGAAAATATGAAGGTTTCAATGTACAGAGAAAGACAAAGATTGATAGAAGCTGCCAGAAGTAACGAAATACAAGAATCAACTTAAAAATTTTGATTGTTCAAAATTCTTAAAATGGTAGTATTTTTTTATTCTATTATTCTTACTCTTCAGAGAAATATTTATACCCTATGAAATAAGTTTTCCAGACGCACACTTTGTTGTAATCAATATAATCTTAAACATTTAATGTGATCCAAGATGGTTCATTTAATCTATTAAGGAGTTGAAAAACTGTATTTACAGAAGTAAGAAGTTATAATGTTGAAATGAATATGGCTTATACTTAAAAGATTATTATACTTAAAATTTATTAGCTATATCTTTGTGTTTATACATATCAAGACTGTATAAAATTGCAATTTATGCTTTAAATTAGGATTTAGGTTCTGTATCTTTGATTTAACTGATAGTATTTTAGTTTTTTTATTGTGTATTATATTTCTGCCCAATTGTATATACAGTATGTAAAAATCATATAAATTACATTAAAATATATTATTGAGAAATATATTACATAAAGGACATGTAATATATAACTGGTGATATTTGTAAGTATAGATATACACAATTATATTCCATGAACGTATGTATGTAAATTAAGAGTTCCATGTTATAAATAAGCATACATAAATGTAGTAAGAACTATATTTTGTAAATATAAATGTTATATATATTCTCATAATATATATCAGAATTATAATAATATATTGATATTTATTATATGAAAGAGGCCAAACAAATAAATACCAGGTTATTAAAAAAACAGAAATTTGTTAAATAGAAACATATTAGGTTAAAATTACTCTACATATTCCAAGTGTATTCCTACGGCTTCCCACGGGACACTTTCTTAAAGGTGGATCAATAATTATGAATGGTGCAATGTCTGTTGACATACATTCTAAGTCAAATGTAGTTTCATTCACTCCTATTACTCCATTAGGGGCACAAGGACCACCTGTAGTTCTTAGAGGATAACATGTATTATTATATTGTACTAAGCCATCTTCCAGGCAAGGATTTTTTACACATTTTGGTATAACTTTATCCTTAGGAAGTACAACATAATTCTGTGGTGCACAAGGTCCTTGTCTATATGCTTCATGACAACTATCATTCAATGGAAAATATAGAAATCTAGGTCTACAATCGCATACCCATGTACTTTTACTTCCAGCTCCAGGATAAAGAAGCATGCCTTTGGGACATATATTTGGTGCAGCCACTGGAATACGTTCTGTTATCTAAAACAAAAAGGAAAACATTGTCTGATGTCGTTATATCATATGATTAGTCGTCTCCTTCCTTATGCCCCTTAATTATAATTACCGCCGCATTGCCGCTCACGTGAGATATCTCTTCATTATTTGGAAATACAATATCCTGACAGGATATTATATAACTGCATATTACTAATGTGATACCAAAAACTATCCACTTCATTCTTTATGTATAATATAATAAGATCTTCATATAAAATTGGAAGAAGTATTTGGCCTTCTTAAAAGTCGTAAATTATTTAGATTTTTTGTTTAATGCCAACATAGACGTAATCAAGTAAACCTCAATTGTAAAAAAAAGTAATTAAAGATGCTGATACTTTGTAGTACACCATACCCATGAATGATCTGAAATAACCCCGGAGTGAGTGGAGATTTCAAGGGCAAATATAGTTAAATACAATAAGAAAGTTAAAATCAATGACCAATCAACATTAAGCATTTACTGGTAATTCAAGTTTCACTCCCACTACTTTTCAGTGTACAATTCTATGTTTCTTTTCTAATACAGATGAAATGTATGAACTTTGAATATAAAAGTTATTAACTCAAAACATCATATTTTTCTGTATTTTATGTTTATTAAGTGCTTCATTACATTCATAACTGATTAACTGCATTATATTTCCATATATGGATCATATATTCTTCTAATATCATCTCCACTTGGTAAAAAGGAACTTTCATTAAATTCTGGACAAGATTTAAACTCCATATAAAGATCAATGATTTCATCGGTATTCAATTCCTTAAACTGAGTAAATATATTGTAATTTTTTTTTATTAATCTTTCACCAAAACCTGGTATTATTTTCCTAAAACATTTGTATTAATAAAAATATTTACATATTAATACATTTTAAAAACATTCTGAATAAATGTTACTTCTATACAGTTATACTCACTCCAGTGTTGGTATTACCCTCGATGATGGCTTATATAAATAATGTCGAGCAAAATGCCAAAAATATATCAAGTGTTCTCTTCCGCCAAATAATGATAAAAGATTAGAGTTTGGTTCTAATTTAACAACATATAATAGTTCAATATCATCCTCAAGTATAAACTTCTTAGTCTTTAACTTTCTAGTGATTTGTTGCCATGGTAGAAATCCTTTTCTATCTAATGTTCCAAACATTGTAGAATTAAATAGTACGTTAAACATAGTATATGAAGTTAAATTTCTTTTATTGAAGCAAGTAAATTTCTAAAAAGACAACAAATTAACAATTATAGCAATCTAAACGTTTTTTAAGCTTCATTTAAGTAAAAGTGTTACAAACTATTTTGACATGTACATAAAAAAAAGTCTAAATTAATAGTACTGACATTCCATATAGATGGTGATAATGCAAGATAAAAAATTGTTCTTCCATGCATCATGAAGCCAGTTTGAAATACTACACTTAATAATAAGTGTCTAAGAAATAACGGTTCAATTACTGTTCCAATTACTTGCATACAACTTTTATCTTCCCATTTTCTTTTTGGTATATTATTATATAGTTCACACAAGTGGATATTAGGGCTATTAAATGCATGACATGCCTTATTTAAATTTAACATTTTGGGTATCTTAAGAAGATTTGCTTTTGTTATTTTAACTTGATTAGGAAAGATTACTTCTAAATTTTGTAGTTCGTGATAAAATGCACCATGATTTTCATACAAATGCATAAATGGTACACCAGCTTCTAACAATCTTCTTGTTAATAAACCATGGCCAGGATTTAATTCAATCACATAACACATATTTTCTAATAAATCATCTTTAATCAATGTACTAAACTTATTGCTTACGTCATCATTTATTAGATATGGATCGACCTTATTTACTTTCAATGACAAATAATTTTTTATAACTTTCTCCTTAAATATTGGATTCATACCATTTAAATAGTCGGAAAGTGTTGCAGAAATTTTTGTTAAAGAATGAGTGACATCATTATGCAATTTCCTAACTTGTATTATACATGAAATCGATAATGTTATCAATTTATGATATAACATTGTTTTTATTCCTTTGGGCAGTAATAACTGTTATATTGCGAAAGACGTTTTTAAGGTTAGGTCCATATATCACAGTTTGATATAGAAATCAAACAGAAAGTATAAAAGAAATCTCACTTTACCACGTTTTCTAATTGTTATTTTGAAAATCTAGTTATGAAATGTCATTTTTCTCTTTCTCTTGCTATAATTGAACATTTGTTAATATTGGGATCTGTATATATACATAAAGAGTAGATTGAACGATAGAATGCGAGACTTTGATGGCTTTGGTATAAAATGATCTGTGATATTAAAAAAATGATACTAATTTTTTATAACATCTTTATGATATGCTTAAAGAAAAATAATATTGAAAAATTCTAGGCATCCGTTGTGATTGATATCATAATTAAATGTTTGTACAATGTTATTATACGGGTAGTTATCTGCTTTGTTATAATATTGTACATTGCTGTTTTAATTGAGCTGATATTACGAATTTGTAAGTATTTTAACTTTTCTTTCTATATTTATTTCTTTTCACGAATAAATTATTTTTCGTTGTTTATATTTTTTTATAACTTGAAAATAATAATATGTAGATATATTTAGAATAATTATATTACATATACTTACAATCAGTGCTAATTTATTAATGGGTTTATCAATGAAACAAAGGAAATTATTTAATAAGTGATTTCTATCTTGCAACGCATATTCAAATTTCTGATACTTCGATTTGAAATAAATAAAATTAAATAGTTCTAAAAGTCTTTAGTTGATTGTTTTCACAAATCATATACAATGTGACCTACATATATTAAAAATTTTTGGTGGAAATAATTTTTCGAAATATTATAATATTAGTATAGGGTGGGGAGGGGAGAAGGAGAAATAAATATTGAAATAAAGATTATATTTCACTTTATATATATGTTGAAGCTTCCGTTGTATAAAAAGATATGTATGAAGAATTTTGTTATTTAATTTACTGCTACTATATTAAAGAATTAGTATGTAACTTTGGTAAGGATCTAATGTGTGTTTTGCCCAATATAACCTTGAGAGTTAACATTACTTTCTAAGCTTTTTGTTTAACTTTTTTATAGCTTGTGATCTGGATACTGGACACAATCATATCTATAGTATATATTTGAAGCATTGCCAATAAGAGATTCAGTTTCTTTTAAGAAGAGAAGATTGAATATTTTATTAATATTAAGAAAAACAGTTGTAAAATGGCACAAAGTGCTTGTTTATTATCTCGAATAGTGGCTTCCTCTATAACTGCTACAGTAAGAGCAGGTAAAATTATAAGAGATGTTATGGCTCATGGAGGCCTAAATATAGTAGAGAAAGGCAAGGATGATTTACAAACTGAAGCTGATCGTTGTGCTCAAAGGTGTATTATCGCTTCATTAAGCCAGCAGTTTCCAAATATTACCATTATTGGTGAAGAAGGAGCATCAAACTGTGAAGTACCGTCTGATTGGATTGTAACAGATGTGGATCAAGAAGTACTAAAATTAAAGTTACCAGACTATCTGGAAGATATTGATCCTAAAGATGTGTGTATTTGGGTAGATCCATTGGATGGTATATATATATATTGTTTGTTTCAATCATCTTATGTTATCATAGTTTATTTGCTATATGGAATTGAACTAATATTTTTAGGAACGTCAGAGTATGCACAAGGTCTTGTGGAACATGTTACAGTACTGGTAGGAGTGGCAGTTGGACATAGAGCAGTTGGAGGTATAATTCATCAGCCGTATTATAAAAATACAGAAAATGAAATACTAGGACGCACTCTCTGGGGCATTAATGGTGTAGGATTTGGTGGGTTTGCACCAACTTCTCCACCAGAAGGAAAAAGAATAATTACAACTACAAGGTATAATTGGATTTTAAAATGGTTAAGATTGCTGTTGTTTTAAACAGAAAATTATAAACATGTTACATTCTTTCAGTTCACATTCAGATAGCAATGTTCAAGCAGCTATAAATGCTTTGTCTCCTGATGAAGTTTTACGAGTTGGTGGTGCAGGGTATAAGGTAATATAATTAATGTAGTTATTATCTTTTAGTTATTTAGTAGTATTTTATATATATGATATAAGTATTGTTTCTTAGATAACTTCATTGTTGTTATTCATTCAACAGGTGATACTTTTAATGGAAGGCAAGGCTCATGCTTATGTGTTTGCTAGTAAAGGTTGCAAAAGGTGGGATACTTGTGCCCCTGAAGCTATTCTTTATGCAGTTGGTGGCACACTAACTGATTTTTATGGAGAGCAGTATTCCTATAATGCAGCAACAGCATATTCAAATGACAAAGGTGTGTTAGCTACTGCCCCTGGTCAAACTCATCAATGGTATTTAAATCACATACCATACGAAATAAAGCAAAAATTAGGACAGTAGTGTCTATAACTTTATAGAAAATGTTTTAATATATATTTAAATAGGATATTAAAAGATTCTGAGAATATGGCTAGAATAGAAAATTTCAGCTTTTTTCTTTTTGTATTTCAAACTTTTTATAATTTAGTAAGAAGTAAATTAAAAATATGTTCTGATACAAGTTCACTAAATATCTATAGTTATAGCATCTTTTAAGCCTCTTTAGAACAAATGTAAATATAAAGGGAGAATATATTTAAATTGGAAATGTCTCATTCCTTTTGTCAATTTTTTACAATTTTGATTTGAGTGTATCGTGCAGGATTCGTCGTAAGATTTTTCCCGATGCAGTTCGTGGAATATTTTCAATGAATTTAACACCACCTCGAAGTCGTTTATGGCTTGATACACGTTCTGAAATATTTTCTATTAATTAGATATGAAACAGCTAATTCAAAAATTAGCATGTTAGTTAAAAAATTTACCATTTACGAATTTAATAATATCTTCTGCTGTTATATTAGATCCTTCTTGCTTAACAACAAAAGCAGCCGGTAGTTCGCCTGCTTCTTCATGCGGTAGTCCAATAACCGCCGCGTCTTTAATTTCAGGGCAGGTTAATAATATTGCTTCTAATTCAGCTGGTGGAACTTGAAATCCCTTGTATTTAATAAGTTCTTTCATACGATCTACTATATAGAAATAGCCCTGTTCATCGTAATATCCTACATCTCCTGAATGCAACCAACCATCTTTATCGATTGTGGCCGCGGTAGCTTGTTCATTATCGCAGTACCCTTTCATTATTATATCTCCTTTGAAACATAATTCTCCTACATTGTTTGGTCCTAGGGGTTTACTTGATTCATCTCCATCAATTGGTATTACTTTAGCTACATGTTAAAAAAAGATATCAGAAACAAATTTGTAAAACATAACTTTTTAGTTTTTACCTGATACTCCTGAAACTAACGTTCCTACACTTGTATATTTTGTATTATTATCAGGTGAATTCATCACTGCCAAAGTAGTTTCTGTTAATCCATATCCTTGTTTTATTATTGGCATATTTAATCTCTTTACGACCATCTTTGCAATTTCCTCAGATAAAGGTGCCGCACCACACCTAATTAAGTGAAAGATACGAATTCTCGATTTTTGATAAAATAAAACATCATTTCCTAATGGGATATGCTAAATAATTGAACTCACCAAATCTCTTTAATGCTAGATAAATTATATTTATCTACAATAGGATGTTTCGCTAAAAACACCATAAGTGGTGGCACAACAGTTATGTGCTCGATTTTGTACTTTTCTATGGCATGCAAGAATAGTTTCTCTTCGAAACGTGGAAGAATTACGTTTTTATTTCCAAAAATAAGTGCTACCAGCATCACGGAAAAGGAATACGCATGGAAGAATGGTAATAAAGCTAAACCTGTTGTATTGGTATTTACAATATTAGGCGATGCAACTGCAAGATTTTTTATCACAGACAAAAAGTTTTTGTCTGTTAACATTACTCCTTTTGGCAATCCTGTAGTGCCACTAGAGCATGAAATAACTGTCACATGATCATTAACATC
The DNA here is from genome assembly GCF_040668555.2 of Bombus flavifrons. NCBI lineage: Eukaryota > Metazoa > Arthropoda > Insecta > Hymenoptera > Apidae > Bombus > Bombus flavifrons. Next base: position 11,957,713 of record NC_138454.1, read on the forward strand.
TACAGAACAGGCATGGAAGTTGTTGTCAATAATTATGTTTGATGTTAGAGTTTTAATACTTGGTAATCTACTGTCAATGGCTTCTGTTAACATTATAAGCTTTGGTAACCAGAATAGCTGAGGAATAACTTTGTATATGTTCTTTGCTCCGATTGCTGATACAAAAATGTATTTTGGTTTTGATATATTTAATGCATGTTTTAATTCTCTTTCTGTATAAAGTGGATTTAATGGGCAGACAGTAATACCCAAGTAAAATGCAGCACATACAACTGGACAAAATTCTAGATTGTTTTCACTACATATAGCTATTCGATCATCTTTTTTTAGCCCTTCTCTATTAAAGGCAATTGCCAATTTCCGACTAATGTCTAAAATATCTTTAAAAGTTTGTGATTTTTCTGTATAAGCATTTATCTGAAAAAATTTGTATTTTCAGTTAATATGAAGCAAATGTATTATTCCTAAATGGTTTTTAACATAATAAAAGATGATTTACCTGTGCTACCCAAGAACCACGAATACTTAATTGATTTAATATCAATTGTCCTAATGTTATATTCTTGAATTCCAAATCGGGCAATGGTGGTCCATGTAAAATATTTTTTTCTTGCATACTGAGAAAACCTTTTTGCATGTTTTATAACGTGCTGAAAAAAATAATTGTCTTTTATTTAGTAAAATGAAGATTAGTAAGGTATGCAAATAAGCATCTTATTTGAACATTTATGCCACAGGCCAATTAAAGTTTATCTACCTAATCATGCAAACAAAGAAACTATAATTTTCGATCAGATTAAATTGAATATTTTTTTGTAGGTAATATGATTACATTTATTTACATTGAATATACTTCTAATGGTAGATACAAAAAATTAAAATATTCAATAACGCCCTATTATGTTCATTTACCTGCGATTATATGTATATGTTTTTTTCACACCTACTACCGGTATATAAAGCAATCTTAAGAGCTAAATTATAGGGAGTGGTAAAGTAAAATAATTATATATTTAATTTTCATATTAATAAGTCAGCATTTTTTCTTAGAAAAATTTATATTTGTAAATATAGCATTGATCAATTTATTTAAAATGCTATACAAACCCCAATCCCTTTATTTTTAATGCCTTTTTTTTATTATTATTTACAATTTAACGTTGTCAATTTTATGACGTATATACACTGCCGAAGATGGCAGCACGTATTGCGAGATTGAATGTAGTGAAGATTGTACATATGTATATACTGATAGAGTTTAGGGTTTCGTAAATCTATGTTATAGGTTAAATATGGGTGAACAGTGAAAACAGTTGTGCTCGTTTAATTTATATACAAATTTTTGGAAAACGATTAAAGAAAGACGTGTGTCGTGTACGGAAACACGACGATTGATACCAAAATATGGGTGTACCAGCATTTTTTCGATGGTTGAGTCGGAAGTATCCTTCTATAATAGTAGAATGTATCGAGCAAAAGGTAGGTTAGATTGTCTATTTTTGTGAAGAATATTTCCCTTGTAATACACAAAAGTAGATGTAAAACTTGTATTTTTATTGTGACTTTATAGCCGATAACTACGAATGGTGTACGGGTACCTGTGAATTCGGCAGATCCTAATCCAAACGGAATAGAATTTGACAACTTGTATCTTGACATGAATGGTATCATACATCCTTGTACTCATCCAGAAGATAAGTAAGTATTTTTGGTATAGTAATTATTAGTTTACAAGATGATTAAACAAACATCGTACAATATCTTTATAGGCCAGCGCCAAAAAATGAGGAAGAAATGATGGAAGCCATTTTTGAATGCATTGATCGCTTATTTCGTATTGTGAGACCAAGAAAATTACTTTACATGGCAATTGATGGAGTAGTAAGCGTTTATATGAAACTGTTAAAGAATTTGCGTGTGTACAATTATTATATTCATGTTGATTATATCTATAGGCACCCAGAGCAAAAATGAACCAACAGAGATCAAGACGATTTAGAGCTTCAAAAGAAGCAAGTGAAAAAGTTAACGAAATAAAGAGAATACGTTCTGAATTAACTCTCAAAGGGGCGTCCTTGCCCCCGGAAAAACCAAAAGAAGATCATTTTGATAGCAATTGTATTACGCCGGTTTGTATAACATTTTTTTGATATATTAAATCTCATATATGAAGAATAATTTTTGGATATAATTTAATTACAGGGCACACCATTTATGGCAAGATTGTCACAGTGTTTGCATTACTACATACACGATCGTTTAAACAATGATCCTGGTTGGAGAAATATAAAAGTAATTTTAAGTGATGCGAACGTACCAGGTGAAGGAGAACATAAAATAATGGATTTTATACGTAAACAAAGAGGTAAGTAAGCAATTAAAAAGTAAACAATTAAATATTTAAAATATCATTGTATTATATGAAACATTAAATGTAAAATATTTTTTTTTATGTAACAGCACAACCGGATCATGATCCCAACACACAACACGTTTTATGTGGAGCCGATGCTGATTTAATTATGTTAGGACTTGCAACACACGAACCTAATTTTACTATTATTCGTGAAGAATTTAAGCCAAATAAGCCGAAACCATGCGATATATGTGGTCAATTAGGACATGAAATGCAGGAGTGTACAGGTGCAGAGGTTAATCAAGGAGACGAAACAAATACTTTTGGATCTGAATGCCAGTATATATTTGTGCGGTTAAATGTCCTCAGAGAATACTTAGAAAGAGAGTTGCAAATGCCTAATCTACCATTTAAATACGATTTCGAGCGAGTTATCGATGATTGGGTGTTCATGTGTTTCTTCGTAGGAAACGATTTTCTTCCGCATCTTCCATCTTTGGAGATTAGAGAAGGGGCAATTGATAGACTCGTTAATTTGTATAAAAAAGCTGTATATAAAACAGGAGTACGTAATACATGTTAAAGACAAAAATATCTGATCAGCTGTTCATATGTATAGTAAACGAAGCAAGAAACATTCAATAATAACACTTAATTACAGGGATTTTTGACAGATAGTGGAGATGTAAATTTAGACAGAGTTCAACTTATAATGTCTGAGCTGGGCGATGTCGAAGACGAAATTTTCAAGAAAAGACAACAGAATGAATTAGCCTTCAAGCAACGTGAAAAAGATAAAAAGAAACTATTGCTGGGAATCAGTAATAATAAACCAAAGTGGATTCCTACGGGACAATTTGCACCAACTGTATGTTTTAACTTGCAGTTAGTAAAGATTTATCTTAATAGTACCGTTTAATATATATAATTTTTATTACAGCGTATTGGTGAACACGTGAGTCCAGTACAAAATGCACGTTACGAAGCTTATCAGATGCGTGTTCGTGGTCAAAATTATCATACAAGTGCAAAAAGAAGTTCTCAGGAGATGTTAGAAAGTATGATGCGTCCTGAGGTACGTTCTAAATCTCTATTTTTATTCGTGCATAGTTTGTTCGTAAATATATCGACTGTTTGTAGAATTCAACTAATCAAGTAATGAAACGTAAAAGAGAAGATGACTCGGACGACGATCAAGTACACGATGAAGTTAGATTGTGGGAGGATGGCTTTAAAGATCGTTATTACGAATCGAAATTCGACGTGTCTCCTGATAATTTAGCATTCAGGTAAGATAAGTTATATGATGAAGTATATCACGTAGATTCTGAATTGTAATAAATTTTATTTAATTACATACAGGAATAACGTAGCGTTGCAGTATGTGCGCGGTTTATGTTGGGTTTTACGATATTACTATCAAGGTTGTGCTTCGTGGAAATGGTATTTTCCGTATCATTACGCACCATTCGCTAGCGATTTCATCAATATCGGTGGTCTTTCTACCGAATTTGAGAAAGGAACTACACCAGTAAGTACTTTGAGATTGAATCAATCATTGCAAAGAATGTATTTACCTTGTTTTGGATGTTTTAGTTCCGTCCATTAGAGCAATTGATGGGTGTATTTCCAGCAGCTAGCAGTAAACATATCCCTGCGCCGTGGGCAAAATTAATGATCAATCCAGTAGGTTGAAATTCGTTATATGTAAATTATATGACATATAATTTCCGATACTTATCAAATTTTTTATATTAACTTGCATTAGAGATCGCCGATTATCGACTTCTATCCGGAAGATTTTAAGATTGATTTAAACGGTAAAAAATTTGCTTGGCAAGGAATAGCTCTACTTCCTTTTGTGGACGAGAAACGATTGTTCAAGGCATTGGAGCCTTATTACGATTGCTTAACAGAGGCAGAAAGTACGTCTATTTCAGTAAATAATAAGATTTAAGTATATGATTTCTTTAAAGTTCATAATTTAATATTGATATTAATGTCTTTAGAGAAACGAAACGTTCAAGGAGACAACCGGCTATACGTAGGACTTGGCAATAGTGGTTATAATTTTATAAAGGGACTTTATACGAATCACGTACTATTCGACGCAGAAACTCAAATATGCATAGACAACATGCGAGGTATGGTTTTATTAGCAGACGATTGCGTCGGAGATGGGGCTACTTTACCTTCACCCATAAACGGTCTACCAGTCAGGAATAATAAAGTATATTGGTACGTATGAAATACACTAGATCTTAAAATAAAAATACTTATTTCATCTGAAATCAGAAGTACAATTTTCATCTTTTTTCTGTTATAGTGCCAGATTCAGAGATCCAAAATATAGTAGTAGTTTCATTTTCCCTGCGAGGAAGTTGAAGGGTGTCAGGGAACCACCAAGAGTTTTGAAACCTCAAGACTTTGATCAAATGAATCGTAATACTGGAAACACTTGGAAACCACAAATTGGTTTCACTCCTTCCACACAAGTAGCTACATTGAACGATGCAGGTCGAAGAATACTTAGGTAGGTTACAATAAGATTTTTGTAGTATTTGTAGTATTTAATCAATTTAGCACGAACATATAAACACAGGTATTTCTTTTTGTACGTAGACATTACACGAACCACAATGGAGTGCCACCACCATACAATCCCGTATCGATACCACAGTCGCTATATCCAGCACATCACGGTAAGTTACAATTTTAGATATATTAAATTAATTGATCGATGTTGAGATATCTGTTGATATTCAAAGGGCAATTAAGAATTAAGAAATAAAGTAGAAAGGAACACGAATCTGATTTATATTGGAAAACAAAGTGGTCACCGCGCGTTAAGTTCTATGCTCAATGTGAGTCACAACCCTTGATCTTTCAAACAATACCGTGCTTATTAGAACCAAATTGAAGCGCACGCGACTCTTTCAGATTCACCAACAACACAATTCTTCGTCGAATAAAAACCACGTACGGGTGGTATTCATTGTTTTCTGCGCCCTATCAGAAGTCGCGGCGACACCCCATCTCGTCATTTGTGTACGTGTTTCGTGTTCTATGCGTCGATCGATTAAAATTGTCTCAGGACAAGTCTTTTGTTCGTCGATCTGACGAGTTTTTTTCTTTCCTAATGTTATTTTAATTATAATCAAACAAAGCCATAAATTAGCTAGTACCTCGAGTAAGGACTTGATTCATAAGGATGAATTATAGGAAGCTGACTCGCATAATAATTTCCATTTAATAATTTGGACCTTGCAACTGATTATAATCGAATAATCGCCACCCGAACAAAAATTAACGTTCATCGACATTTTTCCTTCGAATAAATGAAAAGCTAAATCCACAGAACCAATGTCTGCTCCTATATCCTTGCTTCGTTGTACTTTGCTTTTTTCGTTCTGTATATGATAGATGGTGAGGGAAATCATGTTCTGTCCTCGTCATCCTCGATTCACCGTCGTCTCTATGCTGGCTACATCAAACTCGTTAAAGTCACCGAGAACTGTCCCCGAAAATTGGGAACCGATTAGGGCCGTCCCAATTAAGGGTCGACCACCGACAGTCGTTAACGACCTTTGACTTCGTAGCCACGCAAGATTTTTCCATCTAAAATCCAGCTGACAGACTAGCGAGACGAGCAGGAGAATTGATTCTCCGTTTGCTTCAAGTTAGTTGCTGCTCCTTGGCTGCATGTAGAATGGGAAGAGAGAGAAAGATGGGCGAAGAGGGGCGTGAGGATGGGAAATCGGGGGTCAGAGGCGGGAGCACGAGCGTGTAAGGGGTTTGCGAAGCCGAGGGGCTTCGGTCCCGGATTAGCTTGGAGGGTAGTTCGTCACGTAGAGCGTGACTTCGGCCGTTTCGTTGTTTGGCACGTCGAGGTGGAACCAACGGTTCCACGGTTTTCCCCCAATTATAAAACAAACGCGGTGCACTCTGTAATTATCCAATTAGTGGATGTTCCACCATCATCGCCTGCTATCACCGTCGTTACAACCATCGTCAGATCGTCGTTGCAAACCTGCCCCCGGCTTTTCACGAATCGTCCGTTCTCTCCCCAAGCGTCTGTCGATCTGTCTGGCTGAGATTACAAAGCCGAACAAACGACTATTACATTGTACCAGTGATTCGTTATCGTTCCTCGTTGTCGACGTCCGAGTTCCTCCCGTGGCCCGTACAAGTACACCAGCCCGAGGAAACGACTCGTCGACTACGCCAGCTCTAACGGCCGTGCATCTGTGTGCATCGATGATTTTTACGTGTTTTGTGGGGCATTTGGAATTTTCCTTCGAATGGTATTATGGAAAATAATAAAAAGGAGACACGCAAATTCTTGGTATATTAGTCCTCCATTCGATCAATGAAATCAACGAAAGTCGATAAATTTTCCTTCCATTCTCCTTCCCCACCTACGATTACGCGTGTATCTCTCACGGTATAATGAAAGTTTATTAATCTTAAAGATGAAAGTTTATTTAATTAAAAAATTGCAAATTTTTGTAATTAAAACAAGGCGCGAGAAGAATTATTCGCGAATTATGAGAACGCGGCTGGAAATACCGATTCTGGGAAGATGAATTACGATCGTTGGACGATGACAGGAGCAGGAGGCGTAATCTGATGGGTGCACACGCGACAAGAAGTAGTCCGCGCGTGACCGTAAAAACAAAACGTTGTTACACGGTGTGTGATTGATTTACCGAGGGGTGTAAACGCCAGGCACACGCGTGACCTGGTCGAACGGACCCTTCGTCCAGGAAGTCGCATTCACCGTCCACGTACGCAAGGATTCTAACGTTCTCGTTAACGCGTTTAATTTCTGCGTCGAATACATTTTGCCATCTGAAATGGTCCATCTGAAATTGACATTTGTTCCAAGACGATCGAAGATCGACGCTGGACACGGAGACATCAACGTTGTTTAGATAATGTCTCGTGGAGACTCGACAAGATAGAAAATTTGAAACGACGATCTCTCAAAACGAAATATCGTATTTTGTTACGATCGGGCGAATCACCGGACCAACCATTACAGGGAGGGCAGGCTATTACAGGAAGGTGTAGAAAAAGCCGCGGCTCATTTACAACTGTATTTCATGAATCTTCCTAGTACCATGGGTCAAGCACATGTTATGGAGCAAGCAAGTCGAGCAAGCGGCTAAAGTAAAGCGAGTCAGCCAGCCAACCAAGTAGCAGCAAGCAAGCAAGCAAGCAAGCAAGAAACAAGCAAGCAAGCAAACGCTTCCTAGGGGATGAAGCTGAAAGGAGGAGTAGGAGGCGAAGGGGTAGGAGGAGGAGAGGGTTGGTCTACGTTCGTTCGTCCATATCTTCGTCCAGATGACAGGTGCAGAGGCCCCTCGTTAGACAAATTAAGCTTCGTTCTTGGCCTCCTGCCTCGATGCCATAGCGTCTACTACTCTCTACGGCTTTGTCCGTCTGTCTCTATTCCATCCTCGTCTCTCCGCGTCTCTGTGTCTCTGTCGCGCGCGCGCGCGTCAGCTCGTTCGGGACTGGTTTCGAGTGGACTGCAAACACTCGTGCAGCCAGCGGTAGCAGAGCCTCGAATCGCGCAGACACCGGGCGCAAGACCAAGAAGAACCGTCCGGAATCGTGGTGCTCGCTACCACCAGCTATCCTAACGGCGACGCATAGAATTCCTTTCGAACGTTCCTCGCGAATCGACGGAAGCGAATCGCGTGGCAGGATCTTCTTCGTGGAAGGTTTACGAGGCACAGATGAAACGACGATTTCTTATCACGATGACGATGACGCAGTCGTTGCGTACGTTTTTGACGTTTTCTGAAAGTTCAAGATGTCTATGATCGCGATCTTCTCGATGCGAATGCGACGGATACTTGGAAAAAATTTGTAAATTTAAGTCACTCCGCCGGACCATTTTCTTCTTCCTTTCTTTCTTTCTTTCTTTCTTTTTCTAATAAATTACCTATTACTCGATTTCCACGTAAGATTACTTGCACGAAAGCGAGTAAGTTTTAACCACGAGACGATCGAAATATATCGAAAGCAACTAAAATATCTTCGTCGTTGAGCTGTCTCAACGCGACGACCATGCGAAACTATTAGAGTGCGTATTTTCTGAAAGCATGCACGTTCACGGCGCATCTTCGGTCTCGATTCGCTGCTGGAAATTACCTCTCTGGGCCGCGTCCCATCCATCGGCAACGAGGTGTGCCGCGTCTATTTACGAGCTTCTCTCTTTCTCTCCGCCTTTTCTCTGTCCCTCGCGGAAACTGGCTGCCGCTTTCACGAGATATTACCTGTAATGTCCGCTGCATCCATTACGCGTCATTATCCATCCATTAGTCGTTTTCAGATCCGTAAAACGGACGGTTCGAAAAAAGACGCTTAGACGCTTCGATGCGCGGAACGGGCCAGCCTCCTTCTCTTTATCTTCCGCCACGGGAATATTCCCTCGAACGTCCTTCTCGCTTATCTTGAAATTATTCTGAATATTTATTATTATTCTCATCTTATGGGAAATGGTTTATCGTAAATATACAGAACGGTATAAGACTTTAGAAAATTCTCGATAATCTACTCTTAACAACACGCTCGTTCCATCAATTGACCGTAATTTAAAAAAGATAATAAAAGTAAACGATGAGAGGCGATTAGCAGACGAGCATTTAGCGACTTTACAATTGATATGTCAGCGACTACAAGCAACTCGACGGTAATTACGGGTTGGACCGGTAACGAGGACACGTGTTTTCCATGGAAAAACTTCGATCTCGAAGACGAGTCGAACAAAGCGATCCAGAAGGATGAAGTAGGAGGAGGAGGAGGAGGAGGAGGACGAGGGAACAGAGGCTTCTTCTCTAAATGCTCGTTCACCCTCGCCTATTCATTCTTCACGTATGTCTACTACCTGCGATACAGCCTCCCCGCCATTAACTATAGGATCCATTCATCTTCGAGAGCATAGGTGAACTTGTCCTCGCGATCTCTTCAGACACTCGATGATGCCCGCGCTTTGGCTCTCTTTGGACTGAAACTTCAAAGCCTGCTCCTTTCTCTCAACGGAGACAGAGAAAAGGAGAAAGAGAGTAGGCAAGAAGTAGGCAAAAAAAAAAAAAAAAATATGCGTTTTATTATCAGAAGGTTTCCTTCTTCTTCTTCCAGTACATCTTTTACCATCTAATTCATCGTAGATAGATTTACTTCCGTGCCTGGGAAACGGAGGCAAAAGACTCGTCGATTAAGCTCGTCGATTAAAAATAACGTTGAAAATTCTTTTCACAAGAGTTTCTCTAATTTAGCAAAGAATTCTGAGTGGAGTCGAGTATGTGGTTGATTGAAAATTCGTACGAACCACGGGGATAACGATACGCTCGTGCTCCCATAGCCCGGCAACAGGGACAGATACGGTCTCTGTTTTCCATGGTGTGGGACTGACGGGCGTCACTGGCAGCGCCGTGGCTAATTTCCCCGGCATTGAACCGCATTGTGCTCTAAATCGGTCTTCCCGCCTTCGAAAACCCACCCCCTTCGCAACCGCATGGACAACCTACACCGTATCTCTCTGTAGGATCGTCCAAGTTTATTTAGTTTTTTCTTATTTCGCAGTTTTCCTTTTATCGGAGAAATCGTAGGCAATTTACTCTTCGTCTCGCTCTAGATTCATACGTCCGATAAATTATCTCTTATTCGGTTTAATAAGATTTCTCGCGAATTTGGCTGTCTATGGTAATTTCGATAATAAGCTGCGATCATCTTATTGACTCAATTTTGCCCTATCTCTTCGACTTTCGATCATTTACAGGAGCCTGAAGAGAAAAAAAGAACGACATTCGGCGTTTCATCGATTTAATAATCGTAATTACGAGAAAATGGACAATTTCTCGTTCAACTGTTTACCTTAAAACGTCGAGCCACGCGTCGAGTTGCGAAGGCGTCAAGTTTTCAAAATCGAACGATTCTTGATATTTCACCAGTACAGTCAGCTCTAAATAAGCTTTTCAGCGTGTTTACGGCAATCTGCAGCCGCCGATCTCGCCTGAAATTATAAAAGAACAACGAAGAAAAAACGAGAAAATTTCATGGTCGAAGCGTGCAGGATGCGCGAGGCCAGAAGAAAAGCGAATTAAGTCCGGCTAGAGTGGTAGATTTAATCGCGCTATTTTTTACCTCGCGGAGGAGCACGGGTGAAAAGTCGTGAATATCCGCGAGGTGTCAGCGAGCCGCGGCTCCTTCTTCACCACCGGTAAGAAATCGTGAAACGGGTTGAGGATGCGTGGAGTGGCGAACCGGAGGGGTAGGATGAGAGAGCGACTCGACGTCGAGAGGGATCCGCCCTCTCGTCAAGGGTCCAGCCAGTAGACAGTCTCACTAATTACGCCGCGCCTCATTAGCGTGGAAGCCTGGCAGTCGCTTAAGGACACGTACGACGAGTCTTCTTCGGTTTCGTCAAAGATACAGATTTCTTTTTCCCTTTTCTGCTCCTTCTTTGCTCTACCCTCCCTCTGTCTCGGTTCTTCCTCCTCGCTCTTCGTTCATTCTTTCCTTTTTTTCTTCTTTCCTGTCTTTGCTAACGGATGAGAGGAGAAGGCAAGTGAAAGGGGGGAAGGCACAGGTCCTTTACCGCGACTCTTCCTCGCTCGCTGACACTGAAATACTAAAAAAGAAAAAAAAAAAAAAAAAATATTAGCAATGAGAGAAATCCTCTTGTTGCCGCGACGCAAGAGTTCGAAGAGCACGGGTGTCCGCGCAGAGATCCGCGGGGTGGAAATTGCGGTATGTACGTGGAGAAGTACGTGGTTTCTTGGGTAAAATTGGGAACGATAAGAGCGAGCGTTTTTCCTTTGTGGCGAAGATTTGTGACGGTCGTCGAGGATAATTTATAGGGACTGTTGGACAGATCGCCGATACTTGGTATTTAACAAGCACGTTATTCAGATTTTCGCAGATAATTGGCTATTTTTAACGTCGACGATTTTTAAGGAAATTCTAAATTATCCTATTGGAATATACTTAACAAAGAAATTCGCATGATTATATTGAAAATTATCAATGTTATATAAGTCTTTATACGCATCAGGGATTAAACGAAAAATTTCCTCATCCTTCGATGCAATCGGAGCAATCAAAATCGTTAAGGGACACAGAAGGGGCGTTTGGGATCACTTTGATTATCAATTCTTCGCTTGACCAGCTTTGGTCCACCAGGATCGTCTGACTCGAGGCAATTCTCTCGGCGAGCGTGAAACTCTATTAGAGCCAGGAGGGCCAGCAGCTACGGTACCGTTTCGATTTGTTCCTGTGAAGGGTACGTGCGATTTCTAGTGGCTAATAGAAAGGCTGCCCTCGACTCTCTATAGTTACTACGAGGTGGAGGAGGCAGGGGTCGATTCGTTTGGTCTTTTACTTAAAGCCAAACCGACCCCATATTCGTTTATATGATCGATATTATCGGACCATCGGTTGCCTGTTTAATCGGGCAAATGTCCGATTCGTAACTGTCCGATACTACTTAATATTTCACGCTGATACTGCAATGCTCTCTGTTGCATTGCTTTCTCTGACTTTTGCAATTCCTAGCGTAATCGCGTACAAGGTAGAATATTTTTCTTTCCAGTTATCGTACCTTACGATATCTGAAATTCCGAATATATTCAGAATATTCTTTTGTAATATGTAGCGTTGTTTCTTCATTTCTGTTGCGATGCATATTTGTAAAAGATGTCTAAAAAGTCTGAGGCTCGTGGTACTATAGTAAATAATTTTGCCACGACAGAAAGCAATTTAGAGCGAAAGAAAGAGGAAAAGATATTTTCGCAGCGTTACATCTATTTTCCTCGAAATTCTCGTTACGTTGACTTCCGGGGCTAATTGAAGAGTCGAGGACCGACACGTCTGCTCGTATTACGTTCCCATGAGCTAACCGGGGACGAAGGTCCTCTATCGTTCGTAAGAAAAAGAACGGCCGCGAGAGAATTTTCCTTTCTTTTTCGGATCACCTGAATGGAGGAGCCTCTTTCACATAATAAAAGTAAATGATGCGCATATCCTACGTTCCCCGGCCAGCCAAAGAAAAGATACGTTGTTTTGTCGAGGGATCATCGTCGATACACCTGTGCACTAACTTCTAATTTTCTTCTCTTTACTCTCGGAAATAACTTGAATGCGTGTAGTTTTATAGAAGAAAATCTTTACCTTCTTCTGCGTAATTTTTTAATCAAAGTAAATTTTTTCTTCCACTTAGAATTCATAATATCCAATTTCTCTTTCGTAGTTTTTACGTTGCGTCCTGAAAGTAATAAGATCATATTAATAACGAACGATAGATACTTAATAACCCTGCCATTAGTACCCAGTAGTAACTTCTAGATCCTGACGTACTAAATCGTAAATTACTCGTAACTGTATCAACGAACTTATTTATGTATATCCGAGATCTGAAAGCAGTCGTCGGACATAGAGCACAGGCTGTTTAAGTTTCGAAAAAGGGAGCAACCTTGTACTTTGACCCTTGAAGTGAAAGTGCATCGGTCGAACGTGCGTTTAAGCGACACAGTCCGGTAAGAAAATTCGCGTGGCCTTCCTCGTGGGATTTCTATTCGGTCCTTTTCCTTTTCTAGCTCTCGTTCCAATTAACCTTGAGGCCACGAAGCGGCTACGAGCCTTTCGCCTCGCAGGATGCGAACGAGAGCATAAAGGGGGCAGTCGAATGAGATTAATTCAGAAATGACGACGAGTTCTTGTTGCCTCCCTGCGTACGCGCGATTATATACGACGGATGTGCACGCAGAGAGAGAGAGAGAGAGAGAGAGAGAGAGAGAGAGAGAGGCTGGTCGACTCCCTGAATATATGTGCAAACACGCTTCGTAATACCCTTCTTTCTACGGTGATTTTGCTTTCATTCCTTGCTTTTTCATATCCTCTTTTTATTGCTTTTTTCATCTAGTTTCTAGTGTTTTCGTTTTAAATGTTTTCCATATATATATTTTTTGTTATTGTTTTTAACTGCTCTTTCTTTGCTGTGTTATATATGTCGGAGATGAAAGGACATCGGAGTCCTCCCTTTGGAACCCCGGGAAAATCCCTTAACACCGTAATCTAGATTCTATCATAGGCGTAATTAAACAATTGTCGTCTTTCGATTCGATTGTATTTGTTCAAGATTTGTGATAATGAGCTTGGGCTCGAGGCGATAGCCAGTCGCCGAACGTAGCCGCGGTCACGGGATGAACGCTTTGCCTAACAAAGGTATGAAGTAATTCTATAGCTCTCCTTAAAAGAAATATCTCTGCGTCTCCCACTAGCAACTTTCCCTCGAGGGCGGCTAGCATCTTTTCTAACCACCGATATGGAGATTGACCAATTAGCAGCAACGTTAATTTCCCTTACTTTCTGAACGAAGACTATCCTCGACGAATCCGATGATCTCGTGTCCTTAGACACACCCCATCATAGTTTTCCTCTGCAGCATCGTCGCGACGAAAAGTCATTCTCTCGCGAGATCGTATTAGCGACTTACTTAGCGTCTGTACGCTCGGTGGATATTCCCCGTTTTAACAAAGAGTCCGACTTAGATTTTGTGGGCACGTTCATCCATCACCCCGTCGACCGCGGATTCGTTATCGAACCTAGGATCATTATCATTAGTTTCTCGAGTGTCTAATTGCCGCGGTTACTTGTCCAATTCCATAATAATCGTATCTGCACTAGTCAATGTCTTCTCTATTGCTTATCGACAATGCGTAAACCAAACGACGATTCGTTTCTCGCCCCTAATCCTAATTCCAATGTAAACCCGACATATAATTAAGTAGTGTTTTTTATAGACGTTCACTTCGTTCGCTCTCGTTGTTTTTTTATATAAAACGCAGTTTACGCAATGAACGCCTTGATTCTGGTTTATAAAAGGTTCGATTCTCTTCATCGTCGTTTAAAGATCCTCGAAAGTCGCATTGGCGATTGTTCAACTGTCATTGTTGCATCTCCATTCGTCAGTCATTTTTACTTCCTCCCTTTTTTCACGCCACGTAAATTACATTTGCGTTTCTGGGTCGCGCGATTAACCGACAGAAACGAAAATCAATCGTGGCGTGTTTGCAACGTCGAGAATTCGACGAATGAAAATGTTTTCCGCTTTTCTCTCCCGCCTTTCCCTCGCCTGCCGACTCGCCGATATTTTTCTCTGTCCCGGAATCGGGGCTTTTCGTCGTTCCTCTTTCTCTTCTCCTCTCTTTCTTTCGTTTTTTACCTTGGCACCGTTTCTTCGCGCTCGGTTGCCTCGAGAACCCGCTCTACGCGCGTTTGTAATATCAAGAAACCGCGGCGTCGGTGAAATCCTCGGTTAGTATCCTCGAGAACGTAAAGAAAAGGTGAGTCGGTCCCGAGGGTGCGGTTTTCCACCTCATTTCCGCGCGAACGCGGCGAACAACGGATTCTAAATCCGAAGGAACAGAGAAACTGCCCTTCTCTGTCTTTCCTATTGGATTTCTTCTATTGTACCTTGCTGTAGACATCGGCGAAGATCATCCGTCGAATCGGATTTTAGCAGGCGCCTTGACCGGTTTTTTAGACATTGTGCGGTTTTCTAGAGGATTCCCCAACCTCTTTTTAAAGATCTTTAATGCGGTAATATCTATTCGTCGTCATTGTCACCGAAGATTTTCTAAAGTATAATCTCGATGATCATTCTTTTCCAAATTTCATCCTGTATGCAACCAACGTATTATTTGAATTCGTACGATGTTAATCAATTTGTGTATCATCCAAGTACCGGTGTTTCCTTGTTCGCTGAAAATGAATTTTATCAAATAGGTGTTACAATTTTCGTTACCAAATTGCTTTAAGACTTTCACTTTTATGCAAACCTTATAATATACAGGTGTAAACACGTCATCTCTGTAGAAATCAATAGATCATGGTCTAGTAGATTGTAGACGGTCAATAGATCGAAGGAAGAATAAGAATTGCAGGCGCTTTTAAAGTGGGTCCCTTTCTTCCTTTTCATTTCGGATCGGAAGTGTAAAAGGTTCTCCAGGCTTAAGTGGCCGGATCCATGACACGTTTTGATTCCTGCGGAACGTATCAGGTTTCGGAACGTACGGTGGCCGTGTTCTTCTCGGTTAGGGAACGATCTCGTTTCTGAACGTGTCGACTTGTTGACCCATCTACCAGCCACTCCCGAAGGATCCGATTTCACCGACGTTTCGAGGACTCGCGACCGTGCTGACCGTCCAGATCTGGCCGTGGAATCCTCTTCAACTGGCTTCTCTGGAATTTCCTCGGACCACCGCGTCGAATTTCGCGGTTCCGCCGAAAATTTGGATATTCTTCGCTGTTCGCTCAATCAAACTACATTTCCTCGGTTCTCCGTGTTTGGATAATCTTGCGTCTCTGTCGATTAATCTTAAAACGATGGTACAAAGTTTCGATAGTTACGTTACTACAAAATTTCAGATCTAGTCTTGACGTCTCCATCGGAGAGAAGTCTATAAACAGAACGGAGGTTCGCCGTTTCAAACGACACCTTCGCTAGGAAACCTGTCGTGTTGTCGCACGGCCACACTCTCCTCCACCTACTCCAGAGCTCTCGAAGGGCCCTTGATTTCGCAACCTGTACGAAAGTCTCGCGGCGCACAACGCGGTTGCCGAGATCGAAGGTGACGGAGACACACGGATGGTTCGCGCGTTGCCTTACGATAGGGTACGAGGGGTAGGAGAGGTAAACTCAAAGTACAGAGGAAGGGAAATAAAATAAAGAAATATAAAATGTGGAGGAAAGATCGAGATGGGAAGGAGAAAGGGAGAAAAAGAGAGGAGAGAAAGGGAACGAAAGAAGGGGATGATATCCCTCTCAGTGTGTAGCATTTGAAGGAGACGACGCTTCTCTTTGCAAGAGTAGAGATCCTGATGGGTCTCGGGAGGGGCGTATTTACAAGGAGGAGAGAGAGGAGTACGGAAGGAAGACGGACGGAGGAAAAGAGGAGAGATACGGGACGCAAAGGGGGCCACGAGGAAGAGGACGATGGGAGTGAAGCATCCTCGACAGTTCTAGGATACTCCTTGCCGGTATCCTGGGGTCCTCGCTGCACAAGGACCATCCTCTTCCTCTTCCTCTTCTTCGCGACGCACTGTTTTCCTCTCTTTTTTTCTACCAGTTTAGGTCCTTCTTCCCTCTTCTTTTCGTTCCTTTCTTCCTCCCGTTCCTTTCCTAACTTCCTCTCGTGACGTTTCTGCGCTTGCGACGTTTATACCTCCTCCTCTTCCTCTTCCTCTCCCTGTTCGTCTTCTTTCTCGTCTCCTTAACTCCGTTACAAAGCCGAGTAGCCACCTTTTCAGCGCTCTTCTCGCTTTTCAGGATCCACCGCGTCTCTACCGCAACTCTTCAGCTCGCGACCTCCTGTGCACTCGTGTGCTTCCTCCCTCGCCACAGCTCTCTCTCTCTCTCTCTCTCTCTCTCCCGCCCCCTCTCTATTCTTTCTCTTTCTTTTCTGCTTGTCTCCTCGTTCTCCTGGAACCTCCTCGGTATACTCGCGCGTCGAGCAAGTGTGTAGGATTCGATATCACCTAATCACGATCCTCGAGCGGGAACAGACTCTTCTCTCGACGACTTTTCGACGGCACGAGGGGCGTGATTGTTTTTTCTTCTGCTGTCTCTGTTCACGAGCGTTACCTTAATGGTCTTCCGATACGTCTTGTAAAAGATTCGAGGACCTTTAAACGACTTGTGGTTAGATGCTTGGTGAACGGTATTTGAGTTCATGGGATTGAGTTTGATCTCGTGTCGCATGCAATCGAACTAAAGTTTCTGAATGTGAATCATTTTTTGGTCAATCCTCTAATCTCCTATCACGTAGAAATATCAACGAAGCATAATAGAAAATGTCTATTCTTATTTTGTTTCATGTTTCGTTTATTCACTACTAGTTACGAAGCTTTAATTCTTCAGTCGTACCATATCTATTTTATTATTTCTCAGTCATATTTCCGATTTTCTATTCTATTTCGTTGCAATTAATGCGTCTCTATATCAAAAATGAAACTTACGTTCTCCCCCGCCTTCTAACGAAATAATAAAATCAACGTGGACCCATCGCGAGGACAATCACAGAAATACCAATTTGAAACTATGAAATGGTTCAAAGATCATTCAAAAACCGAGACAGCACTCGACTCGCCTCCTAATCGTCGAGTCGATGCTGTCTCTTACGATCGTAAATACGGTGGCTGTGGCTTCCGGAGGAAAAGGTAGCGTGGATGTAAACGCGGCCATAGAGGACGCGAGAGCGGCGGAGGTAATGCGCCAGCTGAGGCAAGGGTCCTTGCTTTGACTCCAAACTCACCAGTATAACTGAATGCCTCTCTATAGGCCGAGTACGTGCTTCTAAGTGCATCCTGATTTTTCGAAGCTCTTTGATTATGCCCTCTTTTTCTCTTTCTTTCCCTTCGGCTCTCCTGTTACCTTACCCCCTTGTATTCGCGTTCTTCTTCCGTCTTTCCGGCTTTACCTTCGCTCGATCTGCAAACGGAGGACGTGGAAACAGCTATCGGTTCACTACTAATGTTTCTTAAGGAAGTTATATTTTCTTATTACCCAGGAAATTTGACTCTACGATCTTTAATTGGTATAAATCTTTTAATATGCAACCTTCGTAGAATTCCTTTATCTATTCGTTTGTAGTTTCAGAATTATTTAATAAAAAAAAATACTCGTTCGCGTTATCAAATCAGATCTCGCTATCGATTTCTTAAAGCCAACTCCTTACGCCTTACACGGTGAAGCGAAGAAATCGATTTACGGATTGAAACGGGCTTTTGGACGGCTCGGGTAGCGGCTGGATCTCTTCACAGGTGCACAAGTAGCTGTGTTGATTTATTTGATAAATGAGTAGTGGATAGGGCTTTAAGCGGGCGAGAGAGAGGGAGAGCTCTCCAGCGGAGAGTCCTACAACGCCGAGCGCACTACTCTTTCGCTCCTCTGCTTTCGTTTCCTCTCTCCCTCTCTCTCTCTCTCTCTCTCTTTCGCCTTCTCGTTTTTTACCCCGACTCCCTCTTGCCTCCCTGAAATCAAACGTAGAACCAGTTGGACCGACATAGGTCCCGCGAGTGCGATTCAAACACTCTCACCGTGGGCTCCTCTCTGCTACTTTCATCGTCAATGCGATTTTCACTGCTTGTTTCTCGCGGTACACCCTGTCTCTTCGAGCTATCCGGAAACAATACTCTCCTGGAGAATACGCTTGAAATGATACGAAACTGTTACAATATGTTACACCAAGTGTTTTACAAATATTTATAATAATTTTATCAAGAAGTATTGCACATAATTAACGATACTGATCCTCTCAAGAAGATATCAAAGAAGAAATGTTCCAGAAGGGGCAAGGTCCACGTGCACGCGAGACGCGACTTGATCCAAAACGGCTGAGCAAGCAGGCCGTGCGAGCATCGTCGGAGCCAGCTATGCAGAAATCCGCGTTTTTCTTCTCTTCCTCGTGGTTCGCCAATGTTCCGCCAATGTTCCGCCGATATACCGTCTCCTCCTTCGTGGAGGACTAGAAAGCGAAAATATTGACTCTGTCAGCCGGTCGGTTCAACGTATAACGCGAAAGAGAAGCGGCCGCTGGAAGGCGGTACAAATTAGGGGCGGATATCGTATTGTTTTGGAACAATGTCAGA
Organism: Bombus flavifrons; assembly: GCF_040668555.2. NCBI lineage: Eukaryota > Metazoa > Arthropoda > Insecta > Hymenoptera > Apidae > Bombus > Bombus flavifrons. The sequence goes on from NC_138454.1 coordinate 11,976,731, forward strand.
GGGATTAGCCAGTCCGTACACATCGAGCCGTCCACGTGAAAACGCTCCGTTTCGTTCCCCCCTTCCAACATCGTTACAATTGTACCGACACGGCTATACCGATTTATCCTGGAGAAGCCGGGAAAATAACAAAGGATCCGTCTTTCCAGTTGGAACTTCTCGCAGACGTGGCACACGAGACGAGGTCTGCTCTGCCTGTAATCGAGAAGGGATGACGATCAGCGATTCCGTCGTCGTTATCGGCGATGAATAATTAATGTCGTTAATGAATTAAAGATCACCGTGGGTTAAAGAAAGCCAGCAGCAGCGATTGACTGGTTGGCTCGTTAAATATTGGCTGCATCTTGCAGCTTCGCCAACGTGTATTGATTTCGTCGCGTCTCTGACTAGGTGTATAAATAATTTCTAATTTGAAGAACGAATACATTCCCTGAAATATGACATTGTTAACCTGAAAATTTAATTTGAAAAGATCTTAATAGTAACTTCCACCAAATCGATGACAATTGATAAGATAAGACATTTGATAATATATGAGGTGTATTGTGTTGTCCGTGATACTTGTAGCCGTGCTGTAGATGTCGCTGATGGGGTACTGCTATTTTTCTTCAAATTTAGATGCGTGAAAGAAAAATCGGACTCCGGGATTTGAACCCGGGTCCCAAAGTTCGTAACCTAAGGCGCTAATCACTGCGCTACCGTCGTCCGACGCTAGTTGGTGTCGAGTGATGGTATTTTCTGTTGAGTGCCACCACATATATATCATATATATAATCATATATATATTATATATGATTACGTAGATTGATATTTAATAGTACCTAATCGATAAATAAGTAAAATAGGAAGAAGAACGATTGGGTGAAATTTCTTTTTTCTTATCAGAGACACCGATGTGTTAAAGCGGGTGGCAAAGGCGTCAGATAAGGCACCATCGTTGATTGGATCACCGCGAGAAATCGATACCTCAGCCCCCTCTTCTCCGGTTCGGAGCTTCTCCTTCTTCGTTTCAACCTCTGTCTCCGTCGTTCCTCCGAGAGTACACGCTTTCACCCTCCACCTCCTCTCTCTCTCTCTCTCTTTTCTGTGTTCCTCCTCGTGGCCGCCGCCGTGGCTGCCTCCAATTTCCCCGTGACGGGCTCCTGGAGGATTCTCGAGTGCCCTCTCATCGCCCTCTGGGCCATCCAACCGAGCTCTGTCCGGCAGTCTCCATGCCAACACCCGCTCGATAAATTTATTGGTCGCCTCTGACACGAGTGCTTCTGCATACTTCTTTCTCCTTCTCTCTGGTACTTCGTCTTATAACGTCATCTCTGTCACGCTCGGATACACCGTTCTTGCAAGTAGGGATATTTTCTTGGCCGATGCTCAGCCACGGGACCTCGCGAAATGTCACGCGACTCTTGCATTTCGGCTTACCCTATTAACGCTGAGCTCATCTCCTCGACTGTTAACAACCGCTTTGAGCTTTGTTTCTTTCCGACGAAAGAGGATTAGTTTTCGATTGTTGGCGTTCGATTATTATTTTTAGCTATCGGAAAAAATCTCTGGTTATGAGCAGTTACGGGCAACTTAGAAATATATACTTAGATGCCGTACGCATTCTATAGGAGTAGATACGTATTTTGAATCTCATGCTGCAATAGCCATTTGTAAATTGATATGTCAAATTTCTCATTCGGATTAGATCTCATCGAATAAGTTGAGTATAGTACGGACGATGGAATAGTTCCGAATTGATACCGTGCGGCTGAGAATCACGTGACCTCGAGCTCCAATATGTCTGAAATTACCGTAAACTTTAACGTCCGATCAGTTTTACGATCTGGTTATTACCTGTTTCATATATTCTCCAATTTTCGACAAAATTTAGCGAAACATAGAAATTCAAACTTTTCGAAATATGTAGTCAAAGACGCAGCGATATAATCCACAGTACCAGGAAGCACGTACAAAACGTTCGTTAATCACGATCGAACGATGCAATCGTCGTCTAAGCCGGCGCGCAATTAAACGGCCGGCGAATTACGGTGGAGCCTGAATTGGTGGCTACTCCGCAGCTTGGTATTGGATCTCGCCTGTGGATGGGACTCGAATCAATCCGGTTCCCCCTTTGCGAAATTGTAAATAAATTAGGAGCTACGCGATCGCGAGAGTCAACACGTTACTTGCGCGCGACCGATCCCTACCTCATCTTTACCTCCCCCTTGTTCGTACGTGTGCGCCCGCTGCGTGGCGCCACACACGCGTGCCTGTGTACCGCTGCTTGCCGGTGCGCATGCGCGAACCGAGCGAGCTCATTCACCACGGTGGGCGTGCATTGCACGAAGCGGACGAGGATAGACAAGGTACGAGGGTTAGGTTTGCGGAGAGCTGGAAAGAGAAAGGGTCGAGGGTCGGGAGGAGCACATAGACGAGGGACCAACACACCGTCGTTGCGTTTATTAACGCACGTTGCACGGTGGGGTTTGCTGGCACAGCATCGGCTGTGCGGCAACCAGCCAGGCAGGGTCAAGTGTTTCTCTCCGTCCTTCTTCGATCTTCGCCCTTTTCCGTTTCCCCTCCCCCTCAGCCTCCCCGCCGACCGCTGTGTCCCACCTTCCCGCGCGCACTTTCCCCTACCCATGACTCTGTACCCCCACCGTTTCCCCGCAACCCCCTACGGGTTCTACGGTCGCCTCGACCGAAGCTGAAATATCCGGAGAACGAAACGCGGTTGCTCGCAGGTCCAACTTTTCTCCTTATGCGCGTTACGTTTCCGTCTTCCACCCCTTTTTGTTCGTGGTTGACGATTATTAATTCGCGATAAATAATCAATCACGACGGAACTTTGAAATTTCGAAAAGGCACGATATAAAGGTATTATGAGAATTGCAAAATATTCAGAATCTCACATTCCTAAAAATGTTTGCAGTAATCAGTGTGGGCTTGTAAATATTCGATGCGCGTTCGAACGATAATTAGGAAACCGCGGTACGTCGAAAATCTCGTTGGGAATTTTAGTAATAATTACGAGGCGACGATCACGGGATAAATCGGCCGAAATCTCAACGTGGATTTCGATAACAATCGACGGGCCGTGAATGCATTGGCAAACGTCCAACGATGCGACGCGGATTCCGATAATCATCGATGGACGCTCTATAAAACGTTCCAAATCGCGATGCAGATTTCGTCAATGTGAATTTCGATAATCGTAAAATCGTAAAATCGTATTTCGCAAAAAATATCAAAAATTCCGACAATTAACGAGTATTGTACAATACAAAAAATGGCTATCAATAAATGAATTTAGTCCTTCGGAAGTTACATCGATCTACTCCACAAATTCGAAAGTTACAAGGAGCGATGAGAAATAATGTTACAAACATTATTTTTGTTTAATTTATCTTGAAACTTACTAATTTCAATAATAACGAAAAAAGTAAGGTTGATCAGTTCGAATTCCAAAAGGTTTAACAATTCTGGATAGAATAATTCTGAAATTATCTTATAAAATATTGAGAAATTCCCTAATGGCTATAAAACGATATACGATACGATAACTTTGATATACAAATTAACCCTAAAAAGAGCTATACGTCGATGGGTGAGCCAGCAACGACGGTAGCTGGTTTGCCTAGCGAAAGAGAGAGGAGAAGGTTGTACATATTTTGCTCTCGTGCGAATCACCGCGGTCGACAGAAACAGGGAAACGGAGTTGAACCACGAAGAGAGGAAGAAAGTAAAAGTCGTCCGCAGAAGGGGGAAGGGGTAAACGTGTCTCCTTTCTCGTTTCGTTTCGTTTCGTTTCGTTTCGCCGAGGCAGGCAGGCAGGCAGGCTCGTCGAGGCGCTAGAAGGGCCGGCGTTCGAGGGCCTCCATTACCGACGACTAAAAAAGAGGAACAGGAAAACGCTAAGAGAAAAAGAGGAAGAGGGTAGAAGGCCAGGGGGCGTGGGGTAGGGGAAATCTTGAGTTGCACCCGGCTCGTTTCTTCTTTTCCACGGCTCTGGCAAAGGCGAGAATGAATGCGCGCAAACGGCAAAGGGCGGAAGAAGAAAGGGAAGAACCATGACGAAAGAACGGAAAAGAGGAAGGAGAAGGACGGAAAAGAAGAAGAAGAAGAAGAAGAAGAAGAAGGAGGAGGAGGAGGAGGGGAAGAAGTTGAAATCGCCAGCACGCGAGAGAGGTACCGGCGAGAAAAGAGGAAGCTGAAGGAGGCAACGGAGAGGACCATATACAGAAAAAGAGAAGAAGGAAGAAAGCGGTCGGAGGAATTACCGGTTCGTTGGCTAACTGGCTTCATAGAAGAAAAACCTCTTTATATCTCGCGCGCACGCACGTAAGCTGGTAGCGTGGCTGAAAAACGCGCCTTTAAGCCTCGAGTTTCATCGAATACACCCCGTGTACGAGTGGTACGCGGAACAAAGCCACCGGAAATCGCCCGAGTGGTACTCTGGCCTGCCTGGCGCCATCTTGTACACGGCTACCAGCCACGATGGGGAACGCACGCTCTTTACTCCCTCATTGTTCTTGTCGTCAGGTAGTTGCGCCACATTCGGATGGAACATCTCCCACCTTTCTTCTTCTCTTTCCCTCTGTTTTTTACTTTGTTGTACCCTTCTCTCTCGCGAGATGTCTTGAGACAAGTGACGGAGGAGCGCCGAAATTGTGACCACTTTGATGTCGAGACTCTGTTGTTTGGAGGCCGGAGATGATGTTACGCGGAGACGTGAGTTCTTGGTGCTCGTTAGAGATTCTGATGGAGCTGATTGTTGGATACGTTGTTAATTAGAGGAGATATAACTTGCTATTATCCCTGTTAAATTTGGCCCGCTGTAGACCGAGCTGTCGATCTCTTGACGTTGCACTTGAGCCTTTAATTCGAAAAAAGATTCTCGTAGTTTACCATTTGATACTTGCTTTGGTATTGGTAATACAAGGTATTTTAGGTTTCACTTACTATTCAGTAACTTTCTTCCATTCCGAATTCTATTTATCATATGCCTTCGAGATCTATCCCGATTCGAAAGTTGCCAATACGCCAACCTTGACCGTCCCGTTTTCCCTTTTTCTTTTTAAATATCGAAATCGCTATCCGTTCTTCTTACGCAAACATTATTCCTCTCAAGCAGTTGGGTTAGGTGGGTGTAGGTAAACATTGTATAGCACGTGTAAGTAGAAGGTAAGCTAAAGCTAAATAAGCGTCTTCTGCTTCCTCTTCGTCTGTCTTCTCGCTCTTTCTCTATCTTTTTTTCTTTCTCTTCTTCTTTCTTTCTTTCTCTTTTTTTTTTTTTTCGTGCTCCGATACACGCCAGCAGGAGCGTGTACGAAGTGTCTCTTACCAGCACTGGTGCCTTTTCATTCGAGTTAGTCGGTTGGTCTCGCCTCTAGAGGAAAGCGGAGGCTAAAGGGTTTCGATTTCCGTGCCGCGGCCGTACAAGTCTTTTTCACTTTCATCCGCGGGAGAGAAAATTTATACGCGCCTCGAATTCACCGGCACGCCTTTAATTTCTAATTCTTCGAACGGAAACGCCGGGTAACCGGTCGCCTCTGATTCGTCGCCTGCGAAAATCATCTCTCCGGTTTACACGCCGCGTCACCTGCAATCAAGATTCCGTCAATATCTTTCACGATATCTTTCAAAATCGCGATATTCAAACTATATACGCTCTATGGAACTTGTCGAAGACAGTGAAAGAGCGGAATACGAAATTTCGTCAAACAATTATCCAGCATTTTCGTTACTAGTTGGGTCAGAGTCGCAGAATTTTACTTTGAATCTTGTCATTGCACGAGAGATCAAATATTTAAGGCTCTATCCCGGATCTCTTCGTTGTAAGGAAGATTATAGTTCAGAGTGCTAGAGCGTAAAATTGTAGCCAACGGACTTTCGGTTGAAAGATCCGCTTGCGTTTCTATGGGAACTGTGAACGATAGATTCGGTTTTAGCGGAAAACTTTGGCAAAATCTTCGACGCTGTTGATACGACGAACGAAAAACGACAACGAGAAGGGAAATTATGGGGCTAGATAGTTGAGGGGGGTTTCGGGGAACGACGGGGTCGGTCGGGAAAGTGTAATTTCAGTTTGAAACAGGAACGGGAGAGGCCGACCCACATCGAGGCTTCGAGTGTTTGTATTGCTGACGCGGCGATCCAATCCAATCCAATACCCATGGCGGATAGGCAACACACAGTGCATATACTATCTACGTATGAACGTATCTCCCTCTCTTTCTCTCCCTTCCTCCTCTTCCCCTCGCCCTGTCGCTTTCCCGTCTGCTTCCCAATACAATTTCGCGGGGTTCGCGTCGAGCAGGCGGAGCCTTCATTTTGTAATTAATTGTCCGCCATTTTAACATCGGAAAATCATTTTTTCCTCGGCGACCACGACTTGCCAATTAAATCACCAGCCATACATGGATTCTCCCGTTGTTTCTGGCATGAAGAACGGTGTCGACGATGAAACATTGTAGAGATCCAGATGATATTGTTTGGTGATTTCAATATAGACGATGTCTACCATCTTGTATATTTTTAACGCTTTACCTGAAACACGATAATATTTGAGGTATCATGGAGAAACATTGGTCGTTAATAACGAAAGATTTATCGAATCTCTGCGGTATCACAGTCTCTTCCAAAATGATTTCTTTCTTGCAAGTAGCGTCCAGTCCGTGTCTGTGTACGATCACCGAAGTTAGATTGTACGAATTAGAGGTTTCGTCTCGTAAATCCAGGAGCTATCCAGTTACTTGGATGTCTATCGAAAACTGGAATTTCAGCGTCGTTATATTTATGCAATTGGAAGAAGGAATCTTGGCGCATCAATCGAAGAAGCAAACTTGGCTCCTATGGAAACAGAGAAATTAATACCCGTGGCGAAATTCAGCATAGAGCCGTCTAATTAAATACCTGAGCGTGGCAACGATCGCGACCCTCGGGATAGGGTTGAAGCGGTTAGCCGGGGCTGCATGCGTGCTAGTCGGCTGCTATTATCATAAACGCAACAATAACGAGGGATGATCCGACGTGTAAACTGTTAAACCCTCCTCCCCCTTGGCTCTTTTTTCGGCGAGGGTGAGGATTACCGTGGGGGCCCATCGAACCACGTTCCCGGGGCTGGAATCCACAGGGGATGTTATTGTTGCCGCAGAGAGCGAGAGAAAGCGGTCGTCGAGCTGCTGGAAATAGACACAGTGTAGGGACTCTGTAACTGTTAGGCTAGAAATCTACGGGACCATGGCGTTCAACCCTCGATAATATTGACGGTATTTGCCGCCTCCTATTACGAGCTCGATTGAACCAAACTATACGATTATCATGCGTCACTGATAGTCTCTCCAGACTGGATCAGGTCCTGAGACTATGGGGAGAAGGGGGATCTTTGTTGCAGGGTTTCAGCATTTCCATGATAATTTCTTAAAGTGACGAGAGGTTGGCGAATCTTTGACGAAGCGTGTTCGTTTACAGATCTGCAAATAGGTATCTAATGGTGTAAAAACGAATTATACAAAGTAGTTGACATTGATTAGAGAATGGGTACTACTCACAGGAAAGGTCACTCAAGTGATTGTCTAGCGGACAGAGCTCCAAGGATAATTTACTCTGTAACATATTATAATAGAATTAACATATATTCTTTAGCTAGCTTTTAGTCATATCTCAATTAATATTATTTATTTATTTATTTATCGTGCAGTAAAGTATTCCGACTGGAATACAAACCGAAAGTATATAATGAATAATTCTGCGGTTTGGAAAAATAGATAGAAGAAAGAAAAAAATAGAGAAATAGTTCAAATCATTACTGAAAAAAATCGCAGCTTCGCATATCCGGTTAATAGGATCACAGATAAACAAGTTGAAATGTATCTCTGTACCAGAAAAGAGTTACGAGAGGGTCTTAATGAGCTGCGGACAACAACAAAGTTAAGTCTATTCGTGATAATATTTAATATGGTAATTGCTATGATCAGCGATTGCCATCTTCTATCCTGCATACGGCAAACTTAAGGAAGCGCGATATTGAACATTGTATTCTAAGCGAGGTCCGACCAATACGCGATACAGCAGCCTAAAGGTGTTAGAGTATGTAAATTTCGCTGTGCATCATCTAAGAAAACCGTGGCCTTCGTACCCTCCTAACAGAATCCCTGAATGCGAGAGTCGAAGTAAACGAGTAGCGTGATAAGGTCACCCAAATCGCGTATCCAAACGATTCCGCGAAGATCTCATGAGAAAACACCTATCATAACTCAATAACACGCCGTTGACCACGCACCAATGCACGAAATTACCAAATTCATATTGCGTTAAGAAAGTTTTCCATGCATCGGGAAAAGAACGATCGAAGATTAACCGTATCACGCGAGAAAGCATAAAGCTGCAACGCTTGAACAAAATTGAGACGATACCGCCAGCATCTTCCGATATTTTAGGATTACAAATAGTAAAAATATCCTCAATACCGATACCAAAGTTGGATAGGTGTATGCAACGATTAAAGAAAAAGTGTGAACAGACTACAAGTGGAGAAGCATAGACAATTTATTGGATATTACTGACTCTAACGATAGAATCATTATCCGGAAACATATCGCTAACGATTCCAAGAGATTGCCGTTAATTATTGACAAAGCTCCAGTAATAATAGCTGTAGTAATAATCTTCGATACGAAGTATGCGGAACAAACGAGATAATCTTTATACCGATTTGTACGTTTACGAATACGATGAGCTTTTCTTCTTCCGATGAATGACTTTAATAAGATCGGACGAAAACCATCTAGGGAATTATTCATTTTATATATTCTTTTTGCGAATATATATGAAGTAATATAAGTGGCTACGTATATAAGAAAGAAACCGCATCATTAGGGTCAAGATTCCCAAGTAGTCATCACGTCCGAACTATATTTGTATCATTCATTATTTAATAGCGGCCGAGACGATACGTTCAAACGGAAATTGAGGATTATACATTACGCGATACACAAACTTTAAGTTTTATCTAAAGATCGATACACTAAATAACAAGTTGCGCGAGAGTCTTACGGAAGGTAGTGCTTTCCAGTTGAACGGTTTAATCGTGGACAGTTCCGAGAAACAGTCTTTAGCCGGAATAAGTGGATCGATGGTCCCTTGGTTAAATACATTCATAGCAGACAACGAGTGACGCTCGCACGTGGAATACATGAATACGAAATCCTGGAACTTCATTACCGGAACGTTACGTGAGTCTGCCAAGTCGCGGAACGCTCAAATGATACTTGCACGATGCGACCCATCGACCATGGGGCACACAGTCAACCACGTTTCATCGACGGCTGCACAGCTCCTCCGCGGGTAGCTTATAATCAATTCAATTAAAATTGATTTCCACTCATCACGATACATCAAACAAAACGGGCCGTTGGTCCCCCCTTCTCTCTCTCGCTTCTTTTTTCAATGCTCTCGCGGCACCGCTCTTATTTCGTACTCCCCCTTGACTACCGTAAAAAGCACGATATCGCGATTCGAAACCGAGTTATAAATATTCAACGGGAGTCAAAGATGGGGCCGGGCGAGTAGTTAGAAAAGAGGGGGCGGGGGGTCGCTCGTAACCGTTTTGTTCTTTTGTCAGCGTCGTCATTATATCGTATACCTTCAATTTTTTCTGTCTCTCCGTGGCAGTCGTGTTTACGTGGGCGTGCAACAGCGCGAGGATTCGACGGCTTCCTGCCGTGAACAGGCGGTTGAAACGACACGATTCGTGTATAACCGGGGCCTATCCTTCCTTCTCTTTTTCTTCACTCGCACTGGTACTCATTCACTCTGGTATACGATGCAGCGTGCGTGCCTGATTTTCCTGTACGCTGATGCACTCGCCGGGGCGAGGCACGCGCCTACACCGAGCGCATTGCCCTTTCGAAAATCCGTTATTAGCATCGAGCCTCCATTATGACGTTTCGTGATGCTGACGAATACTTAGCCCTCGCCGTTCTGTTCTTGCCTTCCGTGTTAGCCGTGGCTATGCACGCGCGTTTACATATTATTCGAGGGAACATGGGACACGCGCCGCCACGCTCCGGACCCTTTCACCTACGCGAATATCGTGCCTCTGTCAGGAGCGTACGTTTCCTCTTTTGTTTTCCGTGTCGATGATAGACGAAGATGCTCGATATGGATTTATTTGTATGGTTACGCTTTCCTGTTGACGCACAGGTTCATTGACTGCAGCAATCAGTAGTTTCGAAGTTGTTCGATGTCCATTTTGTAGAAATTCTGTACGTTTTGACCTGGAACGAGGAGCGTCTGGCTTTTAATACGCTGTCTATTGTATTCTAAAACTAACTACTTGTTATTTGATTCACTGTTCAGGTTACCGGAGTACAGACTATCAAGGAAGATACGAGAGTGCAGGATCCAGTCAGTTTCCAATGATGCCTGGTCCATGGGCGAGGGGTTACGGCACGCCCCATAATTATCAACAATATTCGGAGTACCAGCAAAGAAATAATTACAGCGCCCAACAGTACGGGCGAAACAATTACCACAATCCACAGTACAACAGTTACGGGTCGCAGTACAATCAGCAACGGGTAAGATTTTAATATTTCAATGTTAATGGTTTTATCCCTGAAAACGATGGAGCGATCGATTAACGAATCTAGAAACATTTCATTGTTCGAAAATGCATCTTCCTTGATAATATTCGAATTACATGAATTTCATTTCAATTAAAAGGTTCATAAGAAACTAAGTAGCAGAGATTGAAGAACACGCCCATCACGATTTAACAGGATGATGCAAAGGTACGATCAACGACTAATCACGTCTTTTTATGATGTTCTAGAATTATTCTTCTAACTACCAAGGGAATAGCGGAGGAAGTGGGGCAAACAGGGGAGGAGGGTGGGGACGATCGATGTAGACTTTTACTTTGTTCACGTACGATCGATTAACGTCATCACAGATTTGTAATTTAGGTTTATAAGAAATTCACGTTTCGTTGTAATCATTTAGAATCGTGGAAATATGCTTAAGGCCAGGAATTTATTTCATCGTGGTCATGCGATTGCGTTGCTCCTTCTTTACTGGATATCCATAAATTTAGGTATATATGATGATATAATGTAATACGTTGACTTCATTCCAGAATTCGTTTCTATGAAAAAATTTACGGAGGTTGCGATTAACGCAGGGTATTATCACCTGCATAGCATTTATACAATTAATATAATTTCTTTTTAATTGCAAGGTATATAGTAAACGCATAATATAATCTGTGATGACGATTATTATTTACGACTTAGAGACGTAAAAACTTCACGCGAACTCCAGTGTAAACACACGAAGAAAAGAAAAAAAGAAATGTATAATATTAAATAATCGCTAAAGATTGCGCTTCGACTGCGTAACTTTTATTAGAAGTAGAAGGAGCAATCTGTAAGCGAGCGCAATTTGTTAACAGAAATTTCATTGTACAATCAAAACTCGAGTAATCATATTATGTCGAAACACAGCTCGTGCGATTGTTGATAATCAGCGCAATTTAGTCCTTTTTTGTTACGAAAAAGTTCATCCAGATACGTAGGTGAATGAATTAACAAGGATTTTAACGTAAATTTCGATAGAGATTGTTCATCGTTGTCGGTACAAGGACTGAATTACATATTTTTTAAATCACAGTAGAATATATATGTAATCATTGATTATAATACAAAATATTTGATGAAACGGCTGAAACTGTTCGTTCATTTTCTTTAGATCTCGTCCTAACCAAAATACCGAGGCTATTTTGACAAATAAAGAGATAATAATATTGAAGAAATTGAGAAATATTTTTACACGGGATAGTATTGTGGCGAATAACTCTGTTTTGAAAAATTGTACTGTATCTATTTGATAGATTTCTTCTTTTTCTTTACACCACAGCTTGCACAGATTGCACCGCGTACCCGTCGTTCGTACATATCGTTGGTATACAACTAAGCGAAGAAACTACGTAAAACCTTTTCATTATGATATCTTGCACATCACATGCGGTGACTTTTATATTGTATTTACTTGAAGAAAAAAAAATATATATGATTTAGTGTTGGTTAAATATCTTCTTTGTTGAATTTCCTCATACGACTGCATGTCCAGAAATCCTTTCGACCAATCCTTTCTAAAACGAAAAATTCAGTTATTATCATTAGAAGACTTGTAAGATGTTAGTTTTGATGCGAAAAATGAAAAACATTTTGGGATGCTGAAAGGCGTAATCGTGACGAATGGGGTGATGTGATATCACGGTTGAAACCAGGCGGTCCGGGTACATCTGGTACCGGTCTACCAGAGCGGGCGAGCATTGAACCAGCGAGCGCCACTCGAGAAAACAATAGCGAGCAACGTTCTTGTTCTCTCTACCTTTCTCTCTCACTCTCACTGGCTCTCTATCGTCACCCTGAAATCTGGAACTCATGTTGTAGAACCGTTTCATCGGAACCGGAGACGGTCGATCTCTTTAGTCGGACAAATTTTACAAATCAATATGATCTTGGCTGATGCGTCGATGTTAAAGGTAACGCCTGTGTCTATTTATATAACGTAAGAAAGACAAATTTTTATCCTAACCTTTTTCTGGTAAATATTCGCTTTAAAATAAACGTAACACTTCTAAGAAAACATTTGTACGACATGCATATATCGGAGAACTTGCCATAAACGTTACAATGGGCCAGAGTATTGTGTTCTGCATAGCCTATTTAATTTGCAGTGCCCGCATAAAATCCTCCGATCGTTCAGCGATCCAAGCCGACACTTCCGATAACCCGCATGAGTAAGAGTAAACAACCCTTTCGGCCCCAGCTTCTCACATTGTTTCATTGCTCCTATAATTCCTTCATCCACTCCCCTACCCGACATAGTTATAACTTTCCATGCAGACTTTACTAGCAATAATTATTCCTAACTTACCTTTCTTAACGTCTAATTAGAGCTTTGCGAGTAGAGACTATTTTCAATAGCAAGTTCAACTATTCCTTCAGCAAGAATTCTAGTTTCTTTCAAACCTACAAAAGTCACTTCCATCGATGTTCCTCCACAGAATATAGTGTTCCTCTTTGAGGAATTTTGCGGAGGATGTATCGCAAGCTCGGTTATTGCGTCTGCACACGATTATGGATGATCGAGCCACGTCGTGCGTGCCGCGCATACTCCTCCATTCCGAAGTACTCCTTTCTGTGAAGCATGCGGCGTTATCTCGGCTTCCTTGTTGTCCCTTTGATGAAATAAAGCACTATCCGCGGCGAGATCTACCCTACGTTAGTAGTTGCGGTTCCCGGTTTCTCTCTCTTACTCTCTCCGCATATGTACACATCGCATATGTGAGGCGAGGGCACAATTCTCGAGTTCTCTCGACGGTGCAGGACACAATGCGGCCCTTACATCTTCATCGAGTACGAGTCGTCGCTTGCATGTAATGCGTTCACTCTACACTTTCCATACGGATGTACGAGTCTCCAAGCATTTCCTACTACCTCGATTCGGATTCGCTCGGACAACACTCGTGCCGCTTTTCTTTCGATGCCGTGCCGATCCCAAAGAAAAGCATAATTTAATTTAAGCATATCCTCGGCGTTTTATTTGAGATGCTTGCTTTACCAATTCTTTGTTTTTTACACGGACCTGAAATTCCAAGGCATATTCTCATAAAGTAAAAAAACACAAAAGTCGGCGAAAAACGAAATTTGAATATTAGCCAAAAGTTCGAAATTTAATATCCTTTTCTGCGATCTCCGAATTCGTCTCGGCGATTCTCCAAAATGTATCGTTTCTTCCAAACCATTTTCCATTCTCTCTCTCTTGCTCGTTTTTTTTTTTTATGTAACACCGGAGAAGTACAATGTTTTTACAAAATACCAAGCGTCGTTCTCTCTGGTAAAGCCGATGTAAAACGCGTTTGTGTCGGCGGGCGTAGATTCCAATGCACTCGTGCGATCTATGCGGCTGAGAAAAAGAGAAAACATAAAAACAACGACAAAAAATGAAGGAGGAAAAAAGACAGAGAGAAAGGATCCAGGCGAAAGAGAGAAAGAAAAGGGCGAAAACAAAGAAAGAAGAAACTTTGGTGCACATAACTGGAGGCAGTCCGTTGGGTGGTTGAATCGTGGAGTGGAAGGCAGTGAGAGCCCTTGTACGCCCATGGAGAAGAAGGTCCAGGTGCGCCCTCGCCTCACACGACTCTGCTTCACGGCACATCCGAGTTCTCTTCTCCCTTCGTTCTCTCTCCCTTCCTCGGTTTTTTTCTTTCCCTTTTTCTTCTCTATGCTTCTTCTCCTCTCGATTCTTCCTCCTTTCTTTCCCCCGGTAGCCGGCATTCTCTTACGCACTCTCCCGCCACGGTGTACGCCACGCATTGCTCTCGGGCAACATGAAAACGCAGCAATCCGTGTTAATGTACGTGACATACGTTGGACGCTCCGTCGGTGTGTACGTGCAATCGAGCGCGCGCGCATTTCTGTATATTCGTACATGGGTGCAGGCACCTAAAGGTAAAGAATAGGGACTGAAGTACCGGCGTGCAAAATGGATGGCGGATGTAAATGCCAAGTAGCCAAGTATACGCCACTCTCTTTCCCGTTTCGTTCTTCTCTCTCATCTCGCTTGGTTTCGCGTGATTTGCCCTACCCTGTCCTTTTCCCGTTTGTACGTATCGTGCACCTATATATGTATCGTTCTCCTTCTCGTTTCGTACCAACTATGCCGCCTGCATTTGATAAGTACGCATTGGCCGAGTGTGTACGGTTGCTTGTGCGGCGCGAAACCACGCGGAAAGATCAAGCAGCTGCGAATAAATTTTTGTGTATGCTCTGGAGTCTCTCGTCTACGAACGAACGGAAGTTAATAAAATTCAAGAAGGATTAAAGATCGTGTGCATTAACCTACCGATTTTCTTCTTACCCATGGGATATGTACTTCATGTGGATGCACGTCAAAGAGCCATCTCTGATTTGATGCAGGAAATAAGAGAATATCAATGTACCTATTGCGATAGTTGAGTCTCGAGATGTCGTTCGATCGATGATGTGACATTTATCTGTAATTAACGCTTACTAGTGGTGGGGCGTAGATTATCTTGAAATTCATCGACGACGAGAATTGTGCGAGGTAACACGATCTTGCTTGGAAGGAACCGTGGGTGGTCGGTTTTCGTGACGGATCGCAGGAAGGTGAGCTCTTTGCTTGACGTGCACCTCGTTACCGCGTCGGTGGAGACGGGCTCAGACACCGGGATGACGCAGCACCGGCTCCTGGTTACCTCTAGTCCATTGTTCTCCCCGCATTTCTTCTCAGCTCGTGCTCAAGTGCTCGATCGCTACCCTACCTCGAGGCCCGGATCCCTCGGCGTGATTTTAGCCCTATGTCCGCGTACATCCTTCGTGAATTCGTGTCTAAACGAAATTGCAATCTTACTTGGTACACGTCAATAAAAATATCGTTGCTTTGACGGAGTTCAGCCACTAGTATTCGAGAGTTCGTTTAAATTCTATCTTTATTCTTCGCGAAGAAAGCTTAATTGATCTAGGAATAATTTGATCAATAAGATACAAATCTAGTGACTTATAGGAAAATATAGATTTGGGTATCTTACATTGCAAAAAGCGTTGATTACGTAGTCTTTAGTAATTACGAACACGAACACCCAACGGTTAAGAAACGTTTGAACGTAAGACGAAGGGATTCTGTAGTAGAGTGAGCAATCGGACAGGAAAAGGGAGGAAGGTGACGAGATGCGACCCCCCGCGAGGTTTCCCGCGCGGGGCACCCGCCTGTCGATAATGTCCCGTACCAGTTACCGACAAGGGGTCCACCTGCAAAGCGCTAGCGATTCCGTGGTTGACCCCCCATGCGAAACAGACCCCCTACTCGCGTTACGTCGACTCCTTGACTTCGGTTGTCCAGTCTCGCGGAAATAACGATACGTTCGTATGGAAAAAGGAGCGACAAATGCCACCGGTATATCGTCACCCTGTCGTGGGGCGCAGAACGTTGAGTCGCAGCTAGCACGGTTCGCCCCTGGTGGCCTCGCCGTGTGTGGGAACCTCCGATCTCGCGATTTTCCTTCGTCGTTCGAACATAACCTCTTGAGAGTTCACCGAATAGCCGATAGGCATATGCGTATCTGTCACGGCTACCGAAAGTGCGCGCGGGCTTAATTTTTACAAAAGCGCTGCCCGTGCACCCCGTGTGCTACCTTCTGCTCGATAAACAATATACCATCGTGTACGCGCCAACGGGTCGACGAGTGGTCTCCCTGTACAATGCCATCTTATGACATTTTCGAGTTCGACCGTTGTTGTTGAGTGCTTAAGTGCTCGTTATACACACGTCGCGTCAAGCTTTTGTGTCGCAGCAACTGTTTTTTCGGGCGTTGGTTGAGTATGTCCGGGGAGCCAAGTCCGCGCGAGCCTTGTTCTTTACGAGCGAGAATCGAAAATTAATAACGGACCAAGTATACCCAGTAGCTGTACTACAACTTCTGTTAACGAAATTGTACATACATATCTATATCATATTGTCACGACGGAGTTAATGTTCGCACGATCAATGGAACAAATGCAGCGAACAACAGGGTCAACCTTCCCAATCAACGACATCTACGGTGAAAGGAAGATCATACGACAAAATTTGTAAGTTTTCCATTCACTGATATTTCTGATAATTCCTTAACAAGTACGTGTTGATGAATAATCTTATTGACGTAATGAACAATTCAGACGACTGTAACGAAGATCGACGTAATGATCAATAACGTAGCTTTTTTCCGATGTGTAAGTTTAAGTTTAAGGGACCGAGAGAGAAAAGAGCGCGAAAAAGAAAGTCTCGGTCAGTAGGTAGAAAGCTGGTTGTCACGGATAAACATTTTCTATCGTCTTCCAGCGATTTACTTCTGGAGGTCAAGCTCGCCCACGCAACCGGCTTTTCTCCAGGGGGCGTATCCACGGGGCGTGTTCACAAAGCGGTAGGGTGTACCAGAGGCGGAGTCGTTTCCCCACCGTTCCCAACGCGCGATTTTTGCTCTTGGCCAGGAACGTACACGCGTTCTCCGCCGTATATATACACGTAAGTGGTTGGTTTCTGGGTCGTGTGAGTAACACCGTGACGTCCCACGTTCGGACACGGGTCACAGACAGTAGACTTTGCCGAGTTTTCTTCGGTCGATCGCCGGCTAAACGATTTCTTATGCCGCGACATTGAACACTGCGATGTCGAGAATCGAACAAAACCACGCTTCGTCTTTTTCTTCATTTATTTTCTGTCTTCTCTCTTGACAGAGTGCGCTTCAACGAAGAACAAATCTCGCGAGTGCACCGAGCGACAACGATACTTTCACTCGACCATCGTCAGGTGTTTCTTAACTCCTTGCCTTACGATGTTTTTTACTAGCCACCTCAGTGAGCCTTATTCCATGCTATGACACTGTGTCAAACGCAAAATATCGAAACGTTACGAAGAATCGAAGCTAAAATCGTAGATAACCTCTTTTTCCTCTTTATGCGTATCCGATTCCTTCACAGCTGTTAATTGGTTTCATGCGCCATCTTTTGATCAAGTTTATTCATTCTTTACCGAGGATTATTCTCTGCAAGTGGAAATCGCATAAGTTACTTACATATTTGTTTGCTATGAATCGATGGAAATACGTGCTTAGCAAACGCGTGATCGAATTCTCTTATTGAAAAAGTATTTGACGAATCTCTTGAGTTGGGCGATAGAAGAAACAGCGGACTATGGAAGAAACCAGAGGAAGCTTCGCTCATATTTACAATGTTTAGCTTCCACTATAGCTGCGCTATTTAGTTATCGTGATGGGAAAGTTTATGCATGATATGGTATGATTTCATCGAGCCTTGCGTCGTCCTTTTGATCGATATCAGGATTTAATAATGCATCGAGGAAATATCTATTTCAGGTGGCGCGATCGGCTGCACATAGATACATCTTACATACGGTGAACGAGGGAATATCGCAAATTCCCTGACGGCACGGATGGCAAAGGCATTCTGGCGTAGCAATTACCTGCAGGGCGAGGGAGTCAAGTAGCAATATCTGGACCCGTTATCCAGTTCGGTTATCCCGACTGGAATGCTTTGTGTCGCCGGCAATCTGCATTTCTACCTGTTTGAATGGAAGTCTATGAGATCCGCGGCATGATTTCAAATGAAATCGACTCTTTGTCCCCTGGCCGGAAATTTCCAATTCAATAACGCGCCCAGGGAAACGCTGCAGAAACGACCGATTGATTGATACTCGGAATTGGATGGAACGCGAAAGGATGGAAAAAGTTTTACTGCCGATCGATCGTCGTTCGAGAAATTTGAATGTCTTACATGTAACCAAGGGCTAATCTTGAATCGATTCACTGGATCTTATTAAAGTTATTATTCAACTTCGTATACGTACATATTACACGTTACGAATACTACATATCGGGAAACGTTAATAGAATATTTAAAATGTAGCAACATCGCGATGAACTTTAAGCCTGATGAATGTCTGAATGTGCACTGTACTTTAGCAACTGTAGGTGTATCGCTTCCTTTAGTTGGCTTTGGGAGATTTTCTTCCATTGGAACCTATGAATGACTAGTCAAGAACTTGCCCGGCAACCCTTTGCAATGCATTAGAATTTCGCAGCTATCAAGGGAGGAAGACGACATTAGCATCGAGGCTAAGGACACCCTTGCTTCGCGTTCGCGTCTTATGTTTTCGTCGGCCCGGTATTCATGAACGGGGTTCTGACGTGGGGCATTCGACTTCCTTCTCCTTCATGAATTTACAATCGACCGAAGGAAATGCGCAGACGAAGCTTGCGCGTGCCATTCCCTGAGAAACAGTGCTAAATACCAGAAGCTTCAATGCTCATTCCATCGCTTTAGGTATGAGTTATAAGATTTGACATAATGTATACTTAGTGAACAATGGGATAGAAACACTTTTAACGCAATGCGTGCATATTCTCTAGATTAAATTTTTAGAATTTTTATTCTTCTTTGAGGAATTATCACTGACATCACAGAGACGTATTGAGTACTTCGTAGTTGTACATACATAAGTATCTTTATAGATTCCACGATAGTTGTCAGAAATGACTAAAAAGCCGACAGTTCGGCTAATCGTATCAAGCCACGGCAACAAATCCATGGTCCAGCTAATAAGAACGCTAGTGTCGAAGGATGAGGGAAAGAGAGAAATAATAACGAGGAAGATAGAGATTGGAGGTTTAGTGGGCGAGGGTGAATGTGGTGAGGGAAAGCGGATGGAGGCTGGAGCCACGTGCTGCTGTCACTGGCACAGATTATATTATATAGGAATGGCAGCGAATAGGTGTAGATATAAGCGTCGAGCGGCAGTTAATAAATATGATAATGGCGGGCGAAGTGAGAGAAAGAGAGGGGTGTGTGGGGTGCGATATGGGATACCAGTGTATAAGAGTGACCACCAGAAGCAGAGGCCTGTCACCGTCAGGACCTCTCGTATGTCATGCGACGCACGCATGTATACATACATGCACATACAAAGTGGCGACACGCGCGCGATGACAGCATCGAGCGTGGAACGCGTGCTACTATCTTTTTCTTCCATTTTTCTGTCCTTTGCTGTGATATAATCGTTGACGCGATTACTTGATTCCAATGAGAACTATTTAAATAAAAAAGCTGGCTGTCTTCCTTAAATTTGTCACCTTTTTTATTTTTAGGAACCGTTTTAGTTTGCGTTTCTACGACACATTGGTTGCAGCGATATATGAACACGTACCGCGTTTGCAGAGTGGTAGTAAGTGTTAGAATCGTAAACGTCCTATCTAATCGTCTTGATAAAAGCATCCGATGCAATTATTATGCAATTAACAGGACATATATTCTCCTTCGCTTTAGATCTATCAGAAGAACTACGAATTACACGACGGGAGATCGCACGACCTAGGAAATACATGGAAACGCAAAATCGTTGAAGGGTCATCGTCGTCAGTGGTGGCAGTAATTCGCGAAATTTCATAATATCGCGACGAACCGTTGGAGCAGGAAAGGAAAAAAAGAGCGAAGAATACGGTCGGTTTCCCCTCGGCTTTCATTAATCTCACTTCCTCCGCGGAAGTCGGAAACAGTTTTCTGCTGTGCAACCTTTCCCTTTTGACCCGGTAAATTGCGCGCGCGCGCGGGCGCACGCACGCCAGGCCACGTCGTGTACCTGTATCCGCTCTTCCAGGAGCAATTAGTCACGGTGCTCTTGATAAATCGCCGGAATCCTACCCCCGTGGGGTTAAGTCCCGGCTGTAGACCCTCGGCAAATATCCAATAACAGCCGTCCGACTCCTGGCGGTCGCTTCGCCTCTCTACGTGTATAACCGGGTATTAACCTTCACCTATCGAGGAGATCGGCTTACCTTAATAATCGTAGAGCTACACCGTCGCAGTCTAAGGGGGTTACGACGTTACAAGGCCAGGAATACGCGGCGCTGGCTCGCGCAAGGGTGTTTCCATGGCACTAGTCGCAAAGCTGGTTCGTTCCGCACCATGAGAAACAGGTATGATCAAAAATCGTCGGAGATGTAATGAAACATTCTTAACCTCTTCTCTCTTGGATAGAATGTTGGATAGGAGGAGTGCGGGATCGTTTGTTGGATTTGACTGGGGCGTTGATTGCTCCATGTGGAGGAGTAATTGGTCGAGTTTCTGAGAATTATATAGATATCTTTCCCGTTTCTTAATTCTATGATGCGCGATGGATGCTGTGACGAGTCGATAACGATGGGAAATGATACAGGTTTCTTAGAGGTGAATCAGACTACGAAGTATTCGCTATGAAGCGTCTTTAGAAATTCTGGAAATTCTTAGAATTTTATTCATACATTTTCCCTAAGTTTGTGTCTTCTTATTTGCACGAGGGATGTTAAAAAATAGACCGAGTCGGATAATACAAAGGAAACAGCCGCCTCGGCATTCTGATGACTTGCTGAATCTCGACGATCAGCGCTTTCGGACTCGTGTCAATCCGTGCCCCATTCAGATGTATTCAATTCTTTGTCCAACCCCTCGGAGGTTAACAAGAAGAGGGGGGAGGAAAGAAAGAGAAACGCAGAGAAGATGGGATAGGATAGGATCGACACACGTTTCGGCGTATTCCACATAACATGCTCGTTCCTTTGAATAAGTATCGTTTTATTAATATCTCTGTCGTTATTTACAAAACTTTGTAATAATCTCTAATTTTCTTCACCGTCACACGCTACTCGCTATTCGTCAATCGTTATACTTTTACGCTTTTGTGTACCTGTGTACGTATGTACCGTGTAATCAGTGTGTACATGTATGCGCGTCTTTGTGTGTGTGTGTGTGTGTGTGTGTGTGTGTGTGTGTGTGTGTGTGTGTGTGTGTGTGTGTGTGTGTGTGTGTGTGTGTGTGTGTGTGTGTGTGTGTGTGTATGTGTGTTATATTAATGTCGATAATGCTCGAGTTTGCTAAATCGTTTACAGTAGAACGTGAATGTTCCTTACCGGCGTCGTCGTCGAAATTCACCGCTTTTCAACTTTGGAGCCGACTTCTACCACTTCTTTTTATAATTCTTTCTCGCGCCGTCTTCGTCGCGTATGCGCCTAAACACCAGCATACCACACATTATATTTACACCATCGGATTCACACCTGTGACCTCATTATCACAGCGCGCACGCCGCCTTTTTTCTCTCTTTCTCTCTCTCTCTCTCTCTCTCGCTCTCTCTCTCTCTCTCGCTCTTCTTTTTACATTCGGCACGTTTTGTTTTCGTCTTCATCGTCGTTGTCGACCGTGGAAAATCGATTCTCTCTTCTGCACAAGCAAACCGCGTCACAATTTCGCGACGGATGCGAGAAATACGCCGTAATATACATCTCTAACTATGTACACGCGTGTCTCCAGCTCGACGTATCCGCCTGAAACACGCTCGCGACACGGTTTCATCGTTTCCATGCGAAGAGAAAGAAAGGAAACGTTGGATCCGAGTCGTTCAATTGAACAAACCACGCGCTTGGTCGATTAATCTGTTTCGACTCTTACGACTCTAATGTAAGTCATGCTCGTGCTCTTTCACCTCCGTCTTTTTCGACTCTGCCGCTCGGAATCGTGAAAATTGAAAGAATACTATTTCACTACGTGATTCGCGGATGTACCTCCGACTGGCAGCCGATTGGTCGATCTTTTACCGCTCATCCTTTTCACCACGAATAGATTCTGTTCCACTGAGTCATTCGCTCATAGAATCCAGGAAATCGTGGTTCACGTTTCAAAGAAAATCGCGGGTAGATGTATTTATGCGAAGGATTGTAAGAGAACGAGTTTGTGGCTTGTTGTTAGATTCAGATAATAAGTATTCTTTGTCGTCGTTTTCTGGCTATAAATTGTTCTTTGTTCTGTAATTAGGATGTATGACGAAGTAAGGTTTTCGGCAAGTTCCTTAGGATATTCGAAACTTGATGGCAACAAATTTATAAATCTGTAAAACTTTTAGTTTCTGTAACTTGGATTTTCACGTTTGTGAAAATTTCAGATTCGTTTGAGTGCAATAGGTGATTCGAATCGTTAATTTTGATCTTGAATCAAATCATTTGAGAGAGAGCATTTATAAATAATTCAAGTTAGATACATAATTGATAAAATACGAAAGAAACCCTACTAAACTGTACAAATGTATATCAAATTTTGTTTCTATTTGTTGCTTTCAGGTTTACCTCATTGTCGCGTATTCCAAATGGATGATTCCTTGCTCTTAGGTTTCCAGATTTATCGATAACCAATGTATCCTAGAACCAGTGTCAATCGAATGGCTGAATTCTATAATTTGTCGTGGAAGATATTCGACCTATCAGAAATTCATAGTATCGCGTTAAGCAGGCACCGATTCCTAATATCGTTCACTGGCTTCTTTCCGCAAATTATAATCGTTCGAAGTTAATTTATAATCGCGTCCAAATTTGCTGAAAATTTCTATTCTTTCCTTTTCAAATCTTTATATAAAAAAAAATTTGCCACATAATGTGCTTTATCTTTTCTTGTTTACAAGAAGATGCACAAATTAATGTGGATATATTTTTGTACAAAGTTATTTTCTCTTTGGTCCATTAGAATAAAATAACTGGAATAATTGAAAATTTCAAGTTAGCGTTCGACCGTTCGTAACTGGTCCACATCGAGGAGTTCCCATCCACCGGAAATCCGAATCCTCCTCGATGATAGATACGTGTTGTTGCAACGCAACAGTGTTGCGAGAGTGCGTCTCCGATGACACACGCAATGCACACAACCGGTGTACGGTTTCTCGCAATTGGAATCGACGCGTTTCGAGTGTACTGGCCAGATTATCCGCGCTTCTGCAATCTGCTTCGACATTTCGCTTGCACATCCACCGACTTTGCCTCTTTGGTCGTACATGAAACCAAATTTGTTAACAAACTTTCTAGTATTAAAATTAATTACTCTGTTTCGTCCATTCGAGTGACTCTGGAACCCTCGGTATTCTTAATTTAGAAAATAATTTTGTCAAGGATGTTAGCCTTCGTGTAATTGGAATTCAATCGATGTTTAAAATAGAAATTCTCTTTAAGTTAAAGCTATTATTTTATATGAATTAATGAATGTAGAATAAGATTTTTATTTATTCGCAGGGATTTTATCGCTGCGAAAAAGGTCAAAGTTAAGTTCAGATTAGTACCGACATCCTCAACGTCGAATTATCATTCTGATTACTCCTAGTCTTTGTCTTATACGTGGTTAGCCTGTGAGAACAAGTAGATGATGGAACAGTAAGTAGTCTAACACGTTTTCCAGCGGTACTCGTTGTCAAGATTTCATTTCCCGATAAACAAGTAAGGTTCTCGCAAGTTTCACACTCGTTTCTGTTCTTGCAGATATCAAATTTCTTTTGCAACGTAGAATCAAATCGAATATGCCTAGAAATTTGGATGTTCTTCGAATTTGGAAGGACCGTTTCCGTAAGACAGATCTTCGAACTCAACAGGAAACAGAACTGTTATCTCTATGATAATTGTCAAAACGAATGAGAAAACCGATATAAGTACTTTGTATCTAAGAAACTTATTCGTATTTCCAAATTTTTCAGATCCATCGAGATCCAATTTCTTCAAAACCTCCATTGATCCAGACGTGCAACCGATACTTAAGCGATTCGCACATTTCAGACCCTATACAAGAGAGGGACATTCACGTTGATCACTGACTCCAATTATAACCGTCCTGCGGTTCACGCAGTAGTTTCTCGTCTTACACATCTCTCGAACAACCAGTCCATCTTTGTCCGTTGGACAAATTGCTAAACGTGTCTGCGTCTCCTAACAAGCAGACGTATCGTCTCGATAAACCAATTTCACCGAGTCTTTTTCCAGTGTCTGCGATGAGTATTCGTCACCAAGGAAAGACAGTCTCCCCTAGATCAGTCTGGTCGTTCAATTCCAATGATCCAGGCCAGGTAAGCTGTTCTAGAAACGACTCACACAGATCGGAGTACGCGACACAGGACTCTTTCTAGGGGCTGTCTTCCATAGGATACCAGGCAGCTGGACCTGCGACGGAGGGATTAGCCCCCGCCGCGGATGGCATGTACTACCAAGCCCGTCCTTGGAATGGCAGGTACGCACCGCACTGCGGTTGCTGTTGCTGCTGCATGCTCTGCTGGGTACCAGTTCTCGGGTACGAGCAATGCTGAAGACTCTGGCTGGACGTTATCACGTGGTTCACACCGACCACCGAGTGATGAGGCACCGAGGAGGCCGCGTGATGGGAACCGTGAGGGCTCGACGCCGCGGTCATGTGAGGGGCTGGACTCGCCAAGGCCGCGCTTGGTCCACCGCGGCTGCCCTCGTTTCCGCCTCCGCCACCGCTTCCGCATGGCTTCCCGTCCTTCACGAGCACCGGCACAGCCACTCGTCGCGGCGAACTAGCGCTCTGTAACATGAAAATAGCGTCGTTCTTTGGATTGGAATATTTAAATTTCGGTAATAGCTTTCAGTTCCAGTATTTGCAAGTTTCACGACGCGAACCTTTTAGCAGAATACGAAATCCGACCGGAGAATATTTGAAAAATAGCCTACACGACGATGACGCAGGATGCGTAAATCGTTGACTTAAATCTTGAACTATTGCCGTAGAATTAATTTCTTATTTGCATCGAGAAATGGAGAACAACCCGAACTTCGCTTGGAATTTCTGACATCATCATTCATCTAAGAGAAACGACAGCCTAGTCTACCCGATCCACCGGTATGTAAACTCAATCCACACGTAGGTGCACAGGCTGCGTACGACGAACCGTAAAGAAGACGTGGGACGACGTCGTGGCTCGGCTTCTGTGTTCCAAGCAAACACGTGGGCTCGGTAGGCACAGGTACTTAACCCGCGCGATACCTCGTGATCAGCATTCGAGCATACTCGTACTTTAGCAGCCGGAGACTCTCTCTCTCTCTCTCTCTCTCTCTCTCACATACACACACACACACACACATACACACACATTACGAATAAACAGTACCAGCTACCGTGGACCACAGGATTCTAGCCAGGGCTCTGTCGAGCCGCGTCAACATCGAGAACTGCTGTCCCTCGTCTCCCCGCGTTACTGTCCGGGGGGATTCAATACGACGAGCGGGACCCCACGGCATGCCAAACAGAAGCCGAAGCAAGCCGGCCGAGTACCTGCCGGGACGACCACTCAGCTGTATCAACATTCGGTACACGACATTCCTCTTCGATCTCCACGCCAGCGACGCTTTAATAATATGATCGTGACCGCTCGGAAATAACGCCTATTTCGGCCAATGGATTCACGCTGGTTGGATCATTTTTAAGAAAATCGAATGGAGAATTGCAGAGACGAATGTCTTTTCTTGGTTATCAGAGATTTTATTCTTTATAAAGCTATTATGAAGCTTGACTTTGGTTGAGGGTTGATGTCAGATAGATCTTGAAGTACCTCGTGCTTCGTCCTCCATATTTTAAGACAGCAAAAGCGGCGAATAAAGATAAAGGAGAAGTTACTTTTAACGAAGATCGCTTAGTACTTATTAAAAAGATTCTTGTAACGTTATAAATACGAGTACATATTCACATTACCGAAGGTGCAACGCCCCGATGAAGTTTGAAAGAATGGAAAGACGAGTGAACGCAGAAGCTGCAGGTAAGGTAATAAGGTGTAATTTTTAATGGGATTGTGACAATCGTCATTTACTTGATTTACTACGTACGATATCCTATATCTTTGCTCTATTCTTGCGTAACTATTTTAGGGATTCATCCATGAAATGTCTGGAGAATAAATTCTTCTGCGATCGTAACGATTCGGTAACCAAATCTGTACCTACACGAAAGGAAACAATGGGGGTGGAGTGTGTAACAACGATTCGATTCGAGTGGCCGACACGAACTTACGTGCACGTTGCTGGCCGCGAACATAAGTGCAGGCATGCCGTGCACTTCACGCTGACAAAGTGACGATTACGCTAAACGCATGACGGTCGGCGCGCGCGTCACGCGTCACGCCACTTTAGCCACTTCAACACGCGTTAAGCGATTTCCGGCGAAAATGGCCGTGCTTAGGAACGGAGTAGTACGTGTTTATGAGCGGCGACCACTGCGCCACGCATAATGAGCCTCAATGTTGCCGTGATCGCGCGGCCGCGATTGGATTCTCGGGAAACATATTACGCGTGGATTTCCCTCTCCCCCTTCGTGGAACACCGTCCCCTTTTAACGGTATGTACAATACATATATACACACATATATATATATATATATATGTATATATGCCGTTTAGGTTAAGGACTCGACCGAGATTCTACTTTTTATTTCTACTTTCAAGGGAGTGAAAGGTGTATTATTGGTATCACAGATTCTATTTTATACTCTTGCGTCTTACATATAGATGTTAACCATAATTTGGGAATACAATCATACGAATCGAGTAAATGTATGCAACCTTTTATTCCACGTATCGAGAAAGAGACGAGTCCGAAGAAGACGAAAGAAAGAGGAAAGACACGGCTGGCGAAGAATCTGCTCCGGCGATGATCAGATTTTTGAAAAGGTACCCTCTACAGGACGTTTAATTCCTTTAATATATCACAAGGACAAGGAACGAGGGCAGAGATACGCGCAAAATAAATTGTACTTGAAACGTCTACGCGGTGGCGGCCGATGTTCAGGCCGTATACAGCCGCATCGAATATCTAAATGTGCCGCTCGCGCGCGCCACTGACTTTCACCCGAATGCATCTCTCGTGGAAAAACATTCGTCATCGTTGAAACTGATATAATTAACTAAAAGCTGGGCTCTACCAGTGGCACAGCTTTTTCCCTCCTTCGTTCCTCCTCCTCCTCCTCCTCCTCTAAAACCACTACCACCATGAAACAGACCAGCCCGACGCGACGGCCGTCTACGTCTCGTTTCTTTACAGAAGCCTCGGTCGAACAAAGAACCACGAGAAGAGATATTAAAAGATTTCTGCCGGGACCTCTCATTTCCGCGACGAATGGAATTCAATGGGTTCCGTAAACGAGGAAGTGGTTTTTAAATTTAATAACCGATGTTTTACCACGAGTGTAATTACATTAGGCGATCTCTCGATACCCGGCAAACAGCTCTCGCGCCCTCTCCCTCCCAAAAAAGCGTGAAAACCAGGCCACCGATTTCTCCTCCTGCGATTCCTGTATTTCTCGAGACGTATAAAACGATGAATTGAAATTTCTGTCTTCTGTCCTAAGGGTGGTATCGAGAGTTAACGCCAACGACAGTTTTCTATCTGGTTCGACGAAATATTTTAAAACTCTCACAAATTCGTTTGAACGCGTACGAATATACTATTGACTCGAATAGTATATTCCATCGAAGACAGAATAATCGATGTAATTATTTTGTATTTATTTCATCGTATCTTAAAGCGAGAAAATTTCAATTTCGCTGTATCCTCGCCGGTCGTCGAGACAGACAGAGTAAAATTCGATCAAAGCTGCTTCGTTACTTTCGAACGATTCGCTATCTCCACGCTCTAGACATAAATATGTCGCAGGCGTTCAGCTTAATCTCGATTGCAACACGAAGTTACAATCGATGGGTCGAAAGATCGGCGGCTCGCGTCTCCAGGGGAGGGTTAATCGATATCAATAGTAGTAGTATTGGTAACCCCGATTCGCGTCCAGGTGTTGTGCATGACTGTACTCACGGCAAGATGGCGACCGGTCCTCGAGCACCCGTTTCCGCGCTCCCTGCAGGATACCTCTCCACCCTTCTCCTCTCTCGTTCTCTCTTTCTCTTTCTCTTTTTCTTTCTACTTCTCCTTCTCACCCGCTCTCTCTTTCTCTCTGCCCCGTCTTTTTCTTTCTCTTTCCTTTTCTCGTGTTCGCTCGCTCGCGCTGCCACTTGAAATTTTTTTACCGCCGCGAGGGGAGGAAATGGAATAAAACGAAAGAAAGGGGAAAAAGGGGGAAAAAAATCGGAGCTCTGGCTGCCAACTCGTCGTCAACGTCGACGACGACGTTGCCGTCGTAACTGCTACGTCTCCGACGCACGGTGTTTTAAACTCCGTAAATGATTAATTCCATTCGCTGTTAACAATTTTGCCATGTGCTAACAAATATTCGTAAGTAATTTCTACTAATTTGAAAATTACAGTTTTCCCATCTAACCCTATCGAACTTACAACAAATCCTATGGTAATTTTTTGAAAGGAATACTCTCATAGTCCGTAAACAACGACAATAAGAAGATATCTACTTATTTGGCCGATTATTGGGAGAGGTATATGTATTTTGTAAGAAATCTCAAGTATTCCTCTTCCCTATCGAATGTAACTGAGATGCAGATACCTAATGCATTTGTCTTTTTACAGGGATAACATCAGAGGCTCGCAAGAAGAAATTAATCGCGAGAAATGGTGGAAACCGTGGAAACAGCGACGGTCGCTTAACGAAACAAAGCAGCTGCTCTATCGTGGGACGTACGTGGGAAGCTCTATTTACGCGAAAGATCTAGTTTCTCTATTAAGAAAACTATCTATGGGAGGTATCCCTATTGTACGACACGCTAATAATACTGTAACTGCCACGCCCAATGCGTATGTTGCAATTTCGCGTCGTGGTGTGCACGCGATTCTGGCCACCCAATTACACGTACCATCGAGCAGATCGAGATAATAGAATGAAAATGCCGTACGGAGAACGAGGAGAAATAGTAAACACGGTATTGAATTGAAATAGAGATTACGGTACCTTCGCTGTCATGGAGAAATAGAGAAAGAAACAACAAATCGCCACGCTATAGAAGAAGAGAAAGAAGCGAGAAAAAAAGATAGGGAATACGATACAGAGATGAATGGAAACAGAGTCTACGGGGACCACGAAAAACTAACGAGTAAATTATGGGGCGGCTGCTCGTCCTAGCGTGGACGAATCGAGGGGAAAGGACGGTTTACAGATCGGGCCACCGGATAACTTTCAGCACCATTAATGTTCTATGGGTGTTTACGAGCCGCCGCTTGGCGGCGACTATGTCGACCCTACTTAGGGACAAGATCGATCGCGATCTAAATACATAACTCTATTTGTTACGCGCTTGACGATCGAAATTGAAATTGATACACTCTGCAAGTGTGATGAATGTCCTTCAGCAAACTACCTGTCACGCACGAATGATATTCTAAAAGATGGATCGCGTGGATCAAGAGCAAAAGTTATCCAAAGGTGATGTTAAATCTAAGGTAGTATATATATATATAAAGAACGAAATTTGAGATCCAATATGAGAGCAGATGGCCGTCGCGTCGCAAAGCTGGATATGGCGCGCACACGATAATAACACGATATCGAGGACGGATCGAAACACAGAGAATGACTTTGATCCCCGTCACCCGCGAAAGTGGTTTTGCACGAAAATCGCTCGACGTGTATGCTCGTTGCCATCGAAATTCGATGAAACGGTGAAAGTCGACGATGACCGAAAAAAGCGCTATGAAAATCCGCTTACGTCGAAACGCCATTCCGCGTGGAGTGTCGCTCATGTTGGTACAGGTATTCTTTAAAAAAATATTTTTAGCACGAACAAAACACGCCGGTGTAGAGGAATAGGGAAAAAGGAAACGTTAACGAAGTAGCCGGATAGAAACGACTAAAAAACATTTCCAAGAAGCGTGTTACACGTTCCGTGACCGTGCAAGAAATTCATTTTGAAGCGCAAAAAAACTGACGGAGAACAAATAATCGACGTCATGTTGACACGAAAATGATTTTCAGCGTGAGTGAAACGACACGACACGCCGATTCCCGCTAACTCGAATCGGACGATTTGCCGCTAATGCATGCCGGGACATCCGTGATCTCGCATACTCGTTCGTACCCGGCTGTAATGTATTCATCGGGACGGATCTGTGTGTATCGGCACGATCGCCGTCTTCTGACATCTCTTTTGAATGTTATTGCAGAGGAGGAGAGGGAGCCGCTGGAGAGACGATTCGTATTCGTCAGTGCGTGCGACGAGATGGAGACAGGGCACGTTTTGAACTTGCAATTACGATATCTCGGGAATCTGGCGCGTCATTATTAGAGCCGATAAAAAAAGGGAGAAGAGAGAAAAGGAAGGGTAGAGAAGGGGGATTTCTATGGGCGCGAAATAATATTGTCGGATTCGTCCGCTTTCGAAATCCATAACTTTGAAACTATCTTTGCCTGTTATACGTAGAATTTAATGGATCGAAATTGTTTTTCTTTCTTTTTTTATGTGATTTTATGTATAGACTGTACACGTTACATTAAACTTCCTCGAGCAACAACATTAACATAGATGTACAAATATTCCGTAGTTATTTCACCTAGGATTCGAGCGTTGTAATTTGCTTGCCATTCTATGTACATCGTCGGTATTACTGGTCAATGAATCGTGAGCTCGACGAGACTCAAACGGAATTCTGTCGCTCGTTATAAGATGAAAAACATTAAAAAACGTAACAAGATATACATGGAAAAGGACGGAGGAAAACAAAAACAAAGAAATAGAGGTAAAAAATAAAAATCATATTGCAACAGCCAGTCGCTGAAACATCGTGGTAATTACGTGTTTAACACAGACGATTTTATGTTGCAGGGAGGTCGGTATTCCTGCAAAAATTTCGGCTGGAATAACGAAATGAATGCAGAATCGCTTCGAGTCGGTCGAGTGGCCCACTCGAAACGAAATACGATGTGGATGCGAGGATCCGCGCCGCGTCCGGAATATTTTTCATTTAAAAGCATTTCATTTCGAAACGCTCGATATTTTGTCGTGTGTCTCGCCGTTTCGAAATCCCTCGGGAAATCCGATCTATCGAGGACGCGTATTATTATCACACGAGAAACGGTCGAACGACAGAGTTTAATTTAATCCCTGCCCCTCTCCCCTCCCCTCCCCCTCCCACTCCCCCTCACTCTCTCTCTCTCTCTCTCCCTCTCTCTCTCTGCCTTCCTCCTCTTTTTTACCCTGTCTTTTTCTAGAAATGTCTTTCTTCGACGTTACAATTTTTGTGGTGCGACTTGTTCAACGTATTCGGACTAATATCTTTATATTTCTTTTTTTAACAGGTAGTTACCTGATTTTGAGCATTCTGTTCGGCCATCGCCTTCTCCTTCGCTTGCCTCTTGCACTTGTATCGGTGATTTTGAAACCATATTTTCACCTGTAACGTGAAAAAGGAATTGTTCCTATTAGTATGGAATTTTATTGGCAGAAATTATTAGAAAAGAAGAAAAGGGGATAGTAAAACGCCCGTATAACGCCTATGCTAATGAGAATATCTTTTTGACATTTCTGAAACAAATAAAAATTGAAAATATCAAGAGGAAGCAGAGTTCAGATTGCGATACCAGATGCTTCGAGTCGAATTTTCCTTTTTCCCGTTTCTTAAAAAAGCTGGGACACGTCTATGACGCGCAAACTGTCACCAGGTAGGAACTGAAATATTTTTACAAGGGGGAGCGAGTGCGAGCCTTTTGTCGCGTGTGTACGTTTCAAGTAATCTGGAACGATTCGTGGCCCCCTTAAATTCATAATCCATGGTTATTATAAGTTTGTTATTTCTACGAGAGGGATTTAACGCTTCGCTCACTTTGCTAGATATTTTGAACAACGATCTTTTCGCGCCTCGCTATCAGTTTCTTTTTAATACTACATGTCTTATTTTACATTTCTTTTCTCAAATTTTAATTGATGAAATAAATAAGTAAAATAGAGAATAAAAATCTTTTCTTTCTCTTAGAAAGCCGATGGATTTTAATCCTATTTCATCACGCAATTGCAGAACGACAAAATGGATGCCGAAATACCAAATTTCCGTCGATCGAATTGCCAGAAGCGGAAGTTCTGCCGGTTTAATTTCTCCCATGCACGATGTCAAAAGGAAAACGCAGCAGTTTTACGAAGTTTGGGCCTAGGAGCAGTCGTGCTCTCGTTCAAAATCGCTTTTACGGCAATTGAACGCGATTAGGGAAGCCGACCGTGCGGACGGGATCGAAATCGGCATCTGCTTATGACAGCGGCGCGTTATAATCCGTATTGTACATTATGCCACGTTCACAGGGGCGCGTCCCGATCATCGTGGCATTGTCGTCGAGCGACGAAAACAATGCCCTTCGTTTCTGTCGGCCGATTTAATCCTTAACACGAGCTTGCTAGGATAACGTCGCTTGCGTTAAACTGTTGGCCACGTTTAGAACGTTATACGAGCATTGCGAACATATCTGTGACGATCCGGTAAAACTGTTAAGTTCATTAGTTAATTTTGCCTTTTCTTAAAGGCAAAGTCTTTCTACGGTAATGTGTGTACAAGGATTAGCGTGAGTGAATGGAGTAGGGATGAATTCACGAAGATAAGGAAACAGCAGATCGAACGATTTTAAAAAAGGAGGACAAAGGAGTAAATTAGAGGCATGTGCGAAAGGTACGCCTAAGCTCGATCTTTATCGCAAGTATCAAAGGCGAGTCCGACCTATATGTTGCCTTGCCTGTAACCTCCTACTCGAGTGGTTGTAACCCGCTGCAATCCCCATGTGTAGCCGCCCCGTGTAACCCCCATTGTCGGAGTTATGCGCGCCGTAGAATGCAACGAAAGCACTTTAAGGGGCCCCGCGCAGTAGACCGTGTCTCGAGAGCCTGCCACCGTCTGTCTAATTCTTTGAATATTAGCGGGATCGACCACCCTCGAAAATTCTTGTTCCCCCTTCGAGGCAGCGCTCGTTCGCCGCCTCACGTGTACGCCACGAATACCGATCGTTCTATGGCGAACACGATTTTCCAATTGCCCTTCTCTCGAGTGATTACCCATTACGATATTTCCAGGAATACTTGTACCTGCCTGTTACAATAATCGATCTTTTAATTTATCGTCTTTTACGAGTTGGCTCTTGAATTAAGCGTTATGGGGAAAAATCAACAACTGTTGTGAGCGTTGAGTACCAATGAGCGAGTAAGTATACATTTTACTCATTTACTAAGTAGTCTTCTATGTCCCTGTAAACTCCAATGCTTGTTTTATTTTTTAAAAGGTTTCCCGAGTAAAATTAGTTATGCTTTCAGTTTTAATCTGTTATCGAAGCTGTTAGTGAGAAGACGGCAATGATGATTAATAATAATACTATGGAAATTCACCTTCAAGAACCGTGGACAGCATTTACTTTTTACAAACACGTCTTTAGTTCCATCTGTATTTGATTGCGCCTTATGAGATCAAAATTTTCCATTGGAAACGTCGGCTCCGATTAATTCAGCTCATTTCCAGCAGCAAGTATAACGCGCATAAATCACTCATAATGGAAGAAGGTGACGACTGGTTGTAAACAACGGAAAGAAAGGGAAGGAGCGAAGGTCGCGAAGAAAAGCGCTTTGAATCCGCTGGTGGTGAGCCCTTCCGCGCGACTTTCCGCGTGTGTTTTGTAGTACGACTGATGCGTAGGGCGGAGAGACCTTATCTAAAAGCCACGAAGAGGTACTAGACGAGGCAAGTACTCTCTCGCCGCTGCCATTCGTTAATTCCTTTTCCACCGATAATCCACTCGTCGAAGCCCGTGGCGTTTCGGGCGTGCGGCGACTTCGAGAGGTCTACAAACAGCCTTGCTTGCCTCAACGCGTTCTTGCATTCTCCACTTTCGCGTGTCACCCGCTCGTTTCGCCGTTCCTTTTGTCCTGGGTAAAACCTTGTTACTGTTTTCGCGTTTGCCGCGAGACTTCTTTTGAGCAACTTTTGCATCCGCGGATCGTGACTCGCGTCGTGAGATTTTTCCAGATGAGATTTTAATCGAACGATTGACGCTATACAGAGAGATCGACGCTAGAAATTTGCAGAATTTCTAGCAATTCGTATTGAGCACGTATCGATATCTGCGATCGTGTTCGAGCTATAAACGTATAGGCAACGACAGTGAAAGATCCGACGAGATGAAGACGGGATGAACTGTCGGAGAGAATTGTTATTTCAAGGGAACGGCCTGTCCGTCAGTCCGTTTGTCCGTTGCTCCCGCAACGGCGCGGTGTGTAAACAGAGAAAGTTGAACGAGATAGGGATATAACTGGTGTGTACTCGCAGACCACGGAGGAAAGAAATTCGTGGCGAATACCGACTCTCAACGAGGAGAGCAACTTTCGTGTCTATAAAGTTTACAAACCAAGCCGAGCTTATGAGTAACTGGACAACTCGATATCACCTTCGTCGGTACGCGACTTTTACTTTGAAGGGAATCGACGAATTTATTATCTACGGTATCGCGTTATTATTTCGATTTTCTTCTTGCGATATGTTCCATTCTTGCGATTCTTAAATATAAAACCTATTCTTTCAGAAAAAATAATCTATCAAATGGCTGCTTGTACGAAAAGAATGAAAGAAAAGGAGGAACAACTTGTTTATTTTCGATGGGTACGACGAATCCGATGCAAAAAGGCAGCAGGGCCCGCAGGGGTCCGACCGAGGTTTACTCAACACCGAGAAAGGGGGAGCTTAACTTTAACTTTCGATTAACTCGTGGTTAACTCTGGTTCAGCCAGGTAAATGAAACGCCTCCCGTAACCGTTCGAGCGGATCTGCGAACACCCTGCGCTTTTCTTCTCTTCCGCATACATCCTAAAAGGTCTGCCGACAAAGACCTGTCGACACGTTCCTTCGAGCTAATTGACAGTAACGAGCTTTTTCACGGCTGATTTAAGCTTGACAACTTAATATTGACCGTAGAATCGACATTTTCAAGAAGTTGCAGCCAAAATAACTGCCTTCTCCTAGCATGCTACAATAGATCACATAGAAGCTATACAGAAGTTTTTGAAGCTCCTGTTTCAACGTAGCTTTTTCTGCGATCATCCTCCACGAACGTAAATCTTTTTAAACGAATTCTTTTCCACCATAGATACGGACATCAGATCCTGAACTTTGTTCCATTTCGCTGATATTTGAACGATTCGATTCCACTTAGAAAATTTTCAGCTTTTAACCGGCGATTATCCATTTGACACGAGATCGCTTCCGCGCGGACTATTCGTCTCTTACTTCGACGTTAATTAGCGTATCGAATAGCGATAAATCCAGAGGGCAGTTCATCAAAGCGCGGCGGAGAACATGTAACATTTGGGAGGAACATGGAGTACCTGTTTGGCTTATGTTCGACAGAGGCCGGAGTTCGTACATCCGTTCCGGCAGGGAGTATGCGGCTAAAGTGGACGATTGATCAAGTTAGCGTAACGTCATTACGTCGCGTACATTGAGGGTTCACGCAAAATCACCACCACCACCACCACCACCACCATCGTAAGCAACCGAGTGGTATCGGGCGTCGCCACCCTTCGTGGCCTCGCTAACTGTTTCCTCGGGCAATTTCATCCGACACCAACTTTCGACGGATTATCCGTTGGAAACCCCATGCAGCCTCGGGCTACTGGATAATTCACGGGGCTCGTTTCGATGTTGCTCGAAAGAAAGACGCGTGTAATTGACGAGAATTGCCACTCGAGGTGTTCCGAACCGTTTCTGAACGCATCCGCTGGCCTCGGGCAGCGCGGTTGATTGTCTTCTCTAATCTATTGTTGTTAGGGGTGTACGGAGGATGTTGATATTCCTTCCTTCCTTCCTTCCTTCCTATTCTCTCGGTGTAATCGAGCTAGTGTGTAAGTCACGCGTCTTTCGATTTTTATCTCTACTAGTTTACAAAATGATTTGTATTAAATAAGACACCGAAATTTTGTCTTTTATAAACAGCGTGTAATATATAAGCGAACGAAAAGGGCTGTTTTAGAATCTCGGATATATCCCTTCGTTACTGCCAACTATTCTTCTATTAAATCGACAATTACAATTATTTGCAGAGGGAGTTGGCGCGAAGGAAAAATCGCAGGAAAAAGGGATTACATTTGCGAGGCTTGACTTTAGTCACAGATGTGTTTCCACCGCAAAGTGCAAGGAACCACAACGATGAGCTTGCGAATACCAGGATCAAGCAACGTCAAATTATGATTAGGGCTGTTAATTGTCCCGTGTTGACTCTTCTGAGTGGTGGCCCGTGGGCAAACACGATTCCCGCCTCCCTTTTGTTGTTTTAACTCAATACCATCGGCCGGGGATGACTTACCGATTACTAGTCGGATGTCTGAAAACCTGGGGTCTACGGCCCGGCAAATAGAAATGACTTTCCAGTTTCTCTCAAACGAGCGAGTGAACTAATTCGCGTTCAACGTGAACGAACAAACGTCTCTTCCTCGTTCTTCAAAGATGGAAGGTGAATATATGCTTTAAATTTCTCCAAAATATGTAACTTTTGTGTTCGCACACTTTCAATATTGGAAAGGATAATTTTTGTAATCGCAGAATACTTTACAAGGAGAGAGAGAGAGAGAGAGAGAGAGAGAATTGTATCCGATCAATTGCATTTACAAAGGTCTAAACAATTTAAAGAAGAAGATTTGATGAAATCGCGAGGACCATTTGACCAGCCTTTTAATGTAACTTTTGTGTCCACACACTTTGAATATTGGAAAGGATAATTTTTGTAATCGCAGAATACTTTACAAGGAGAGAGAGAGAGAGAGAGAGAGAATTGTATCCGATCAATTGCATTTACAAAGGTCTGAACAATTTAAAGAAGAAGATTTGATGAAATCGCGAGGACCATTTGACCAGCCTTTTCGCTCGTGATCGCACTTTTCCGCCCTCTAATTTCTTCGTCGTTCCACGGCAGGGATGATCCAATAGCCTGGGAAGCGGATGTTTGCGGTTCAAAATGTATGCACCCTCGCATACCGTCCCAGAGGTGCAGCGGGATTACAAAAGAACGGGTCCGCGCAGTTCTACAGTACGCGTAGCGCAAAAAGAAATTGGTGGCGTATTACGCGACAGGCACGTTCGAGTGTATTTACAATACACTCGTAAAGCTGCCTCTTCGTCGCGATAATTGACGCAAACACGGCGAAAAACTCATAAGACGACGGCTGTATCGCGTAGGTCTGTCCGCATTGGGAGAACAATTGTTGCCGATTATTTTCAAACAGCTGGAGAGACTGCTTAGAAGCACTCGCGGAATCCTTTCCGTTGCGATCAATGCACCATTTATGCGTGGTTTCGTCGTACAAGTAGAAACGTAGAAAACAAATGTAGGTATAATTTCTAGTATTCCGTTAATATCACTACCTTACAACGTAACCTCTCCTAATGTAAAATTTTTGCAGAGAGACTTTCGAAGTCTCAAAAGTTTAAAGAGTTGCAGGGATTTATGGATTTATCGCTGTTTTGATGCCAACAAATGTCACTTAAGATCTGCCAACTCGGCTGTTACCTTGTCCAAAATCGATCGGTAAATTAAGCTAGTCAATATCAGTCGTTGCGTGCCAAATAACGACGCTTCTTCTTTACCACGTTTCTATGTGCCTAATAGATTTATACAGATTCGTTCTTTTCTCAGATGGTCGACGCTGCTACCTCGAGTGCTTGTAACCGATCACCGACTTTTGCAGTGACCTGTAGGTTCCATGGGAAGACGAGGAAAAAGAGAGGAACGCAATTACGCCGGCCACATGCTGCCGGTGTGCGTGGCGATGGCGCGGTATGACGCGGGGGCGGCCGCAAAAGCCGACGACATATTCATGCGTGCGTTATTATGCGAGGGAGCCGTGAGTGCACTCGAGAGATACGCGCACGCGTTCCACGACGTCCAATTAACCGCACGCATTTCGTCACCAAAGGAATTTCACGCGTGGAACGCGCGCATGTCCGCCTCAATCCTCCAAGATCACTTCCGATACCTTCGAATATAGAACCCTAAAAAAGGTACATCTTTGCGGTAATATGTTAAGTAAAAGATCTGCGTTCCTCGACTACGTAGCTCGTAAATATCAGCTAGAAATCTCGACGAGTCTAGAGTACCCAATTCGAGCAACGTTTTTGAAATAAAAGAGGAACTTTAATCGTCACGAACAACGATATTAAATAGTTTTTAATGGAAATCGCAGGCCAGACACATTAGCTGTTTTCTTGCTAATTAATTTCTTGTACCAAGATGCAGGGTCGACGCAGCGATCCTAGCATGTAAACAGCTTTACTCGTGGTTGTCGAAAACTTTCGTGGCGAGAAAATTTTCGCGGCTGACACTTTTCCACGGGTGTTTCGTCCAGTCGAAGATCCGTTTCCCGTCTTTGGGACGACGCTGTCCCTCTCTCTCTCTCTCTCTCTCTCTCTCCCCCTCACTCTCTTCTTCCTCTTCGTCGCATCATCCCCTACTCGCCGTGTCTCCTTGGCGCGGGACACACAGATGCGTCCCTCCATTTTGCGCTCGCATTGTTACTCCAAGTGCAGTCTCCCCATTGTTACAATGGCTGGCCACTCCTGGCATTGTTGCCGGTATTGTTATTATTATCACTACTGTTACCGGTTGCGGCCGACCGGCGAATGGAGAAGAGGAGAGCCAGCTGCTTCGTCGAGTGCCGCATTAGAGGCAAATTACACTCCCTCTGGCCCGCCTTCCTCTCTCTTTTTCTCTTTTTCACTATGTCCCTCCAGGCTGGTTATCTCATTCTTTTTCTCAGTTACATTCTGGATTTCACCCCTTTTTTAAGCTCGAAATTTCGAATGGTTGATCGGTATCGGATTCGAACGAAAGATGCCTACCGAATGCTATCAACCTCTCTCGAACGTATTTCGTACAACGACATTCTTTTCTAGCATTTATTATCAACCTTTTAGTTTCTTCGACGCTCGCTTAAGATTCCTAAGCTTTTTAGGATCGCTTTGCCAAATGAAATACGGTATTGTTATGTCTTAACGGTTACGTAACTCAAGAATCGAGACCGCGTGAACTCGATACGCGCGATAATGCTTTCTAGAGCAGACTGCAACAACTTTTCGGTCAAACCACCCGTCATATCCTATCGGATGATCGCGGAGGAAGAAGGCAGAGCGGAAAACGGGAACGAAGAAAACGGCAGGAGAAACCGACGTCAACCAGGATGCATAATTAATCGGTCGCTACGTGGACGAATTAAACGAGCAATTCGAAGCACGAAATTGATCGCAACAATTTAATCGCGAGAGGCCGCGCAACGGGTCTCCGCAAATTATGCCCGGTGAGTTACAACGAGTTTAAAGCTCGTTAAAACGCGAAAGACCGACCTGTGCGGGAGAGAGAAGTTAATTAGAAGGAAGTAAAAAAAGGAAAGAGAAAGGAAAAAGAAAAAATGAAACGTGATGGAAATGAAGGAGAGAGGGAGAGAGAGGGAGAGAGAGGGAGAGAGAAGAAGAGAATTTATATCAAGGGGAATTTAGACGGCCTGCCGCGCGGCTGGCGAGCATGGCGAAAGAGGGAGACATTAATTAAAGTGCGAAAAACGTGCGGCGAGTCTGATCAAAAGTTAAATAATTAATAGAAACCGCGAAGTTCAGGCGAGATCGCGGATTAATGAAAAATCACCGAAGTGCGGAATTCGCGAGTCTCGAAACCGCTGGACGAAACAATCGCCGCTCGCCTTCCATTGTTTCCTCTTGAACAATGACGATTGACGTTATTGTTAGCGCCAGCCAGATCGTCCACTGGCTCCTTCTGTTACGGCTTTCGACCAGCGAATGAAACGTTTCGAACGTCGCGTCGCGTCGAATACCGGGACGATCGAGTTAAGGTGCTTCGACGTAAACATCCAACTTCAAAATAGGATTTTGGCTGGTAGAGCATTTCCATCGCGGTGAATTTACGTTTATCGTCTTAGACTCGATCTTAGGAGTCGATCCATTGATAAAAAGGATTTTGCAAAGTAAATGGGTACTTTGAAAATAAAGCAAACGCGAGCTCGCGAAACGATTATATTCGAGGAGCGTTCGATATTCTTAAAAATAAAGTAACAAAAATGTTTAAAATCACCATCGCGAAATCCTCTTAAAAGATTACAAGAGAAAGAGTATTTTTATTACTCGAGATTTTGCTCCTTTTTCGCAAAGATTCTATTTATATTTTAGCCACGAAAGAAAGGAAATTTGAAGAGAAGGCTGCTTCGCAAATATTGTTCCACCTTCGAGCAACCCTGTATAAACGTTTTGCATGCTGTGTATAGATTAGAAAGGAATATTAGATGGTTCTATATGCACATGCAAGGGGCGGATCTGGGCAAGCTCGCTATAAATTTGCTCGTCCATCGAAGGAGCCTTTAATACTGTTTACGGATAGCTCAAGCTTTTAAGGTATTTTATCTTGTCCTTACGTAAATTGTCCCTTATCTGGCGACATAAAAGTCGACTAGCACGGTAAATTTAATGTTCGAATTTCAGGATCAATTGGATCGAATGTTTTCTGTCTAAATATTACGCAATTGCAACGCGGAGAGACTATCGATAGCCGAATATCTACGTTCTAGACAGACATGGATGTTTCATCGTCACAAGAAACAATAGGTTCAGTCGAAACAATGCGATATTATTCTACCGTAAGAAATTATAGTTGGAAAGAAAAAAGCGTGTAATGCGTCTTTCCTACGCAGTAAGATACACAAAGATGAACAAAGATACGAGGACGAGGATTTTTCAGCAAAGAAGATTTCTCGTCGGAAAAATACTTGCCCGGAAAAAAAGGAAGACGAGGGTGGAAAGAAGAAGGGGTAGGTTCGAACGAACCGTGACAACTTAGTGCACGAGCCTTGCGATTCAACCACGGAGATAATCGTAATAATGGGTTTGCCTACCACCGAATCTACCCTCTTCGACTTTATACAGCAACCCCAATAGGAGGAGCACCGAAGAGGACTATGCGAGTTCAATGTCGTGCAAACACGCGAAACGCCTCGGCGATTCCTCGGCGAAATGATCGACAGGATTGCAGATCTTCTCTTTTCACGCGCCACACCACCTCGTTATCTCTTTAAACACCATTTGTTGGGTCTCGCGGATAACATTCGATATTCCGGAATCGATCGCACTTGAACGTAGAAACGATGAAACGAGTAAATTTATTTCAGGTCAAGCGACGTAATATTCCTGGAGAACTGCTACGGTTATGGAAAAAGAAGAAGACGATTGCTATTTTTGGTGGAAAAATCGAAAGGCAGCGAGAAATCTAAGCTGTGTTTTCCGGTGAAGATTCGTGGAGAAATCGTAAACCAAAATGGCGACGGAAACAACGGACGCAACAACGAGAGAATGATCGAGATTCTCTAACGTTGTATTCCTCATCGGGATCCATCGTCATCGAGCTGAACGAGCAGAAAGGAATCGGTGCTTCTCGTCGTCGTTCGTCGAGTGCTCGTCTCGTTACTCGAAACGGGGTCGATTTTGCGTGACGTTCTCCCGGAAACGATCGATGCGGCACTTTGGCCCGTCGATCGGGCAAACGACAGGCGGAAAATTCCTTTTTTTTTCTTTTCTGCTTGCTTCTCCTTCCTCCTTCTTTTTTTTTCTTTTTTTTTTTTTGGCATCTCTCGATTCTTTGCAAGCTCTCGAAAGTGTGCTCGCGTCGAACTCGTGGCTCGAGTGTCTTGAAGAGCGCAGATCGGTATATCTTCTTTCCGTTCGTTACGTCGTTCGACTCGTTAATTCAGTATCGATTCTCGATCGCGTCCCAAAGAATCTTCCTCGAGGACCGTCGAGTCCGCAATAGCCTTTTCTCGCGATGAAAAAATCTCCGTCTGTCTTCTCATTTAGCTCGACTACCTCGAACGTAACTTGGAAGCTTTCACGGATTTTCAGCTGTCCTTAAACGTCGCAGTTCGCTTGCAAAAGTTATCTCGATCTAAGGAAACAGATTCATCTGTAAATTAATGGAGCATCGAGTATCGGAAATTTTGATTCGAGGATTTTGTAGATGGTTTTCGAATGGAAGAAAGTAAACACGCGATAAGAAAGATTTTCACGAACGGAACGCGCGATACCGAATCTTCCTCGGTAGGTACATTTTCGCGTATGACACGAACCTGTATTTCTGTAATATGTTTTCAAAACGAGCAGGTAACCTGAATGTCGTCAATCTGCTTTCAGAACGGAGTAGAACGTAATCTCGGAGTTTGTATAGCACTTCAAAGAAGCGATAGACATCGTACGTGGTTCCGTATGAAACTTATCCAAAAAATTCCTCATAGAATCTTTCGAAGAGACAGAAGAAGAAGAAGAAGAAGAAGAACAAACAACAGAACTCAGACGATCGGAACAACAATTACCGATAATATTCGAGCACCACACGAGTCTCCGCTTCGCAAAAACGCTTCTACCGCTCGTAGCAACGCGACCATGCTCCACTTCTTGCGACCTTTCCTCGTGTAATATCGCTTTCGAGACGGCGCGAGGGCACGTAAGATTCACAGAGCTCTCACATAATGATTCGTTAGTCTCCCCGTGCAGCCATCGTGGGCTACCTACGGAGAGCACGACTTCGTACGTAGACTTCGAGTGGCCGTAAGTGGATGGTACCGCAGGGTGGCGGCGCAGATACACACACACACAATACATCTACACGTATATACGACAAACCGGGAGCTCGTTTGGTCTCTATTTGTCCCCAGAAGTTCAAGAGTCCGCTATATATATACATATACGTGCGCATACATGTAAGAATATATACAGGTATACACGTGTACACACACGTACATATATAAAACCATCAACTCCCAGCCGCGTTTCGTATCTCTTTCTCTGCTTCGCTATCTCTCCTTCGAACGTCTCTTTCCGCGTCCCGTTTCCGAGGCTGGCCTTCATGGCCAGCATTCACGGCTCGGGCGAGATCCGAGTACCATCGAGTCCGAAACTCGTTATCGAAACTTAGGTGCGCGCGAGCGCACAACAGCGGGCTCGCCCCTGGCGAAAGCACGCGAAAATCCGCGGCTGATTGCAATCAGCCCTCTTTGCGAACTTCCGCGCTCGATTCCGCATAGATTTCGCCGAGTCACGGACTCAGGGGAGCCCCGACGACTTCCGGTTTAGGGGGCAACGCGCGAGCGCACATCTTCCGCTCGGCATAGGTTGCGTTCAAAGTCTTGTTTCGATTCTCTTCTTGGAGTTACCGGAAAGAATGAATAGAGCTTGAGGATGATGATGATGACGATGATGACGACGATGATGACGATAGTGATGATGACGATAGTGATGACGATGAGTTGTTAAAGAAAAGGGAGGAGAGAAGAACGAGTCGAGATGAAGTAGTTTTTGTAGAACAAAGTCCCTTTAGACTCTAGAGAACGAAGCTTGTCTCGAGCATTTTATGAAAGAACGTAGTACTACGTTGATGCTACATGCTACGATGGAATACTATGTTAATATGATACTCGACAACGTGATATTTGCTATATCGTATCGACCGAGAAAATGGTAAGTTGGCCGCTTTTGTTACATTTTTGTCGTTGATAATTAC
The DNA here is from genome assembly GCF_040668555.2 of Bombus flavifrons. Lineage (NCBI taxonomy): Eukaryota > Metazoa > Arthropoda > Insecta > Hymenoptera > Apidae > Bombus > Bombus flavifrons. The sequence continues at coordinate 12,020,600 of NC_138454.1, forward strand.
CGATAGAAAGTTCGTTCGAGATACGATGTTTATGAATGATCGTAGGTCGAAAGTACTAGATGAACGACAAGCGGATTGAACGGAGAGACGCGCGGTAGACAAAACGGCAGACTGAACGAGGGGACGAACGACCAGGATGCAACCAATGAGCTGCGCAACAATTATTTATTGTTGCCAGACTGCCGCATCGTGCCGAGCAGACCTGTCTGCCCAATGAAGATCGCTCGTTAAAATCTGATTCTGGCGGACCGCTTTAAATGGCGACCGCCGAAACGCTTCGCTCGAGCCGACCAAATCGGCCCATGTACGAACGAAACCACAAGAACATTAGTCTAATTAAACACATTAAAACGTATATATATCGTATACGAGTATTACGAACATGAGAAACATCCTGAAGAGCAGTTCAATTTAATAAGAAATAATAAAAGCCAAAGGAATTATTAGGTAACGGAGTAAAGTAATATCGTCGTAACAGTATTTTTCAACGAATAATTAATGTATAGAAAAAGCTTTAGCGCGTTCAGTTTAGCTGAGAGAATTAATTTTTTATGGCCTTTCGAGGCAATTTACTTTTAAGGAGCAGTTTACGTTTACTTTTGCGAGACTCGTCGCATCTTTAATCGGTGGCGATCAAGAACCGGCAATAGAGAAAAATTTCGGCTTCCTAAGATAATATTTACATGCCGTTGAGTCGGAACGACGCTCCGGCTGATGATTCTACCTGGTCGAATTCCATTTTTCGTTCTTCGAACAAACACACCTCTTCCACGACTATTTCCGACGTATTGGCATCATTCTCCACGATTTGCTTAACAGTCTCGCCACTAAAGTTAGCGGACGTGTCAAATCGTCCGACTTTAACGCGTCGAACATCGCTCAAACATGGCCGACATCTACTTTCCTCAAAAATTCTACCAAGAACAATCTTCGAGAGCAGCGTGTTTGCACTTTGGTATACCAACCATCTGCTACAAAATACACGGAGAAAGTAAAGGACGTACAAGGACGAAAGCGGTCTGGAATCATGGGAATGCCACGAGTACTCAACATTTACCCTAAATTTCATCAACTACGTAGATAGACAGTGGCCTGACGATTTAACGATCGCTTGAAACATATTGGCTAATTTCAGGAATTTTCGAGCGTTCAGAAGCCCGTTTATAGCGGTAATCGAACGTCTATTCGTCGGCAGTCGCCTCGACATTTCCGGCTAACAACTCCGACGCAACCAACGCCCCTGAGGTCGATCGATCCGATTGGCCGAGAGATGTAGATACACCCACGCGTACACCCACCACCTGCTCTCTGCAATTAATCTCCTCTCAGCAATTAATCCTCATCGTGTACGTGTGTGCAAGCCTGTAAGCGTGTAAGCGTGTAAGCGTGTAGGCGTGTAAGCGTGTAAGCGTGTGTGCAGAATTTCAAGCATCGCATTCTGGTAGCAGAAGCAGCTAGACCGATCCGGCTGATCGAGATCGAGATGGATGACGTTGTCGCTACATCGTAATTGAACATGTTGAACGTTACGCGTAGCAAGCATCGGTGATGATTTACGACGCAAGACGAAATTTTAAAGCGACCAATAAGAAGATCATTTAAACGATAACGAAAGATTGATATTTTATATTTTCATGGAGGCGACAAGATCGCAGAGAAAACGTGGCTTGTAACGTAGCTAAAGCGGTGGAAACGGGCTTGCGCGACCGATGCGACTGTTTGAAGCAGGCTACGGAACGTACGTACGTTCGAGACGATAGTTCGGTAACCAAGTGTCGAGTATCTACCTACCACGTAACGAAAGAATCGCTGTCGCGGTCTACTTTTCTTTCGCAGACCTACTTCCATCGTCCTGACAAGCTTCTCGAATTAAACGCATCGGTGGACTAAATTTTTACAATTTCACGCTTGGATCGAACGTTGAATGGCAAATCGATCGTAGAACCGATGGATCGTGCAGCGATCACGCTGCATAGCCGACGGCAAACCAAGAAGGAAAACATTTAACACGTACCTGAGTGGGCGTAAGGTGAATTAGGGCGGCTAGGTGTTCCCGTTCGGGCGCGCTCAGGTATTTCTGCTGCTTGAACCGCCTCTCGAGCTCGTGAACCTGCTGCTGAGTGAACAGAACGCGACGCTTTCGTCTTTGGGGAAGGTGGGGGAATTGCATGGCGCCGACGCCCATGCCGACACCGACGCCGACGCCGACGCCCACTCCCATACCTGACGACTTGGTCACGTCGCCCATTGACTGGCCCACAGGGCAGCCGGCCATGTTGGTCCCGGCGCCCGCCGCCGCGGCGCCCATCAGCCGCGAGACTATAACAGAGCATTGAAAATATCAATGGCGATACGTTGTTTTTTTTTTTTCGCATTTGAAGTCGAACACAAAATAGCAACACGAAGGAAAGTAATTAATCGTAGTAAGTAATCGCAATTGTTTTTATAGTTTACATCGCGATTACTTTTACGTCGCACATCGCTCTACCATACCTGTTTTGTATTAGATAGAAAAAAGAAAAGAAATAATATAGAATGAGAAAGACGGTTCCGTAGGAACCTCGCGCGGCACAGAACACGACGATAGTTTCTTCGTTGCTTCCTCGTATGCTTTCATCGTACAGCGGTACTCTCTCGGTCGATCTTCCATTACGGGAGAATGTTCGGTGCGCATTGTTGCGTGCTCGGTTGCCGAAGAACGTTCGGTTGCCCGTCGGCGTACGTCGTGAAGAACGGTTCGAGATAATTTATCCCGTTGGAATCCGTGGAGGATCGCGAAGAGGAGACGAGAGGCACGCGAGACATGCCGCGAGAGAAGAGGCAGCCAGCCACAGGCGAGCGAAGGGAGAGCGAAGATCGGCCCTCTGAATTCGAGCTACTGAAACCCAACGAGCAGTCCATCCCTTGTCAGTTGGCGAAGAGCTGTCAAGAACGGACGCGTCTCGACCAGGACAAAAGGAGCGATTTAGCCGCGCAAAGTGCTACGTCATGGAGCACGGGAGGTCCGACGATGAAGTCCCGAATTATTATTATGTCTGTGAGAACGTATTCTCAGCCTGTCAGGCCGTGCCCGCCTCGGGAAAGAAATACCACTCGAGACACCAAACACCGACCGAATTTGTTTACGCGACGCCACGCATCCAGTTATGATGGAAAATCGATGGAAACTTGTCCGCCGTGCACCACTCCGAACGTACATTGATATTTCGCGTATCGAATGTACGAATTGTAAATCGTCGATCGAGTTTCCTGTCGTTCAACGAATCGCTGAACGAAGATGGAGTGGCGCCTTTGAGCAAGATCCGAGCGAAGCGTCTGTCGACAAATCGAGAATCAGAGATTTCGTGAAATATACTTGAGAGAGAGAGAGAGAGAGAGAGAGAGAGAGAGAGAGAGAGAGAGAAGAAACAGCGACGAAACGCAGAAACTTGCGACGCGATTAATAATACCAGATCTTCTAACTCGCGAAGATATCAAACTACGAGCATCACGATGGAAACGAACGATGCCAGCCGTTTACGAATCCTTCGACAAAGTTTCAACGCTATCGTCGATGAAACGTGGACGATGGGCCGGGACAATGGATACCCGGAGAGGAATGACGGGTTCAACGTTCCGACGAAACGGAGCGCGAACACGGGGGTGGATCGCGCTCTCTCGAGCTTGTAAGAATATCATTAAGCAAATTGACGTCTTCTACCTGGCCACCGAAGTCGAATCTTCCGTTAGGTAAGATTCCGAACAGCAGGTCGAACGCGTCGATCGACCGGATAATTACGCGGTATCGTCGATATGACGGACAAACAAAAATCCCGCTCCTCGTCGTTACAAAGTCGAAGCGTAACTTTATAACGGTGAATTATTCTTAAGGACGATTAGGTTCGATCGAGCGTCGATCGAGTTCCGCGTCTTATTTCAGGGTACCACAAATTGGTAAACGAAATTTAATCTGGAATATTCCCCCCGATAATATTCTTCCCGAGTAACGAGGCGAGCAAAATATTAATCCTAAGAACGAGTTGCTAGCGTCCGTGTTACTTAACGACCCTCTATCGGAGGAGACAAGAGAGAGGAAGCAGCGAACGACAAATTGTTTTGCCTATCTTATCGCCAGCTGAGAGCAGAAGCGACGACCATCGTCCGTTCGGGCATCGCCAAAGACGCAAGTATCGACGTTCAAATCGGACGTTTCACCGTGTCTCTCGCCTTCTTCTTTAGAGACGCGTAGCAACGCGTGAAAATCGGGAGAAATTGATTTTGAAAACGTTCTGTACGTTGAGTAACGTCGCCTGGCGCGACGAGGGTCGTTCAGGCTTATTTGTTTAACTAAAATCTCCGGTAGTGTCCGGTAGCCACGCATTTTGGGGGCCAGGGATCGATATACGTTCTCTAGCGGCTAGCAGAGTGGCGCGTGCGGCCGACAGAAATCCAAGGAGAAGAGCGTCTGTTGACACAAGTCCGAAGGACGCGAGCTTTGTTGGCCGACAATCTTCTTCAGCGGCCTGTGAAACGCGAGAAGCCTGAACAACCGTGCTATCTGCGAGTACGACTGTCCACTATGCAGATTCGATTTGTCCTGGAAACGCGTGTCAAGGTACTTTTGCGATACGACGAGCATCGAGAACTCGAGAGAAGCAGCCGACCGCGATGGTTCGAGCTGCACGATCGACGTTTAAAAGTTTGAATCGCGACTTTCGAAATATTCGGCTTGTCCGATCATCGTTATCGTTGATCAGCGTATTTGGAGATCGTTAATCCGGAGATTTAATGCGACAGGTAGTCGACCAGAAGGTGGCTACGTGGAAACGTTTGGAGCGACGAGCGACGGATGAATTCACGAGTCGATGTTACGAGACGATGCGCGACGTGACGGAAGGACAGGCTGTTGTGGACTTTGAAATACGAGTCTGATACTTCATCGATGGCTAAATGGACGTAAGTGCGAGCTAGTAATAACAAAGGTAGACACGAGGCCAATAAAAGCGGGGCAGACGTGCCTCGTCGATGGCGAAAGGGATGATCGCGTGCAACCAACCCACACGAAACTACGTTTCCGCTCTCGGAGAACCAAGCCTATCTATTTACTCTTGTCTTTCCTCTGCTCTTCGTTTCAACGTACAAGTCGGTTTCTCCTTTTCACGTACGACGGAAAGCTCGACGTTCGTTACGGAATGTTTTCTAGACGACCAAGTTGAAAACGATAGCCTCGGATTGCGATCGGAACGAGGATACGTACCATTGATATTACCAGCGAAATCACACGATTTCAGGTAAAAGAATTCTAAAATTTTATATATATAGTTATAATTTTATATAGCAGCGGACGATTCAAATCATGTCGTTGTTTCGCCTCGGAGTATCAAGATCGTCAAGACACAAGTAATGTAAGAACAAATAGACTCCGGGCAAAACAATGTCGCCGCTACGACAGGACGAATTTGAATTTTCCGACTCCCCTCCCCCCCCCCCCCCACGTCGATCAGTATAAATAAACGTATAAATAACTCGCGTTATCGCGAGTTATCTATCGAGTTATCGACGAGCATTTATCGAGTATTTATCGGCGATTTTACTTTGCGATTTACACTCTGTGCTAACGACTCGGCGAATACAGTCCGTATATTAATTTATTATTTTTAAGTATATTCGACGGTTACGACAACAAACGATAACCACCGATAAATCTGACGATCGAACATCCTATATATCTGCCCTGTACAATTTATTCGTACGACAAACACGCGCGACTTGCCGACATCGATCGATACGTTGATATTATTAATCGGCAAACGGTCGCGTACGAGAGACTTCGAAAGAAACTCGTCGCTCTTCGTGTACGCGTTGTCGCGGACGTGTCAGAATCGAACGAATCGACGAATCTAATTGCCGCGAACGTCCGCCAACTCGATCGATCGGCTCCTTTGCAATTCGATCGCTTACGCGTATATAAGAGGCTCGGGGCGTTGTAAGACACCGACCGACGTTGTAACGTATTTTCGGAGGAAGCAACGCGCGAATGCCGTCGAACCGAGAAACGGAAAAGAAAGCGACGCATCGACGAGGCGAGAATTCGAGGTAGAACGATGGAAAGACAAAGTACTCACTGGCAAAGCGGGGATCGTTGGTGGCCGACGGTGTAGGCGCGTACCACGGATGATGGGATCTCATGGGGTCGGTGGCGGTCGCGCCTCCGGCGACCGCTGGCCCCGCGTGATGATACGATAATTCCGCGGCGCAGTACTGATACTGCGAGGTGAGTTGCATGGTCGCGTAAGGATTGCCCATGGCGGTCATGCCTGACCCGGCACCGGCAGCGCCGCTGCCTCCTCCGGCGGCGTCGTTCGGACCGGAAACCGGTCCGGGTGTGCCGCCACCGGGCGTCGAGCCTCCGTGAAGCGGTGGACTGCCGCTGCTCGCGCTCGAGCTACCGGTATTGCCGCCGACACGGGCGCCGCACGCGTTTCCGTAAGGCGATACCTGAGAATGCGTGACCACGCCGACGCCGATCACCTGCTCCAGCTTCCTGAACGACTCGTTATCGATGGGTGAGAGAATGTCAGTGACGCTGAACGGAGTGGTATGAGCGCCACCAGCGGCTTGTACGTGGGACGAATGCTGTTTGGGCGACAGGCTCATCGCCAGGTCGATACCGTTCAGATCTGTCAGCAAGCTAGCTTGCTCCAGCTGGGTTTGTTGCTGTTGCTGCTGCTGCTGTTGCTGTTGTTGTTGTTGCTGCTGTTGTTGTTGCTGATGCTGGTGATAGCTGGTGGCATTGCCGTTCCCCTGGTTGCCGGCGCTGTTCCCGCCGCTGCCACCGCTCATCTCGACGAGGCCCGCGCCCTCGAGGTACTTGAAGCTCGCGCTTCGCGGAATCCTGAGGCCGGCGCTAGCCGCTGGATACCGACATGACTTCAACCGCCTAGCACGCGTTCAACGGACAATTTCGATCGCCGATGCTTCGCAGCGACTGAACCGCGTCGCTCGGCCTTTTCTTTTCCACCGCTACGATTTCTACGGATAACTCCGATTGCCCGAATCTTCCGATTCTTCTTGTTTTCGCGCGCTCTACCGCTTCTCTTGCGAAATTCTTTCCTCCTTCTCGTTGGTTTCGTCGAACGACGAATTAAATCGAGGATGTCTCTTTTCAGATGCTCGGCGGAGATATCGTCTGTTTAAACGAGGAGGGAAGAACCGCGTCACTCTTGGCACAGTTTTAAACGATTCACGGCCGCACTTGGTTCCATTCATCGGACGACGATAAATAATCGCACACTGTTTAACGATCCTTGGCACGATCGCTGCGAGACGTTGCATCGACTCATCGTCCAGGTAACCGAACCACGTACATTCGGAATTTCTTTTTCATCGATAAATCAACCGACTCGGTGCGGTAATACGCGGAACGCGTCCATTATATCGACGCAAGGAAGGCTGGCTGCAGCTGGACGCGTCCAGCGGCGACACCGCGTCATTCGCCGCATTCCTCTGTTCGTGTTGCATTCACCAGGTCGGACGATATCCGAACAGTGGAACGAGATCGAACACGCCGTGCAACTACGCGAGTTGTGGATCCACCGCTGCGTAGCACCGATCGTCGAGGACGAACCAACGTCGACCAACGATCGCAGGTTTGCCAAGGTCACCAACGACCGACCGTCTGCTTCTTTTCGCGTCTTTCGCGGGACGAAGGAGATCCTAGAGGCACAACACGATTCGTAGAGCGAGGGCACGAGCGATGAAGGCACGGCACGGCACGGCACGGCACGACGCGACGCGACACGACGCGACGCGACACGACGCGATGCGATGCGATGCGAAACGATACGGAACGAAAGACGAGAACGCAAGAATGACACACACGTGGTCGAGGAGGAGAGTGGCCGGCCAGAGCCGGCCGGCGGCCGACTGAAATCACCCGGGGGGTCTTCGAGTCCTTGGACTCTGCCGATAGAGAGACGATGGTAGATGTACCACTCTACAGTTCGCCTCCACCTTCGTCGAGGATACACTCTCTCTCCGTAGGAGAGGAGAGAGCGTCTATGGATGGATGGCTTGCTGGCTGGCTCGCTAGCTCGCTGGCTGGCTGGCTGGCTGGCTGGCTTGGCTGGCTCGCTGGCTGGATAGATGGATGGATGGATGGATGGATGAATGAATGAAGAGGACTGTCGGGTACTCCTGGAGAGGTCCTCACGGCCGCTTAGACCCACTCGACCAGCGCAGCGGCTCGGCCGGTCGCGCTCGCTCGCTCGCTCGCTCGTTCGTTCGTTCGTTCGTTCGTCCGTTCGTTCGTCCGTTCGTTCGTTCGTTCGTTCCTTCCTTCCTTCCTTCCTTCCTTCCTTCCTTCCTTCCTTCCTTCCTTCCTTCCTTCCTCCCTTCCTTCCTTCCTTCCTTCTTTCCTTCCTTCCTTCCTTCCTTCCTTCCTCCCTTCCTTCCTTCCTTCCTTCCTTCCTTCCTTCCTTCCTTCCTTCCTTCTTTCCTTCCTTCCTTCCTTCCTTCCTTCCTTCCTTCCTTCCTTCTTTCCTTCGTTCGTTCGTTCGTTCGTTCACTCGTTCGTTCGTTTGTTCGTTCGTTCGTTCGTTCGTTCGTTCGTACGTTCGTTCGTTCGTTCGTTCGTTCGTCCGGGCTCGGGCCCCACAGCCTCTCGCGGAGAACCCGTACGACGACACGATGAGTGGAGTGCCCACTACGGAGAAGTGCCTGCTACCAAGAGTCGTGATGAGATGTCCCCTTTTGCGTGTGAGAGAAGGGCTCCCACTCGCCTTCCTCTAGAGGGGTTTGCGGGGCTATCTAACCGACCTCCGAGCCAAACCCGGCACCCTAACCATCCCGTCATTGGAGGAACCCCGCCAATCAACGCGCCCATGCGATTCCATTGGATCGCTTTCCGCGCGGTTCCACTCTTGCTCGGGGTTGTCCCGCGCTGCTCGCCGTTACGCCGTTGGTCAGACCTATAGATCTTCCGTTATACGTCCGCCTATCGCGCCTCTGATCCCTGACATCCCAGCCAGGAACCACCTCGTCTACCTAATCTACTACCGTCTCATGGCCACCAGCCTCGGGACAGCCCACCTTTCTCACTTCTCTTTCTATTCCTCTTTCTCCAATTGCCTATCTAGTTCTGTCCCTTTCTAGCGTTTTACGTCTGGCATTGTCCTTGGAAAAATTTCACCGCATTCTGCTATGCATTTTATCGAATTTTTCTTCGTAGGGTGCCTACCACGATTTTACCGACCACCCTTATCGAGAACAGCGACGGTACGCGACTGTCTAACCGATTGAGGTCGTTCGATGGTTTGCTACCACGATGCAACGTGTCGCTAGCTGTGCATTCCTCTCGTATTTACAGTTTTTCTTTTTTAAACAGAAATAGATGAAATTTCTTTTTAATACGGTTCTTCGTATTCCCTTAATGAAACGCAACGAGACTAGCATGCCCGATTCTAGCTTATACTACGCGTACAATTTCGATATTTCATTGAAAAGCTCAACTTCTAAAACGATTTATTAATATTGAAACGTTGAAATATTTATTTTGAGTAAGTCGTTGAGAATTTTTAATCTTACATTAGTATTTGATAGATTTTTACTTTTCGAGCTTTTCGATAACAAAATTATCCTTTCGTTATACATATACATAGACGAGATGCACTCTCTCCGTCTGCACTTACGTCAATACGTAATACGTGAAAGGAATGTTCCATCAACATACGACGCTAAGCGACATCCGTCGTCCACTTTCTCGACTATCGTGTTCCTCTCAGGAAGAAAATCTCTTTAGAAACTTCACACCGATAAGGTTAAAATGGCAAAATGGATATACCATGCTTCTAAAGCAATTACAAACTATGTAAAATATATCAACGTTGCGAGAGATGGTAATTTACATAAAATATTTCTCACATATCGCTTTTCTACAAAACTTTATTTATAATTGCTGTTTGTTTTTGCTTATATAACCTAAAACGTGTCGCCAAACTATATCCTTTATAATTTTCTTAATTCTTTAACTTTGAATTGACAACACAGTTTCATCTACAAATTATTTTCAGCTACCACCATTGGTTTATTGACACCGCAGGTTTTATTATTGCAACATGCAAGGAATACTAACTTTTATATGAGAAGTAAGTTTTGTCGACACACTTTGAGAAACATTTGTTGGGTCCTGCTCGAGCGCTGATTATCTGGAAATATCACCTGTGTTTAGGATCGGCTACGCAATTATGGAAATCTGTTACAAGCGTTAGTAATGCTGGTAAAAGAAGAGGAAGAGCGAAAGGTGTTGCAAGGGCTAGAGATTTAAATCGTGGTAAAAGACTGGGTTGTGGAAAAATATCGTACTTATTTCCTGGACTGAATGCCCCTGTCACGCACGGAGAATATACGTATAAACAAAGACGTCTTACAGAGGAAGAACAACAAAGTCTTAATAATGCGAAAGTTGTTACTGTAGCCAAACCAAAACGATTAAAACTTCACCGTTTACTCCAAGGTTGGTCCGGAAGTCAGCCTGGTGGGAGGAAACTTGGACCACCCGATCCTGTTGATGGCGGTTTGTAATATAATTGTTCGATACATATATACGTGTATATCTATATATACACGTATAAATTGTAAGTAAAATTTTTACCAATTCAGATGTTTTCCATGGATTCCAATCTTGGATATTATTTTGCAAACATTCAACTATCATGTCGAGTACTATGGGTAGAATGAAACGTTGTACTAGTATGGTTGTTACTGGAAATGGAAAAGGCTTGGCTGGATTTTCACAGGTAACAGGACGTGAATTCAAATCGACCACAAATGCAGCTAAAAACAGGGCAGGACGTAGATTGATGTACTTTGAAAGATATAATGAACATACTGGTAAACGATCTTCTTCTGTCTTTTCTTGTCTATTATTAGCTCTATAACTATGTAAAGTTATAATACCTTTTGTTCTAGTACTCCATGACTTTTTTGCACAATTTGGAAAAACGAAAATATTCGTACAACAAAAACAGAAAGGTTATGGACTGAAATGTCATCGTGTTATTAAAACATGTTGCGAAGCAATTGGTATCAAAGATTTGTACGCTAAAGTCGAAGGATCTACAAACGTGGCTTACATCGTAAAAGCTTTCTTTATTGGCTTACTGCAACAGGTACATTGATTGAAACTATATTAAGTGGTAGCAAAGAAGAACGGTACTTTTCACATTATATGGAACCTTGCAGTATATTGATAATAATATTATTAACGATATTTTTAGAAAACATACGAAGAAATGGCAAATGAGAAAAAATTGCATGTGGTCGAAATGAGGAAAGAAAATAATTATTTTCCTACTGTACTTGCTTCGCCACCGATAGTTCGAACCTCTAAAGAAATTCCACAAGACGAAATTTTAGATTTTAAACAGTACATAATGAATGGAAGAATTCCTTTGCAGAGAAAAAAGCCTGAACCATTTTTCACGAAATTGCCTTCGTGGTTATTTCATTTACGTAAACAAGAACGTCAGAGGGATCAGGATCAGGTTGTAATCAGATTAAGAGCTCAATATGGCGACGTGTGTAGTTTTCTCGCTGAAAAATATCCGGAAGCAAGAGCTTCTAAATGGAGAAAACATGACAAAAAGCAGAAGGAGGAAAGCGCAGTTGAAGCGTGATATTTCTGTAATAAATATGAATAGTTCGTTAGAAACATAATTGAATATTAAATGTGTATAAGGTAATAATCAGTAATAACAAAAGTATATGTAATCGAGACTTTTCCTTTTTTCCTCCATATCTCGATATATTTACTTACAGTGGTACTAAAATATTTGAAGGAATAACGTTAAACTTAATTACAAGCAACAAATGTAAATATGGATTCCAGTCGTTTAAAAAGATAAGGAGATTAATAGTACGTTAAATTGTATTATTTGAATAACGATTATCACTAGAAGTCTGTATTATCCGCAGAAGGTATATTCATTATTACCTTCTGTTCGAAACATAAAGTGTTAAATATGGCGTGCAGACGAATGTGCCGGAAATCTCGTACGGCTTCGTTTTAACATAAAAATGAACGCATTCTTATTGATTCCTCGAAAAGATTTTTTGAAAAGGTGTCTTTCGGGTAACCGTAAATCGTTCCATCCATATTCCATACATTTAATACATAGATCAAGTTACGAAATGACTGGTGTCTTATCGAACATTTAATTATTTCTTATCGTGTGTATATATATATGTGTATATTTAGTTGATGAAGAAGAAAGAAATCAATATCAAATAAATCATGGCTGATCCAACGATACAAACATTCTGTTGTCATCATTCTAACAGTACAGATATGGCAATTGTAATAATGCAAGAATTCAATACAGATTTGTACAACACTGTTTGTATGATCTCTTCTTCTATAGGTATCCTAGGTGCAATGTATCAGGTAAGGGAAATTTTTTAGTAAAATCTTATAAATCACTGATGAAATTGCTTTGTAGATACTTCCAAGAGAAACATCTAATCATTCTCATAGGTGGCAAAGCTTATCTGTATCTAGAGGAAGAGAGATCATCGTATGGCTTGCAATTGCAGACCTCTTAGCCTCATTAGGTAATTACATTTGTTTTCTAATACTGAAAAGATATGAAATAGATAAAAAACAAAGAAAGTCACTTTTCTCCTCTCAATTTGAATTTTTTTACTAGGTGTATTTATTAGATCGGCGATATGGATGAATTTTAAATCCATAATGCCAATGCAAGATGATACATCAAGTGTTGTCTTTTGTGCACTTTTGTCGGTAAAATAATTGTATTAAAAAATTCACCGCATTAGTAACCTGTATTCATTTCAATCTTTTGTCATATTAATATCAAAAAAAAAAAAATTACCAGGCTTGGATACAGTATTTTTATATGGCAACATGGATCTGGACTCTTTGCTACGCCATTGACATGAAACTGTTACTAGGAGACAGATCTGGACATTCTACTTGTTACCATGCCTTTGCATGGATATGTCCAGCAATTTTTACTACATTTGGCTTAACAATCTTATATATGCCAGATGCAAAGTTAGTTTTTGTTTCAATTTAATGGCATGCCACAATGTTACCCATTGTTATTTCTTTAAAGTATCATGACACTTTTCTTTTCCCAGTTGTCATAACTTAACATCATTATCCACTGTTACATTACGTATTCTGCCAAACTATTGTGCTACGTATGTGCTATTAACAGTGGTCATGATAGTTAATCCTGTGTTATATTTCGCGTCGACGCGAGATCTTCAAACTGCTGTCACTTGTAGTTTGGCACAAATAACAAGTAGAGAAAGGAAATTGGTGCAAGCGATAAAGCTCAAATTTGCATTGACTAATTTTGTTTATTATGTATGCTGGTTACCGAATTTAATTAACGGGATATTATTATGGACTTTATGGTTCCAGCTACCGGTCAAAATTATCATTACTCTTTGGTACATAATGGTACGTATATTTTTTAAGGCCAATGTGACAAGTTCAATTCATGAGAATATTTTATTGACAGGCTGTAACAAATCCCCTTCAAGCTTTTTTCAATGCTCTTGTTTACAAAAGATGGAGTAAGAGAGAAAAGTTTCGATTGGAATGCTGTCAGAAGTTAGGGAAAGGAGACAAAAATACGCGATTATCAGAATCATCGCCCTTACTGGATCCCAAATTTGGCTGTCCCCCACATACGAGTATTAACGGATCTTCTTCGTTCTGAGAACTGTGATACCGAAAATTCCTCTTTCAATCGTAATAATACGATCAATCCACTGCCTTATATGCTTTAAAGGAAGCTATATTTTTAGTATTTATATGTTTTTCAAGCTTTAAGGAGATAATGTGCTCAATAGCCCATTTTCTGATGAAGATTGCTTAAAGGAGAAATATAACTGAAGAATCACTATTTGTATAGGAATATTGTATACATAAAAAAATTCTTTCTTTACATATAAACTTACGTTTAGAATAAGATTTTCCTTAGAGATTAGAGATTATAGATATTTCCTTATAGCGATAAAGAGCTTTATGGAAAATTGATTCTTCGTACTAATTTGGTAAATACATTTGTTAATTGTTATAAATGTTAAAAGATTTTATTTTTTACATATATTAGAAGAACGCACTTATATAGAGTAGTACTAGCTATATAGAGTACCTATATAGAGTAGTCTAATATTTTCATGTTGCAGTTCAGTCTGAATAAATTACAAAGTGTTAAGCATCACTGAACGTTGCACGAGTACATCATATGCTAATGTAACTATTTTGATTTAAAAAACATAATAACTTGTCGATCGTCGTTTTTATTACGGTTAATAAAGAGCACCTTTAAAGAATACATATCTACAAAACATAATATACGTAGAATTTTCAAAAGAGATGTCTTGATTTTTTTGATTAACAAATTTTATTCCTGCAACAACCCTTCTCCTTTTAATAAAAAAATTCTTATGTACATCGCTATTAACAAATGATCGAATACTCCTTTTTCTAGAGATTTACATATACATTTTATAAAGAGTACCAAGACTATGTTTTTCGGTAACGAATTGTATTTACGTGTAGCACCAAAATTTCTGTGTGAATATAAGGAATATAATAACTAATACAAAATTTGTTCGTTCATACTAACGCACAAAGCTTGAATGCTTGCTGTATGTAAAAACGAAATCTTCTATAGCCTTAAAAATATAAATCATTGTAAGAGCATAAACTGTCAAAATACTGTAAGATTTATATGCAAGATTGATTAATCTATTTTTAAAATAATTATCCTTTTATCTTTAAAGGAAGAGGAACTAACGTGCGTCGTTCAACTTAAAATCTACTAACATTTTAAGAACATTAGTCTTGGATTGCATATGTTCATCACATTATCCAACTCATCTTCTTAATACATTATGTATAGCAATTTTCATTTTCTTTATACTTTCTTCTAAAAATATATTCGATTTTAATAAAATAAGTTTTATGTAATGCTATATATTACCGACTAATCCTAGCTATACATAATGAGACTGATCGTATATAAAAGTTTTTCGACTCTGCGAATAACGAACTGAATGCTTTGTATAAATCACTTAAAAATTCTATAATAAATACTGCCAAGTATAAACATTTAAAATGTAAGAGCGCCTCAAAGAATCTATAGTAATCGTTACATATATCTGGAGTAAACTTGCAAAGGTTTGTGCGAAATAAATGAGATTATTATTTGAAACTCGGCTGCTAAAAATCTACAATTTCGTCAAACGGCCACTCACTTTCTAATATCTACATTGCATTTCATTCGTTGATTTTTAAGACATACGTATCGCATTCCAATCACACTCCTTTACGATATGTCATAAATTGTTTACCTATCGCGTATAAAATACTTTTTTCATCTTTTATATTTTTGCAAACAAGAGACATTTACGTTCACAGAAGATATAAGAAATGTACTGAATTACAGAAATACTTGGCAGTTGAATAATTTAAGTAATACGCTATATTGAACGCGAAACAATACATATGCTCTGTACATCCTTATATAATATATATAAGTCGTCTAATATAGTCGCCTCAAAATTACAATTATATTTTAGAATAGAAACGAATACTTTTATAATCTCATAAACATTAGAAAGAGTATGAAGTTAAAGCACTTGAAAATTATTGTTTTCGTTTGTACGGTTTGCTATTATGCATTATATAAACGAGAGCTTTGTATTTTATTTACAGTGATATTATTATCTGTTTCTTTCAACTGCAATAATTTTTTTATTATTTTTATGAAACCTGAAATTATTAAACTTATCACGAATGTGTGAATAAAGTGAAATAATATCGCAATAAAAAATTACTTTTTAAAAAGAATTCTTATAAACGTAGAAAATATACATGTGCATTTTATAATAAATTTGATACTATACACGTGTTCTAAACGTGTTGCGAAAAGCAAATAAATATATTAAATCTTATGGATACACGAACTCACTCCTTTTTCAATTGCTATATTTAATAGTAAAATAATTAGGTTTATCATTACGCAATTTGGCACTTGGAATACGCGATGTCGTTTTATAAAAAATTAAGAAAACATTCACAATGTTAAACAGAATATTTACCTTAAAACACTTAAAGCGCAAAGTATATTACGTAAAAAAGAAATGACTTGATGTCGAACTTAGCGTCTGTCATCAAGATGAAAAATTCGAAGCTCCTCGAGTCAAAGAGGTGATCTCACGAACGATCATCTCAGCAATCTTCCATGCTAACTCCTCTTTGGCCTAATTATATCGATTTTAATTTAGATTCACACACACAAAAAAATTAGAAGTCATGCGTTAAATGTCACATAAACATTACTGATAAGCGTGAAATTTACCTTATCCTGCTCCATATTTACAAGCCTTTTTACAGCACGTGTTAATCGAGATTCTAAAATTATTTTGAAACGATTATATCAATTCACGTTGTACATTCAAGGTAACTGATCGAAATAACTCACCGTATTTTCTTTGAGGGTCGGGGTCTATCTCAGTAACGAATCTGCCTAACGAATCAATATAACCGACGCTCAAACTATAAAATAAACAAGATATATCTTGAAATATTTATATTGCACAGCATTTTTGTTTTATAATTACCTATATTTGTTACGTTTCCATAAGGAATCTGGATCATAAAGTTGCCTGGTATCAATGTTCATACCACCAGTAATTTTTTTATTATTGTTCAATTTATTTCCTTCATTCCCTGCCTGCAGGGTATTCTGCATATTGATACTAACAGAACTGACCTCACTACTACAATCAGAACCTACAGATATTTAAAAATTTTGTTTAAATCATTTTATTTTTATCTCACTATCGATTACATAGAGTATGATAAATGTAAACCAACACAAACCTGCTCTTTTTAGCCTAGGATGTAAATTCGAACATGGACTGCTTTGTATAGTACTGATTAATTCTGATAAGTATTTGTAATATAACTGAGATGATAAGAAGGTAGGTAGATAATACTGGAAAAGAATTTTCTGTTATCTAAAGTTGAAGCCATTGAATCTTATTGATAGCAATGGTTCTGAAGGAATACTAGCATTTTCTGTTACGTTAACACAGTATCTTTACCTTATTCAGAAAATTATATACAATTCTACAAGGTTTATCAAAACAGTCGGGTTGTGGCCCTTCTCCATCTTCGCGACAAATGTTCTGTTCGACTTGGAAACGAATTTTATCGCTAAAACCAAGGGGCATCGTTGCTTGTAAGCTAAAATACCTGTAATGATTTGAACAATGATAATATCAATGACCTCGTTATTGATCTATTTAGAAAATCATAAAAGAAGGAAACTATTAGGTAAATCAGTACTTGTCATAAATAATTAGAGCATCAGTTTGTGCTTCCTCAGGATCTGCAGCATCCTTTTTTTCTAATAAATTTTGTTTATAGCTCATGACTGACATCCAAAAGTCTAATAATTCACGTTTATTTTCAAGTTCCATGAACTCCATAAAATAAAAGAATGCCGTTTCATTGTACAATATATCTGCTAACTGTACATTGCCACTTGTAAGAACATCAATCTGATGTTTGCAGTGAAATTCACTTCGTAAAAAGTCATTAATGTGTCTAGAAAGAATCGCATGTAAATTCCAAAATATAAATAATATAAGCATTTCACAGTTCTTATACTCACTCATTTTCTAATATTTGATATACAATCTTTTGAACAGCTGATAGGCACTGCAACATAGGCTCAATGTTTTCACAGGTAAGAACTTTCTCCATTTTTATTTTCAGGTCTTCGGGGATTTGATTCGTACCCAAAGTATCCTTAGTAATATACCTTTTATAAATTCTTAACACATCTTGCCTAATGGTAGTCATATTTCTTCTTCTGCAGTTGTGATTTGATTGTCGCATTTTGCTTATGGTTTGACTAGTCTTTGGCATGTCGTTGCAATTTGATTGCACATCATTACTATTTACATATTCATCGAATAGTAGTTTCTTACTTTCATGACTATTTATATTATTCTGTGCCACATCACATTGGAAATTTTCATTGTTGTCTATCGAATTAGAAATACTATTTGTATTCTTTACACAGTTTAAGCATTCGATATTTTCCGTCGTATTTTCTAATACATTATACGAACTGCACAGGCATTCCACTTCCAGCCAAAACTTAATAAGTGCTATACAATTCTGTGTTTCCATAAACTGAATGAAATAGCCTAGAGCACCTTTGTCTGCAAGTATCTGTGGAAGTGTCTTAGAAAGCTGAGAGTTGAAGGAACATATTTCTTCCGTTTCGCCGTACAGAATTTCATCCTCCTCTTCCTCCTCAAGGCTGCACAATGCATCTGCTGATGTTTGAATCGAAGAGCCACTATTGAATACATCCCCGAATGATTTCCCAGAGCTTGTTGATTTTGTGGGAGAAGTTTGGAAAGATCTGGGTCTGTCTTTTTGTCCTGCAATTACAACCCCGGCAAATGTTATTAATACGTACACACTTGAAAAGTATTTTGATTTTCGGTGAAGACGCGAAACATGCGGAGGAAAGCAGAGTTTAAAGATTGGAAAGACGAAGACATAAATATTTTGCGTTTAGGTTAACTACGATGTAATTATCGAGCAACCCTTTCATCAGCGAAACATCAAAACATATTTACCAGATTTTTTAAAAAACTGGAACATTGTTTACGTCACAACGAAACATGATAAACGACGCGATATAATATTCAGAGGAGTAGATAATAATGTTTCGATGCCTGGCGCAAAACTTTTTTTTTGTAATGGGCGAAAATTATGCGTGGGTTCCTTTCGAACACGATACCAAGCACTAAGCACTGAATTAGGAAAACGACACGGTGAACTTGCTCGGTTGTGCGTATAAAACAGCACATGACATTTCAACCAGTCTTCATTAGTGTCATCGTGGTTCCATTCAGGATCTCTATATCGATACCAATCGAAGCATATCCGCGGCATTTGTTGATTCGACGTCGCACATTAAAAAACGATCGTGAGTCAAAACATCGAAAGACACATCGATGACACCGAACTTGCGTAATCGATCGTTTTTATTTCTAGTATCATCCTAACGCCTCTTTGCTGCCATGTTGCTCATTCGTAGAAAGTTTATATTCATCGGGTCACGATTATTTCCTGCGGTTTCACAATAATGGATAAAGTCACAATCAAAAATATCTGCGTAGCGCATCCTAACGCGCTTTATTATCGTTACGACTTCATGACCTGTGTGTATAACTACCGTAATAAATTTGTAATTTACCATAACAAATTTCTAACTATGTCGCAGTAATTTTCATTTACAGTATACACCGTTCGTCTTATATGTACCGTGTTATTCGCGTATCGTAAATTAAGGAACATTGACATCTTTGCAATATTTTCCCGTGTAACGTAAAAATTACTATGTTTATGTTTATTTTAAATATTCTACAGTAATAATTAACGACAATGATTAATCATTACGAACCAATCTTTTATTTACTTATGTATATCTGTAGTATTGGGGAAAAATCCTGGGGAAAGTCACGATGAACTACAGGTGAAAAGCAATGGAAAAATGGGAAATTCCGATGGACCATATACTTGCAGCCCTTTATGACGTTAGGTAATTGAAAAAAGTGTATTTGACCACGAGTCATCCAAATCTGTGGAACAGAACCGTGGAATAAAAGGTAGTCGTTAGTCAGTTGCGACTAAAGTTTGAGAGTTGCAGTAGCGAGGGAGTTACGAGGGAGTAGCAAGTGAGTAGCGAGACAGTTGCGAGTGAATTGCGAGGGAGTTACGACCTGTAGAGATCACTAACCAGTGATTTTTATAATAATAAATATAATATAGTGATATTGTAATATACTATATTATAAAATACAGTTTGCAATGTTAAATACTATACTCTGTCCAATGGTTTCTCATCAAATACTTCTTTCAGAGCTATACTTTCTTTACTCATTTCCTTTTCGATGTATTATCTTCGTTCTACCTTGAAATATTTTTGCAAAGAGTGTACGATTTGATACCTGCCGATAGTATTCCGTTTTATCAATGTTTCCCCTAATTTAATTGCGTTAACTTTGGACAACGTTACGCGGCGACCGATATAAAAGGAATCCCACCGTCCGCTGTAGGAAGATCTTTATTTGTCCTCTTTATACGCGTATACCGTTTCCGCGAGGCTGTGAGAGACGTTTAGAGTAGCGTTTTAATATTTAAATCGGAATTGCTTTGCATTCTCGTGTGTGCACGCTTTCCTGGTATATCGGTACACGATGAGGCCAATGTCCGGCCACTGTGCTCGAGGCTCTCATGACCGTTCGGCGACAAAGAATACCGGTTTCTCGGTGTACTGACCACTATATCAAGGTAGAGCATCGGTATAACGCCGTCTTTTAACCGGACCCCGGTCAGTCTCAATCCCGTCGACGATCCTCGTGCATTTTTCCATTGCTTCGTGGCCCATCGAAGCAAAACGGTCCTCTTCATCATGTATCCGCGTTACGGCCTCCTCCTCGTGTTCGCTTATCACGTTGTGACTGGTCTGTCCTTACCGACGACGACCTATGATCAACGACAAACCGGTGATCTAAACGTGCAAGTCCACCTGAAGGATGTGCAAGTGGTGGCGTTGTTGGACCCGGAGATGCTTGACGATTACACGGTAAAACGATGACTATCGGTCGCGATGTTCCCGCTGGGATGTTAATGTACCTCGATAAGCGGTACAGTCAGATGACGCGATAACAAGAACTATTATTATCATCGTTGATTTTTATCTTTACTGACGGTGTGATAAATATGTTGCATCTAGACTTAAGAGATTTACGGTAGTACGTGGTAACATTGATTTAAAGTAAAGGGTGGAGGAGTAAAGGATAAGGGAATCGTAAAAAATATTTAAGTAAATTTTCGCGTTTTTAGGACATGAAGAAAGTAGTGTTGAGTAAATTAACACGATCTTGAATTACAGGAATACGATTATTTCTACGATTACGCCGACTTTACGTTGAAACCGATCGTCAAGCCCACCACCAGTACTACAACTACCACCGAAACAGTTCCGTCAGAACAAATCAATGTCTCTGAAACACCCGATTCTTCCTCTCAAAATTCGACATTTCCTTCGATCAGCGAGACAAATACAAATTCTACCATGGAAAACGCGGAAATTCTTCTACCGGTGGACGGTGAAAAAACAAACGAAACCTTAGCTAGTTCATCAACTGAAAGTTTGGAAAATTCAACTAGTGACAGCAGTATACTAAGAATGAGGTTAAGTGGCAAAATTGGGAACCTGTTTGAGGATAAGAAGGAAAATCCAACGAAGCATGATAACTGGGGATCATCCACGGAGAATCCGTCCAAAAGACTGTCTAGAAAACGATGCAAATTAGGATATTCACCGGATGGGAAGGGTCGTTGTCGTCGTTTGAGTCAACGAAAATTATCGTTAATTCCGTGAGTACTACGAAAGCAGGAAACATTAAAATGTATATTTCATCCAATAGAAAATTGGCGAATTTAATTAGCCAAACTAATTAACGAGGTTACAAACTGTGAAATTAAAATTGTATATAAAGTTGCAATAAGAGTTTGGAGATATAAACATGAGATATAAAAAAGAAAAAACATTTCAAACGAACAGTAGATTCGAATCCTCTTCGTTTTCTTTTCTTATTCTTTTCTTCTTGTAGATTGACGATGAGATTACCATCAAAACTTTTAGACGATCTAAGGCGCAACACAAGGAATTTGGCGCAGGAGGAAGACGATCGAATGCACTTAAACTGAGCCGTGCCATGAATATTCGATGAATCCTGTGCGATTGTGCGAAGTTGCCTCATGTTCCTCATGTGACTTAAGTCGAATTTATATTGTTTCATATTGGAAGAACACGGTAGATGAACACTTGCTTTCATCCGCGGATGAAACGAGGATGAAAGCAGCGTTGCAACAAGTGTAAAACGAAACACACAAAGCGAAAGAGTGTAAACTCGGCTTTATGTTAAGTTACGTATGCCCCATCTTACATTTCTATTCGGCCATAATTCCTTTAGTCGCTGTATATAATAATATATATAAGAAACAATTATACTTGACAGGGTTATAAAATTGTTGTAATAAATAAATTTACGTATCCATATTGAATGATTAATTTCATTTAAATGTTGAATAAAACATCCTGTAGAATAATTTCTCAAATTATAAGATATTCCTAAAAAAAAAAAACATACTTTTCAAGTGATGGATTCTGTAGAATATAAAGAGATTCCTATCAAAAGAATCTTTAAAAAACGAAGGAACCTCGTTCGAAGTTTTACAGATCAAGATAAGTAAATAGATACGAACAGCATACGATCCTGAGCAGCGAACAAATTCTTTGTACGCCTGCTCGCTCCGGTGTTCTCTGATCAAGGGAATAAAAATATCGTAGAATTGCGTAACACGTTGTCATTCTCGAACGTCGTCTATCGTCTATCGTCTATCATCGCCATTACCATAGTATTACCAACATTAATGTTATTTAATTCCATCCGCCATAATTAAGCCTCCATTTTTTCTTCAGTAACTAAAAATAGATAGAAAGGTTAAGAGTTATTGTCATAAAATTTCATCTTTCTTTTGAAGCTTAAGAATCATATTTTTACCTTTTGTACATTGCGTTAACATTTCGAGTGTAATTTCTTTAAAATTATCCAAAAATGTACGAAGAGATATCTAATCGATTGATCCTTCTTGAAGGAACGTACTACTAAATGAATTCTAAAATGACGTGCCTGAGAAACACGCACGATACAGTCAGTACAATAACTTCTTGCGAGAACTGCTCGATTTCCTTCTTTTAATCCGTAGAGGGGGATAAAGTCGTGAAAGAAGCTACACACCGTGCGAGAAGCAGTACTATCATGAGCGGTCTTGGCGGATGGTAGTCGCTTCATAATCATCTAATGTAAGTCGATTGCCAGGCATACAAGACGTTTCTTACCCTCTCCCAGCAGTGATATTCCCTCGATCTATATACAAGACGCCGGCGATCCAAAGCTGCCAAGGAAGCGGACGAATCTCTCGCACAGTCGAGGATCGGACTTCGTTCAGCTCGGCTGATTCGAGCGGACGCTTCCAAAAGGGTTTCACCAAGATGCTACTGCACGTTGCGTGCCTCATCCTGTTACCAGGTAGAATGACGTATACAACTACATACTACAGATTTCTTCGTAAGATAGATCCTTTCTTAACATTTAATTTTCATATATTTCGATATAATTACACGTTGCTCCTCCATTCCTTCAGATAAGTTTTCTAAGTTACTTGTAAATTAATGACTTTTTCTGACGTTTACATATGAAACCGGAGTAATTCTTTTTTATGCTCTATCATCTTCGTGTAATTTTGCAGGCATTCTATCTAAATCGTTAATTCCGCAAACAAACGCGGCTCCAGCCACGTATGATCAGCGACAAGACGGTGACTTCAATGTGGATGCGAAGTTTGAAAACTTTTTGATGGTCGTCGCTACTTCCGGTAGCAGTGGTCTATTCAAGAACCTGGCTACTCAGGCGCTGGAGTTAAACGAGCTAATCTCGCAACGCAGCAAGCAACAGACCGCGGAGAAGCCATCTGAAACGATGGTTTATGAGACAGAAGATGCAGATGGCGGGAGGGAGCCTTACCATGTCGAGATCGTTCATATAGAGAAAGAGGGAGATAGCACAGCTCGAAGTAAACATACTGACAAGACGTCTGACGCTAAAAACACAGAGAAAATTGAATTAGAAACATCGTCGTCGATGGATTCTAAAAATTCTAAGCCTGGTTTGCAAGAGGTGTCTATCGATGGTAAAAAGACGGTAAAGAGGACTAGAAGCCTGTGGAATACGGAAGAACATCGCGGACTCGTTGATAGTTCGATAAAAGGAAATAAAAGGTCTACTAACGTTAGAAGTTCGCAAGTGAAGAACCTCGACCATTCGGATGATCTACCGGTTAAAGAAGAGGAGGTGTTGAAAGCAGCGAGGCCTGGTATATCGTTGAAGAAACAATTGTCGAAGAAGGAGGAGGAAGACATACCTTCGATATCTGAGGAAAGGAACGAATTGGGCAACAAGTTGGCGGAGCAGGAGCTAGTGTTGTTGGGAGACGGTATCGAGAATTGCGGACCTGGAAGATATAGGGATAAATTAGGTGTCTGTCAGAACGACAACAATTTTAATTAAAATTCATTCTGTTTAGTAAGAGGTACATAAGTTCCATTTTTTAAGAGTATCTATTTATATGACGATTGTGATATTTGTATACTATAGTTAAAAGTTAAAAAAGGTAGTAAAAAAGTATAAAAAGCAGGAAAATATATAAAAGAAATTACATGAAAAATTCAAGCGCAAACTTTGATCTCGTAACCGAACTATATATACACTGAAAGCTATTCTATCTTTTTCTACGTTTGTACTATTTACATCTACAATGTATCGTAGGGTTGTATCATGTTTACGGAGAAATAAATATACACGCACACACGAACAAAAGTCTACTATTTTTTCCCCTAAAATAAGATTCTGCAAAATATGTGTCAAGTCTTAGCTAAAATTTTGTGAATGTTCTCCCTTACAGAATGTTCTCGGATGATGAAAATTTATCTCTGCTTATCTCAATAGGTAAACGATTAACTCTTATCTGTAGTGTCAAGTTGGAACGTTTGAATTTGAGTCGCGTTCAAGTGATTCCGATCTTCTATAAGCTTTCGTCGGTAGGCGCCATTCAAGGCGAACCAGGAAGACAATCCTCGAAGTTCGAGCATGGCGGAAATGTAAGAGCAAGGGCAAGGTTACGGTAATAAGCGGCGGCTGAGACAGAGAAACGGGGAAATGAACTCGGTGGGGCCATACGAGGCCGTTGCCCTTTACAAATCGGTCCCGTATATGTTCGTGTATGCACGCGCGCGCGTTTGTGTATGTGGGTAGGTGCTCGCGTGCGCACCGACAGAAACACGCACGTTCGGTATATTTCACGCACGAAAGAGCGTGTATAAGTTCGGGAGCAAACCGGCTACCAATGGTTTCGTTTTTCCTCTTACCAACCGAACTTTGTTCTTGAATAGAATTACGTAGATTAATTAAGACCTAAAAAGAAACAAGAAACGTAACGGGTCTTAAAGAGGTTGAACGAAATGACATATTTCATTACGACAATAAACAACTAATCACATCCTGTAAAACCTTAAGTATAAATGCTGATATTTATTACCTCTTTTACCGTGTATTTAATCTTCGCTTTTCTATCGATACCTTCGTAATATAAGCATGCTTATATGTGTATTCTACAATAAGAACGTAGTACTAATCGATTAATGAATGTAGCTCAAAAAATTGTAGAAACTGTTTCTCTGTAATTCTACGAGCTACGACATGTAACTTGCAAATTCACGAATATCATTTCACAGTTAGTATGTCATTGCGTAAGAGAAATCTGGTGTTGATTGAAATTTATTGTTCAAATCGCCCTTAAGACAGACAACTGACACATAATATAGATAATTCTAAAGTAAAGTAGAATGAGATATCAACGTCGTCCGAGCAGAAAAATCAATTCCAACCAAGATTACGTTCTACCTGGGTATGTATGCAACAGAACGTGCACAGTGGCCCCCAGGTTCTTGAACTTGCCTGACGATCTGTTTCCATGCCAGGTGGGGACCGGGATCGCCGGTCGGCAGGAGACGTCGTCACACCTCGCTCATCCTCCGCATCGTCAAGACGTTCATTGCTCACGCTACCACGCCACGGGCATCGTTTTTTCTCATCAAAAATCAACTTATAAGTCCTTTTCGTATTTTCGATCGTTCCTCGATCGATCGTTCGTCGCGTGTCAGACTTACCTTGTTTAGGCGAGAATTCCAAGACATCAGTAATTTCGTTTCTCGTGATTGCTCGACGAATCGACGAAACTCGAGAGCGTCGTCGTTGAAGGGGTTTCGTCAACGATCTGGTTTAGGACACACGCATACGTATATAACCTCTGATATTTATTTACGTCAATTATTAGAAACAGACATCGATGCTATCGATCAACATGCGGATCTTCAAAACGGTGCTGCTACTCGCCGCATTAGGCTCTAACAGAGTTGCTCAGTGTTTACCGATTGCGAACGAAACATCGATCGTGGAGTCATCGAACCCGACGACGCCGCCTTCCTACAATTCTACGGTCGATTATTACGATCAACGACAAAACGGATCTGAGAATTACCGTATCCACGTGGACGGCGTGGTATTCGTCGTCGCACCCGTCGAGACGCTCCTCCTAGCCGGTGTTGCTGGCGATAATAAACCTAACTTACCGATAATTGATTCTTCAAAGCCGCAATCCAGTAAACCGGAAGTCGATTCTAAACCGTCACCGGCGCCCAAATCGACTCACAGGTATTTTCCAACTTTTAAGTTTCACTCGGTACCGACGTGATACTATTTTGTCTTGAATTTGACTTTGTAGACAAACATTTTCTTTTTAAACAATTACGTATAATCGATGTTTATTTTCTTATTCATTTTTGATATGTAAAATGCTATTGTATATATTTGTATATTATTTCTTTTATTGCACTTTTCTTCTTTAATTTATCAAACTGATGTAGTACCTTTATTTTTTAGGGCTGGTTTGCGTTTGGCGAATTTGCTAGTTCCGTTGTTGCGTCGTATTCGACAAGAATGAAGAACTCGATCTTTTACACGAAACGCTGCAAGACATTCGCGTAAAATGTAATTATCCTATCATCAATATTTTTTGACAATCGACCATTTGTCTCATTCCTACTGTCATTCTCTGTCCTTTACGTCGACATTAACTGATTATTAATTTTATCTTAAGATTATATTTATTTTTAATCTTGCTTGTAACGAACTGGGCAGATATTTTATAGAAAAAACACGAAGAGAAAATATCAAGAAGGTAAATATCGCACGAGCCTGTGAACGGCGTGAGGTTTAGATGGGTTATTTGTAACTTTTTAATATTATTCTTTGCATAGAACCAATACTCGAGCCCTCCACGAACAATTGTATACTCAAGTAAACATACGATACACGATTCTTATCGAAACGAAATTTATTTGATTAAAAATTAAAATACATTATTTATGAGTTCTTTTTTGGTATATCATCACAATACTTTGTATAAAAAATGCTTAGGACTATGATTTTCAGAATATATATCATCTGGGTGGAATCGTTTATTTCATTAAAAAAAAAAAAAAAGTAAAAAGGAAGATAGAGGAGAGAAAAAAATCACTTTCACACGATCTTTGCAATAAGTAATTTCTACTATTAAAGGAAAAGAACGAAGGGTAACCTATATAAAAAAAAAGGACCGATCGTTTGAAACGCAATTAGAATAAAGTCGTAAGTTACACGATGTTCACTTACATATATGTATATACAATGCTTTCGAAACTTACACGATGAATAATTGTGACTTATGGAAGCGTGTACAAGAATATGTTCTTCAAATATATCTCACCATTAAAATAGAAAGCAGTTCTGTATGTAACGTGTGTATTTTCTTTGTTTCTTTTTTTCATCATTACGGTGCTCGGGAATAATTTGCGACAAATATTTATATCTTTCCGTGTTTCCGTTCTTCATTTCTTTTTTATGAAAATGTTCAAACAAAAGATATTCCCGGCCATGTTTGTAATCACGTTTGGAACGGCAAGGATATTTAAATATCGACAAATGACGAATCAAATAATATTACGAACAACATCGTGTGTCGTTCCATTCGAACGATTCATATCTGACAATATATTAATTGCGCCAATCATCACTATGTAGTGCATCGTAAACCTAATGTACCCTGTTGTCATTTTACGTTTGAAGATTACACATTCGTTCCTTACTTTTGTTTCCAAGATTCAAATGAGTTGCAAACTTCGATGAACGGAGCTTTAAGGTACATTACAACCTATCTGCTTTCCTCTCTAAGTATGTATATAGGAATTAATACTCTTGAGAAAATGGTTCGTCATTAATAGCAGGATAAAATGTAATTCGGTGGGCACGAGAAGGAAATTCATTTGTTATCGCAATTAAGTATCCTTAACAAATTTGTCTATGCTTCATAATTTTTTTGTTCTTTTCTTTTAAAGCGATTAATCGCGAGTAATCCTAACGCGAGATAACTAACTATTGTTTCGACCATGTTATACGCAAAAACGACAATGATTCAAAAGGATATATTTAAATTATAATCTCCGACTGAAAGAAAGCCAGAGGTTGTATGACTACGATATCGGATCATGAATTATCGACTATATCAATTTTGAAATTATGAGGACAGATTTACTGTTATTATATACACGGATTATACGTCTCTCAACGATAAAATATACTAAAGCAATACGCACGAACACCTTCCATAACATGACGGCACGGAGAAAGCTGTACACGACTTCGACACAC
Organism: Bombus flavifrons; assembly: GCF_040668555.2. NCBI lineage: Eukaryota > Metazoa > Arthropoda > Insecta > Hymenoptera > Apidae > Bombus > Bombus flavifrons. The sequence goes on from NC_138454.1 coordinate 12,049,085, forward strand.
GCAAAATGTCTATGCTTTATGGACTACCATATTAGCTAATCATCTCGACGTGATTCGCCGAGAAAAGTTTGCATGTACACATCGTCGAGCGCCAGTTTAGCTCAATTCTCATTCCCCCAAACGATACGCATTAGGGTGATTTTCCTACGCAGCTCCCGTTTTGGCATCAACAACGGACAATTATGCAAACAATGGAATCAGTAATGATGCACGTCGTAAGAAATAAAGGACGACAACAAAAAGGAAAGAAGGGGGGGGGGGGGGGAAAGGAAACCAAGAGTAAGAGGAAAGGTGTTTAGGAAGATGGTTGAGCCGCTGCGTTCGCGTTGAGATCTTCGCAGTTCGTAGCTCCTCCACTATTATTAGCAACTGCGGGCTCGTCAAATTTTAATTCCTCCTTACCCGCCTATAGAGGAATTATTCCATTTGACATCTTTTTTAAAAAGTCAATCGTTGATTAACAAATTCTTAAAACGGCACCAGAAACATTTTATAGATATGTATCGGTAACGTCACCAGCTATTACCTCTTTGATCAGTAGACGACAGTTCTCCATCACGCTACGCCTTCTGTCCGAGGTGTTGCTGAGAATTTCGTCCGATTGATGCAGGCTGTCCACGATTTTACGCAATTCCTCTAATTCCGTTACAGTTACCTCTAATTTCGTTTCTAACTCGGATCTGCAAATCACTATGTATTTATGCAGTGTTCTCTATACGCGTGTCTTGGTGTACAGCAAAGAAATATGAAATTACTTCTCTTCTTTCAGCTCCTGAATGCACGTGTCGTTATCGAGCTGTATTATTCGTAATACTTTTAATAATTTCGTGACGAGGTTATCTACATCGATTACTTGATCAACAAGACCAACAGCGGGACAATAATCCGAAGCCAATGGGCCTTCATTGGTGCCGGTGTCTGACTCACTGATAGAGTCACAATCATCGTCTTCCTCGTTTTCAACCTTTGAACAATTATACAAATTTCAATTGATAATCCGTCGTTACGGCTTTGTCATTTCACAACTGTTTCTCGATATTTTTCTGTTTATACCTTACGACGATGTAAAATAGCTTGCGTGAGATTCGTAAGACTCGAACACTCCTCGTTGGTGCGCGTCTTTTTCAAATTACTCTCGTCCACAGTTTCCGGAAAACTCAAAGCTCTGCGAAGCGAGTCGCTACTCGATACCATGTTATGCGAGTATGTATCGGGCAGGGGTACATCCTCTAACACGCTTTCCATCATCAGGCATGGCTCGGTTTCGAAATCGAGCAAGTCGGACGATGATTCCATGCTCAATTCTAAATAATTACATATGACAAGGCCGTTACTGCTGCACGATGCCTTTGATCATCGATTAATCGAGATTCCTCGCTGTTAGTAACCGTTCTCAAACGATTAAATTTAAATTACAATATTATACCTTTATACATTTGTTTGGCTGATTCTAAGGTAGATTTTTTATCGGTGTTTTTCGTTGCAAAAGGATGCGTCGCTGCGTTCCGGATTGCTCCAATTACCGCGGAAACGAAGGAACCACTTTTTGGACTAGGTGTACACTCTTTCAGGCTATGTTTAGAGCTAACAGGACTCGATTCAATGCTGCTATTGCTTCTACTGTATGCTTCATTGTGATATATCACATCCTACAAATGAAATTGTTAGATGCCGTTAAATGGTAAAGAGAAAAGAAACGAGTAACAAAGGAAGATGGTGGAATATTACTTCAAGGTCTTTCACTGAGATACTATAGGATGTTATCAGCTGGTCTACCAATCCCTCTAGCCTAGTTCCAAGACCGGAAAGCGCAACCGCAGCTCCGGAAACGGCGGCGCCTTGTGTAAGTAGGAGTTCCCTACTTCGTCGTTCGACCGCATTTAATTTCATGCTCATAGATAAATTTTCTTGTCTAGAAACGTATGTCGAGACACTATGTTAGTAAAGAGACTCGTGTTTAGGGAAACTTTTCAAGATATATTTGACCTGTGTAAATACTTACCTTCGTTGTTCGCTGATTCGCACTAAATGTTTGCATTCCTCCGTTTGCCTCTCTAATTCCAACTCGCGTTTCGTCAACAGTTCCTCCTTTTTCGCAAGCTACGAATTAAAAAGAAAAATTATACTAACGTGTTCGTCGGTCGCTTCCTGGTTCTCTTTGTATCTATGTATCAAGAATATACCACCTCTGTTTCCGCCTCTTTTAAAGCGTCCGCCAAAGTAGCTTTCTCTTCTTGGAGGAAATCTTGCATCTCTGCCGACTCAGCTTCCAGCTCCTGTTGTTGTTGTAACAATGCTTTCTGGGCAGCCAAGCTTTTCTCCAAATCCTCCATAAACGAATCAAATATAACGAAGGAACAAGTACAAATAAATAGTCAAGCCACGATACGAAAGCAACACTAGAAGAATAATATAACCTACCCTACTTAACATACGGCACAGAGACTGTAAGTCTGCTATCTCCAACTGTTGATTAGCAACTACTTGACCAGAAGATTGCAAATGACACTCCAGCTCTAGGAAGCTATCGCTGCCTTCTAAAACCAAGCCATAATTGCTCAATCTAGTAAGTGCGAGCAAAGAGAGATACAGTGCTTCGACTTAAGTATCTTTATAACTACCTGCATGTTCTGATTGCGGCGTGCCAAGCATCGCCAGTACCCGTTGCGCGTTTCTATCCAATTCTTGTCGCGCAAACGCGTGATCCGCTTGCTCTTCTTCAAGAAGACGCTTCACTTCCACGATCTCAGACTTTAGCTTCTCGTTCTCCTCTTTTTGCTGCGACGTTTCTTCGTTTAACCTTTTCAAGTCGGTCTGCATCGCGTGCATGTCCTCCCACGTGCCCTCCGTTTGACATTGTTCGTGCAGTCTCTCCACCACTTCCGGGCCGGTGACAGCGCTCGGCACCCCGGACAAAGCGTTCTCAATATCGTGACCGGTCAGACCAGTTTGCACGCTGGTCTCGTGGTAAATACGCGTCTTCTCCACGGTCTTATGCCTAGGATATGGCGGCAGACTCTTGTGCCCCGAAGAATCTTTGGCTGTGGTCTTCTTTTCGATCTGTTGTCTACTCAGGCTCGCGTCTCTACTTCCAGATCTACTTCTGATAGTCCTGTCCGTCTTTTCACTGACTTTAGCGATACTTATTTTATTCCTGTTCCTTCTAGGTAACGTGGCGTACGTATCCAGCGCCTTGTTATCCATACTTGTGGTCATCTTGTCCGGTCTAGAAGCTTTCGAAGTTTCGGCACGACCTGTGTAAGGTACCCTAGGGGTGGACAGAGGTTTTCGAATCTCTTCGGACGGCGTTGAACTCGGCGTGCGTGCACCACGTGTGCTGGACCCACCTCTAGATCTGCAGCTACCGCTCTGACCTCGGCCACGCTGCGCCAGGTCTTTGTTGATCTCCGTGGTGAGTACGGACGGCAGTGAATCGGGAATCGGCCTCGTCCTCGTTCGCGGCGGCATTGAATTCAATCCTGAACGGAATGTCGTCGTCACCCGACTGTTATTTGTCGTGTTATCATTACTATTCTCTCTGACGGCAGATTTCTCTCGGGACCGGGCCCTGTCCCTCGTCGTTGGCTGTGTTTTGCACAGGATGCCCCTTGGAGTCGCGGTACGCGGCTTCGAACGTGCTGGAGTCGCCGAATAATTGGTGCTTAATGGCGTTGGCTTTACCCTAGCGTTCTTTTGAGTCTCGGTCGTAGTGGTTTTCTTTTTACTAGTGTTGGACACGGCTATGGTTCTCTTGGCGTTCGTTCGATTTGCCCTGGCGGAAACGCTGCCTGCTATGGAGGAACTTTCGCTACCACCTTCGCTGGTACCTTCTCCACCGTTGGTCAACCTCACGTCGTCGGGCAAAGTTGCGCATGGGTCCTCGTAGACGGAGCAACAGCTGACTAGACTGGAATCGCAGGACGCCTCGTCGAGGCCGCCGCAGCTGCTCGCATAATCTATGCTGTTTCGACTTCGTACCTGAAACCGGCATCGGTGAATGTAGATAGGATTTTGACGACAATAGCTTAGCGAGAAAAGTCTCAGGTCTGTGACTCAGATCTTAGTCGTGTCATTCTATTGTAGTAAAGTTGTTAACCGTTTCGCTTATTGAGAGATTTTCGATGGAAATTATATAAGAGGAATCGGTGAAATATTTTTCAAGCACGCGTAAAAAAGGTCGATTTGTACAAGAATTTTTTGAGATTAAAGCGTTCTTGGCGCCTGAACCAACAGTTCCTTCTCGTGTGAAATACCAATGACCTACTAGCACTGCTTCGAGCTATTCGCAGTACTTTTCCAGGCGAATTTATTTACAGACCGAAATGGGTCACCCTGTATAGTAGTAAACTGTAATCTCGAAAGCTCTCCCAATCCAACATCCTTCGTACGTTAGAAGCGCACGAATTTTTCCTTCCTTCGATGTTTTCGCGGAGAATTTCATACGAAGTGTGTTTAAGACCTTAAATAGCTCTTAATAGGTCAGTGGAATAATTGAGAATGACCTCGTACCAGCCTTCGTACGTAAAAATCTAAAGAGCTGTTTGCAAGGTCTTACGTTCCTTTATCAAATTTTAAGCGATCGAGAAAAATTCTTGTATATTCTCTAACGTCGAACTTCTATATAACGTAGTCAGAAATTGTTCCAAATCGTTTCATCCCTTAACAGACTTTCCATCTATCGTACAAAGCACGAACAAACGAAAATTCGAAGTAAAACGCCCTTTGCCACAGAAATACCACTAAACGATCGAATGCAACGAAACGACCCGGGACTCGCATTTTTCTACGGTCCAGTTCGATCGATCCTCACCCTTGGCACCTCGGTGGCGCAGCCCTCCACTCCACTGTCGCTTCCGTCTTTGCTGTCCTTCCCTTCGCCCGTATAATCCTTCCTCTCGTTGTTCAGAGTTGAATCTGGCTTAGTTGCCTCGGAAGATTCGGTCACGTGGATCACGGTGATATTGCAGTCGCTGTTTATCGTCGAGTCCATGTCATCCTCGTGCAAAGGCTTATCTGCTTCGACCAATGGCGAGGCGAGGTCCTCCGGGACTCCAGAGTCCTGCCTCGCCACATTCAGCACTGGCGAAACTTTCAGACTGTTGTCCTCGAGCGGCGTCTTCTCCATCTCGAGGCTTGATTGCTCGTTCGTCGGTGACACGCTCATTTCGCGGTTGCCATTCTGTAATTCAAAATAGTCAAACAATGAACCACGTTGAATATATGCTGGATAATCGTGCCAACTTAATGGATACTTTTACACGAAGAGAATTCGAGGAATGGAAGAAACCTAAGTAAAAGTTTGCTTCAGGCTTTAGTCATTACGACGACTTTTTATGTAATTTTTTACGCGTTACATACGTAATACGCATACGGTATAACAGAACTCTACCAAGTATCGCACAGTGTGGAGGAGTAAAATACAATTTTATCCTCGCAGACCTCGTTGCCGAGAAAATCGAACGTAAACGTCGCATCGAGGATGCGTAGGCTGCATCGATTCCTGTCCGAACGTATTCGAGCTCGATTTCCTCTTCTTTCCACGAAAAAAGAAAAAAAGATAATAATCTAGGTCGAGAGAAGTTAAAATACCAAAGAAGGACAGCACAGCGAAGTTAACGTAGTCACGCTATATGAGAGACTGACCGACTAACTCAGACACAGACGAATTCTCGAACCAGAGAAACGAATAATCGAAAGGGACCGTTCACGGTTGAACGAACAAAGCAACGTCCAGCACAGACTGGACAGACTTGCCAGATCGATAAAGCAATTAAAATCCGGATCTTGACCATGCATTGGCAATCGGCTTGATATTCGATTACTTCGGACCATATCCGGCAATCCTTCCAGAATTCACGAAAATGAAACACACATGGACGAGGGCCAACGATTTTTGAGATCCAGATGAAAATTTAATATTCCGTCCAATCGCCCGAAGGAAATTCCCCGTTCATCCGATTATACAAGGGGTTAAACGAATTCGAGTGTGAAATCTATAGGGTGATTGTGGATATTTTGGTAAATTTTTCTTCAAAGTATTTTACTCATTTCTTAGCCTATTTCTTCTTTTATCGTTTCGCCGTATCGTTGTTTTACTTTTTCGAGTTTCACATTGGAACTTTCACTTGCGAATTAAATGAATGAATCTTACTCATTACGGGAATGAAGGTGTCGCGTCGCTAGTACGAGATCTTCCTTGATTCATCGACCATGCGTGTAAATACACGTGTTCGAAGTATCGCGAAATTGCGAGTAAGATCGCGTAATTTGTTTCTCATTACCAGCCGGGGAATCTGTGACATATACCTTTTGGTCAAACGTGTAAAACTCGCTGCAAAGACAAATCGACCAAAGTCCTCGAAGCATACGGTAAAAATAACCGTTACGTGTGTTAAATTACGTGTCTAAAAAAAAAAAAAAAAAAAGAACGCAATTTAGACGATCAATTTTAAAAACACATCAGTCGCCTCAATTAAGTTATTACCAGCTAGGAAACGAAAGAGGCGGTAATAAGAAAGAAAAACATAGTCGAAGAAATACGATGTATTAAAATTGATCATTCCGTGTTGAAAGAAATACGTTTATTCAGAAATGTTGTCTACTCTATTTTAATACAAAACCAGTTACTTCGGTGATCTTGATCGGTATGTTTCTATTGCTCGTTACCTACCATTGCGACTAAAGTTTTACATCCATTGATTTAACTACATTAAATTATTGCGATATTCGATCTGTGCGTTACGATACTCAAGACGCACAGGTTTCAAAAGGCATTGAAAGTCGAAAACAAAGTCCACGAAAAAGAAAAAAGGAGAAACATTGGTTCAACGTGACCGTAGAGCGGTAAAAACATCAGCACGTTCGCCTCCACTTCCGTCTTATAATCTCTCACTCGATGCTTTCGTTTCTCTTTTTAGTCACTGCTTCCGCGATATATTCCTCTCTTTCTCTTCCGCGTGGTTACGTACACACTGTGTACTTCAATCATAATCGGCGAGGAAGATCACGTCAGCACGCGGTGTTCCCCCTTCCGAGCATGTTTAGATCGCGTAAAAGGCGTTTAATCACGTGCTTAGTCATTGAACGAGTGTGCAATCCATCGTTGATCGATCGCTGCGCATCTTTCGTGTAATTTATATCTGATGAAAGGCAAGAAGTCTTGGCGACGAATACATTCACGTGTCTCCGGATAAACTCTCTTATCCAACTTTATGTCAGCATTTTACCAGTTTTGGGTCATTTCGACTCGTTAATTTCGAAGTTTTTCGCTTTACAATCGGCTGATTCTTTCCGTGTCGTAACTTAAAGTAACAGGAAATTGCTTTTGACGATCGAGATGAATATCAGAAGGAAGAAGCTCCGGTATCCCTAATTTAAGGATGCTCGAACATCGTAAGTCGTAACGGCAAAGACTACAGGAACGACGAGACGTTCCTTTAAATTAAATTGCATCGACGCAATTCCATTCTAGAAATTCTAATTCGCTTCTAACGCTCGAGTTAGAAAAACCAACGTTTGAAAATTCATACGTTATATTTAATATTTCAAATTTCTAAAATTTACATCGTTGCAACGAAAATGCTCCAACGATTTGCTCGATATTCGAGCAATTCAAAAAATCTTAATATACCAGTACGAGCATCGAAGGAAACGTTAAAACATTCTACACCGCAATGACCTACGAACGATTAGGTCACTCCACCCACCACCAGAATCCTCGAGCAACTCAGCCGGATTCGAGTTTCCTCCAATTACACAAACCGTCCAACAGGAAACTTTAACCTACCAGCGACCACTGAGAAACGACGAACGAAATCCTCTCATTTAAATTTACGTCGTTTCCCATTCTTCCAAACAATTATTACCCAGTCTAGCCTATCTAAATCCCATCGACGATTACCTCCGAATAAGAGCCATCTATTCGAGTACCTTGTAATCTCGATACATATTCCAATTTCGAACAAAGCTATCGATAATGATATTATAGCGAAAAAACGGACAGACCCCGGCGAGTGTCTCGAAGAAATTGCTCGACTCTGAGAAATACGTAAGGTCGATATCGTTGGCGATAGAGAGCTACGCTTGACCGTGATAATCGGCGAGAACCGTGTAAAAGCGATTCTCGTGCCAGTGGCGGCTAGAAGGTCTCGGTGAAGTCCCGAAAGCGGCGAGGCCGGATTGGCCGACAAGGAACCCCGGTTCGTGCCGCGCCAACCATTATTACGGCGCAGCTACGCTATTGCTGCTGGCTGTCTCGTTCGACTACTCAACAAACCAACAACCACTCGATCCCACGTTGGATCCACGGTACCACGCTCCTCACACCGTCTTACCACTTCGTAATTTATTCCGCCTCTCGTTGCGTCCTTTCAGTGGTTAATATTCTATAGCTAATTCATCGATCTGTGTGGTTGGTTCGTTGGTCGAACGAATACTTCGACGTGTCCATTTCTGATAAAATCGACAGAGAAGCACAAGTTTTCTGTCTTTTTGTTCAACTAACCGGTCTGTAGTTGGGCGCTCGATCAAGGGCCGAACAAATTTCTTAACGCGTTAAGAAAGAAGAAAATCGATAGACGAGGGAGAAGAAGAAAAGTGACATTTTTGTTAATTAGTTGGTTAATTAAAAGGTCGAATAAATTTCTTTCAACGTGCGTCCTTTTGGACTAAAGAAAGTTGACGGAAGAACAGTGTATATCGATTTCCTAAAGCAGTATTTGGAACGGTGACGTAGAAGTGCAACGGAGTATGAAAGCCAACTTGCTGTATCTTGGCGAAGAGAAAACAACAGGTTTGGCGAGTTTGACGAAGTGATTCTACTACAGAGAAGATAGCGAGATAGAACCAGTATCAAATATACGTGATAAATATGTGCGATCCAAGAAGAAAGTGAAGAATCTCGATAAAGAAGATCAAGGTGAGTCTCGTATCGATTTAACAAACTTAATGCTTGAAACCCGATCGAACGCTTCTCCGGTTAGTTACGAAAAAAAAACCTATATCTCGAATGTTCGAAATGCTTTGGTCTAATCTTGAAATTATCGTTTGCTAGGAAAGATTCTATCGCGGCAATCTTGGCCTGAATATTTACGCGAAGCTAATCTAAATATTTTATATTTTCCAGAACTCGAAGATAGCTAGCGAAGAAAATACCGAAGATAATAAAAAATCGCTTTATCCGGGAACCAAAGCATATCGTCGCAATCGCTATTCCATCGAAATCTATCTTTCGAAAATAACGCGATCCTCGGAATATTTCTCTAAAAATTCTCGAGTTGGTTAAAAATCGCCAGGGAAATTGCGAAATCTACATATTATACGAAGTATTATATACGGTAATGCCTAAATATTATCGCCCAACGCTCAAATATATCAAATATACCACGTATAAGTTATAATAAGGTCAGAAAATTTCTGATCCAACTGATCGTAAAATCAAAGAAACCTGAGTGAAAGCACTCACCTCGTCGAACCGCAGCACCAGGCTGTTAAACCTGACGACGATCCTCCTGGCGAACATGGAGAAGAAAAACAGAGCCTGATTCGTCTAGCCGATTATCGAATGAATTTGCCAAGAACGAAGAAGCCAGGTAAAAACGACGAAACCACTGGCGATTAAAGACTCAACTGGACGAAGGAGGAACAACAACTCCGGAAAATCGATCTCCGCGAGCGTTGCATAAGACGCTCCTCGGACGTTTCGTTTTACAGAAACACCTCTACGATTACACTCGATACCGGATTACGAGAAAGACCGTAAAAATAGACGATCATCGTTCGAAAAACATGGGAGTGAAGGAAGGAGAGGTGAGGAAGATCGCTGGCGATGGTCTCTCGGTGAATCTATGTTCCAACAAGCAGGTCCTCGAGATCACCGGCGACGGATGCGACATTTCGATGTCGAAGAACCGAGGTAGCGTGAAAGTAATCGGCGACGGTTGTCGATTGAGGATCGACCAGAACATGGGAGACGTGGAGTACACGGGGGATGGTGGGCAGGTTCTTTTGGGTCCAAAATCGATCAAGGATAAAGTAAAGTATCACGGTGATGGCGGTAGAATAAAGTTCGACGTTGAGTTGAGGATGAGGAATCGGAAGTCGGAAGTTTCGAAGGAGGAGGCGGGAAAAGGAATGGACGAAGGAAGGAGGAGCTCCGAGGAAACCGAGGATGCCTTGAAAAAAGAGAATTCGCAGGCGGAGAACGAGGAAAAGAAAAAGAATAGAAGAAAAGAGAGACGAGACGATTTGGGTGGTAAGGAGGAGAAGAAGGGAAGATCGACGAGGACTAAGATCGTTACGACTTTTGTATACGATGAAAAGATCGTGAAAAAATGGTTCACGAATCCGGAAGCGTCCACCAGGACTTTGAATGGAGTTTCCTCCGTGAGGATTGTGCCGAATAAAACGAAAACGAAAATCGAGATGAAATAAAGGAGAAAATGTGACAAACAACGGGAAAATTGTACGATTCTAGAAGAGCATTCTAAATCAGAACCCAACCGAATGGTTCTTAACCAGAGAGGTGCATGCTCTATCGATAGTGGTAGATTTATCGTAGTAATTAATCACCTCAATCTTGAATTCCTATTTTGATTAGCACCGAAATTGTTCGATTTCGATTTTGACGATACGCATTTGGAAAAGACGAAGGTTGACTTAAAATCGTGAAATACTGATTTCAATAGTCGAACCACGTCGAGGAAGAAATTAAAAAAACGGGGAAAACGTAAGAAATACTGTGTTAAATTCTCGCGACCTAAGTCTGACTTAAAGTTCCTACACGTGGACGGAGTTGGAACTGTTAAAACATTGAAGAGGATGATCTGATCGTGGATCGAACGTTTGCGTAAAAGTGACTAGAGTGAAGATACTTCCTCGATGATTCTTCGTGGAAGAACTTTTCGACGAAATCTGGGATGCCCGGAATCGAGTCATCGCGAGAAAACGTAGATAAAAGACATCGGCGATATCGTGATCGATCAAACTAAAATCGGGGTTTCTTTAACTTCTCGTTTCATCCTTCTTATAAAACGGTGTCAGGTAAAAACAAGGAAATATTTGATAAATATTTCAGCGAAAAATGATTTAATTGTATTTTCCTTTTAACTATAATTCTCTTAGTTCCTAATCGTGAATTTCGTTTGTTTATCTTGTAGAGACCAAGATATCGAACATTTTTAAACAAATTTGTAATTTTTTTACGTCTTATGTGTACATGTATAGATCATAATAATTCAATCGTCAACTGTAATTAATTTGTTAATTACGAATGTTCTGTTTAATTACTTATTTATTAGGGATAGATAAATAATCGAGTTAATTTTAAAATGCCCAAGTACGATCTATTTGTTCGATTTGTTCGATGGATGTAGTTCATCCATTTACATTCCAATAATTACGATAAACGCCCATGAAATATTTATAAGTAATTAGCAATTGTACATGTGATCGATATTTCAGTATTTCATTATTTCTTATCTACTTATCGTTATCGTTGTCGGACAACTCATACGGACAGTACAAACCATAGATGGTACAAACACGTTCCATAAACACGAGCGATAATGAATCTCGCGAAGTACTTAATTACTAGTCAAAAACAAGTAGAAAAATATGCCGATACGATTTAGTATCTCTCGCTTATTTTTTACTCGGCCACATGGTTATTTACGAGCTTCTAAGTTAGGAACTTTTAGCGAGCTTACTTTATATTCGACCAATATATGTATTTGCGTATAGCGAATTATGTACTGATCTAATTGTCAGCGAAACTTTGTTGCCATCGGTGAAAACTTGGAATTACGCTATGTTTTCTATAGATTCCGACCACTTAAGAAGAAAAAAAGAAGATAAATTGGATTTCTATCATTTTTGAAAATTCTGTAACCAAAGATCTATCAGTCTAAAGGAAATTTCTATCGAAATCTCCAGTGTTAGTTCAAATATTTGAAATACAGGTGTACGCAATTAATAAAATAGTTGGCAATTTTTGACTGGCTGTATATTTCAGTGCACGTGTAGCTAAGGAAATTAAAAGATACCAAGTATCAAATGGAAGATGCGCATTTGTCTAATAAATTACGTGTTATAGAGTCAAAGTTTCTCCTATTATTTTCCTGTATACCTCACTTTCGCTCCCCTCGATACCTAAATTTATTTCCTTCGATTTCGCAGTCTTTGAATTTTCATATTTCACTTTTGCGTTCCTGTCTCAACGCAGATCTTCGAGAAGACTTTCTTCGCGTGTATTAACAACGATTCTAACGATCATATTTTCCAAAAAGCTACGATATTTTTTAACGATAAAAAGAAACTGGCCGAAAGGTGGACCAAAAATATAGCAACAAAGTTTTTGCATCGTAACACGACCGCTGATCGATATTTTAATCGTACGACACCGGAGTATCTGCCGTAAAGGTATTGAGAAGAAGAGCGAGGTTCGCGATGCAGGGAGTCGCATGAGAATTTCGTGACTTTCACCGGTCGATTGGCGCGCGAAAATAAAATCCGTGTAGGTGGCCGCGCTCCATGGGAACGGTGTATGATCGATAGGGGCCGCGTGTCTGCGGTAAATCATCGCCAAACATTCGATATCCGCGAGTTCGTCGAGTGGCACGGCTGGTTCTGGGTATGCAATAACCGTCGTACATCTGCCGGAGGTTTCTCTGTTCGAAATGGGTCGCGACATGCTGACGAAATTACGAATCGTGCGCGAATGGCCTCCGATCGATGCTCGAATAAATTTATACGACTACTATTCGCTTTTACAAGCTTTGTCTATCGGTTCTTATTAGAGGTATCAAGATTTAACGACTCGACGATGAGATATCGATCTTTCCCTCATTTTCAAAGGTAAAAGATTCGTTCAACAACCAATCCGATATCAAGTTACTAACTTATTAAGTCAATCTAGCGGTAGCTCGTTAACTCGTTAAGTTAGTTTCTTATTAACTGGAAAATACGGTAACTTACAAATTTGCTAATTCGCTGATCCAACTCGGAGATTCGTATACAAGATGGCAAAGGAAATATTATTCGACTAATTTCTCGTGTATAGCAAATACGTAATAGCCCCTAATACTGGTTCCACTTACTAATGCAATTCCTATTGTACGAAGAAAGATCATAGATAGTAGGTTAAACAAACTCCGATTATACGAATTACTTGTGCCAGGTTCACGTAGATAAAGTATCGCTGTATTTTTGGCCGCATCATGATTATATAACTTGGAGTAACGTAGAATATAAGAATTCTTGCATTCGGAATAAAGAAACGTCCGTGTACAGTGAACCGAGTATCGCGAATGTTATCGTAAATTGAACTATCCATTTTCTTTCTGGGCTAACGATACGCAACGAAGATTTCATTTTCAACATACAAATGAAGAATCAAAGGAATCCACTGTACCATCGCCATTCCGTATCTATTGTACCCAAGACGTTCCGTAGAACCCATCGTGTCCAATTTACGACTCTCGTATCGCAACAGAGAATTTTTTCTCCTATTTTTCCTATCAGGTGTAGTATACGTTCGACTCTTTGAACCGTGTTACTTCAACGCTTGAAATCATAATGATTTCTGAGCTGCGCGTGTTTTGCCCCCAAGTTCAGATATTTATTCATGCTGGTCGCGTAATATACTAGTTGGCAAACGACTGCGGATATTATAGCAACGTTGTTGCGATCAAAGTATCGTCGATCGATATCAACCTGACCGTGACTCTGTTCTCGGACCATTGATCGATGATCTACGATAAAGAATCAAGTAAAAATCACGATAATAGAAACCTGCGTTAAGCAAATCGAGCGAATCCATCTGTAAATATATTTAAAAAATAAAGAAACGAGAGAGACTTTTAAAATATCAGACCGGTATCGGCTGATAAGATATCGCTAACGCGTCGCCTTATCGTCCGATCCAGTTGAGCATTAACAGAATTCATAAGTGGAGGAGATAATGACAATTTTTACGTCACTGGATACACCTACAGGATGCCCTGTACAATATGGTGTAATGGGTTTGGAAATGATTGTACGCGCAAAAGTAAGTCAAAAATATAAAATATAATTTTTCACTCGCGACGCCTAAACGGAAGAAGCAACCAGAGAGTATAAAAATTGGAAAAATCAAAGACGAGAAGACGTATATGATCCACTTGCTGCAAGGACATGGTTGTTTCGATCGTGAAGTTTCGGACAAGCCTGACGACGATACTCATTTCCGCCCAGACGAACGAGGATTCTTTATATGGTCACAGTATCGCGCACGAGGAGCGGATGCGTTCGTTCCTTCGTTAATTCAAGGAGGAGCCCGCTGGAATCGAGGGTCGCGCCGCCATTCAGCGCTTTCATCCGCCTTTCTGACCCAGCTTTCCGTCGACGCGGTGCAAAGGTCGCCAGTCGTAATGGAGGTCAACCGGGGATCGTTAGCTAAGTTTCTTACTAGAGAAAACTCGCTTTGCTCTTTATTAAGACCATCGAGGGATTCGAGAGAAAGAAAGAAAAGAAAAGAAAGAAAAAAAAAAGATCCCCTCGTCTATTACCACCGTGCTCTGTTACGCGCAGTTCCACGACTGAACAAGTCGCTTTCGAGAATGTGAAATTAGTTGGGCGTACTCGAAAGGATCCACAGGAACTGTAGTTTACGTTCTTGCAGCACGCTTCAACTTTTCTTACGAATAACAGCCTCTTTTCTTTTCAGAATTCCAACTAAAGACATTTTTCTAAAGAAAGTTAAACTAGATTATGTTACGATGTTTTTACGCGTTAAAAATCGTGTGCGTATCGTATGTATGTTTTGACCTTCGAACGACCTTCGAATCATCGCCAAGCGACATCGAACCAGACCATTGCAAGTTCGAAACGAAATATTAAATTCCTATCAGAGATAATTAAAAATTTTTCTTGCAGTGTCCTTGACACCTCCGACTCCACGATTTTCCGTAATTTCTTTAGCCTAGATCATCGAACATTCGAGAAATTGAGGAAAGTCGTGGAATCGAAGGTGTCAAGGACGCTACAGGAGAAATCTTCAGCTGCCTCTGACGGTAGCTTAAAATTTTCGTTAAAACTTTATCAAACTATCGACGAATCAAGGTGAAACGTCGACGCCTTTGGGTATTTTAACTTCCGAAATATAATTTTTCTCCGCTCTGTTTGATACGTACGAACGATACGGAAGAAAAGGAAGAAAGGGAGAGCCAGAAGCAGGCGACGAAAAGAGCGTTTGGAACGAAAAGAGGGGTGGAAAGTCGATCGGTGCAAATGCAATTAACAGTATACAGCGAGACGAATAGAGAATTCTGAACGCTCGCTAAAGTTCTACCCTAACTCGGTGAAACGTACGCCCGTTAATGAGGACACGTGCGCCTCTTCAGACGGACAATGCTGACGCCATATACCGGGTGATGCTCGCGTATCACCATTCGATCATATTGTAAATATTGACTCTTTGCGAAACTTGGACGAAAATTCCATTAGTCAAACGGGTCGATGTAATTGAAACCACCGTTCACAACATAATCCGAAGAGCACGTGTGGCCCATCGATAGCAACCACAGAAAGATACACACACATATATGTATATAGATAGATAAAAGAAGAAGCGTGTATCTATACCAAGTATCGATCCAATTGTTATTTTCCTACTATTCGACTATCTTTGTTTAACAAGTATTTTACCGCAACATTCGTTCCCATTCTAAAATTCTGCCAGCACCTTGTAATTTTCTTGTAACGCGATACGTGTACGTTGAAATTCAGATGAATTTGCAACGATCTAGGCAGATTATAATTGAACGTATTCGCAAACGTAAATCTGTCTATAAAGACACGCTGCTAATTAAGAATCCCTGTGCGATTTTTAACATACAGGTTCATGAAAGAGACGAAAGAGATTAAATTCAGATTCGTTGCGCTGTACAAGGTGTACCCGCTTCAAGAGCGCAGGTGGCGCAAGAACAATGAAAAAAGTTCGTACGAACCTGCGTCCTGTCTTATCCTCGTAGAAGGTTCTCGAAATGGCTAAGTTGCGGATTACCGAAACGCAAAAATGGCTGTAACTTTGAAACGAGGTCAGATAGGACATATATTCGTACGAACTTATCACGATACACCCTGTATATTCGTCATATTGCATTTTTAATATTACGAGACGTATAATAGTTCCAGCACATGACGTGTCGTTGATTCAGATAGTAGTCGGGCTAACCGCAATGCGGTTGAAACATCCCTTTCCTGATAACATTGAACGAATTATTCGCGCCGACGAGTCTAAAAGCTTGCTTCGTCTTATCGAAGCAACGTCAAGAATACGCGTGGACTCGTCTCGTGTTACAAGCCAATTAGCCGTATCGGAAAATTCGAACAAACTTTCCGTCGCCCGATAAAAGAATTCTAATATTCCAACCTTATGTATCACCCTATATATCTACGAGCCACTTACTACCGTCTATTATACCTTGCGTTTCACACATTCCTAACGAGTCTGTTCTAATTGCTTTATACCCAATTACAACCTTTAGAAAGGTTCTAAAAATTCTAAAAGATGCAGAACGATTGTTTTTATTCCAATAAAAGATTATTAGATGCGTTTCGTTTCTATAAAATCTTGCAATACACGAGTATACGCATTGTTGAGCATCTCGAATCGTTCGGATCCCACGGTCTCCAAGAGTAAGAGTATCGCACGTTTCGTATTTAGATCCGCGTTTAACTCAGAAGCGAACACGAGCTGCTGTACGTGTACACGGGCAACGAATAAGAAGAAAAAGAGCTGCGTTGCAGCTTGCAGCTTGCAAGCTGTTCAGATCGACCGGCTGGGAGCGCGTGTTTTCCACGGATTTTTGCGCCTCCTCGTCGACGCTCTCGCTTCAGCTTCCGTTCGTTTCTCGCGTGAATTCTCAAAGGAGCCTCTTTGCCGCCGCACCGTTTCGTTTCGTGAATTCAGAAACGAAATAACAACGGTCTCGCGGTCTCATGAATCTGGGTGAAATCTTTCGTTCTTTTACTCGTTCGATGAAATTTAATCAGTTCGTAAAAATGCGATTAAAACGCGGTTACGAAACGCAAATAGAGGTAAAATGTGAAACAGAGAAGAAAGGAGAGCGTAAAAACGGTGCTGAGAAGACAATTAGCCGTTCGAATCTCAACGAGGTTCAAAGGATGGTGAATAATTCGAAAGTGGAAGGGGAAAGAATCCTGAACGAGTAACTGATCCGTAACAGGCTGTAGCAAGAAAGACAGCTAACAAGATAAGCAGTTTCCAATTCGAACCTCTGTTTCCATAATAAAGTCTCACGAATGAAAGCAATGATAAAGGGATTCGCGTTGACATGAGTCAAAGAGATTGCATTATGCGGACGATGTATAAGAATGGCGACAAGAAAGCTCGTGCAGGAAGCCTTTTATGCAATTTCGTGCTGCGACTCGCACGAAGACGAAACCAAATAAGGTAGCAGAACGTGTAACGCGAAAACGTCGACGACGAACCACGCTGCGCGATCCATTTTCGTTCCGTCTCGTCCTCTGTGATCGTCGATCGTCCCATTTTTAAACGATCCTTCGTCCCTTTTGTCCTTTCGATCGGAAAAGGAAAACGATCTATGCCTTTCAAGACGTTTCGCTTTATCTTCCAACACTATAGATCGAGTCCATCCTATTCGATTCGCAAACTTTCTCGTCCCTCCGCGAACAATGCAAAGAATTTCAACGTTCTTCAACGTCATGGAAGATTGTTCCATTCGATAATCGATAAATAATTTGAATTCGAGTTACGTAAAATTTGCATGGCTGCGCATGAAAGTACTCCGTCATTTCGACGTGCAAACCAGCAAGGTGAAATTATTTCGTTATGATTCATGCCACGAATTCTATTCTCAACTACAGGACGGTTCGAACGTGACGCAATAGTTACGATATATTTAATTCCAGGCGAAACAAAAAATTTCATCGTTTTACACGTATGTTATAGAATATGCGAGAAATTGTTCGTTGAATCATCCAATGAGGAGACTATGGGGTTCGATAAAACGCACATAATACGTAGAATTTATTTAATTACAGATACTGATGAGCGCCGGTAGAAATTATGTTGTGTAATTATATCGTTATCTCGCGATTATATGCTTCACGATATTTCATAACGAAGAAGAAACACGTTAGATAACCGATGAGCCCTTGAGATCGAGAATACCTCGGTTTTCCTCCACGGAGAATTCATTATGCCACGATATCGAATGCAAACAACCGTGCCGCTCGTTCACTTGTTTTCCAATTTATAAAGTCCTTTCTCCCGATAGTCCGATCGCCATAATTATCTTGTTAATCGTATCTAACATTCGCATTTCTATTTAATCCTTGCGTCAATGATTAATTGTTCGCACATAGATACATATTTGAAATATTGCAGTGAAAATATCGCACAACCGGTCCGGATCCATCGCATTAGCAAAATAAACGTTTGTAAGATAGTTCTAATTCAAATAAACGGCAAGCGATAAATAAAACGCATCGCCTTTCGTATAATTGCCTCGCGGAACTTTAATTCATAATTCGTAATAAGCTCGAATCTCTGATATTGTAAATTTTGTTGACAAATGTTTATTCCGAGTTGAACGCACGGATGGACGCGCAGAGTGACATTCTAAAATTTGTATAAGATTCTAAAAGTAACGAACGGTTGTCAGAGGAAATATAGAAGCGAAAAGTCTGCGCAAATATTAATAGAAAATTAATTATCGAGAATTACCTTGAAAAAAGAGAAGATCCGGGGAGCGAGCGAATACGAAGCGATTCGTTCGGTGGTCGTCATAGTGACTCCTCTGCTTCTCGAGTCAACGAGATCGAGAGTCGCGTCAGAATTGTATTTAGGGTTGCATTTACGCCAGTTGAATCACCAGAGATATTGATATTTCGCTGGTAATATATTTATAAATAAGCTACAGGCACAGTTACAGGGATTTTACCGTCTTTTTCCGAGCGAATTGATTCAGATTCTAGTTGTTGCTTGGATCGCATCCAACCATTCTGACCGTGTCGAATTCTACTCGCGAGTATTCCTGACTGAATTCGCCGGTAGAAAGTCTTGCTAATTTAGAAGTTTGCTATTTGTGGAATTTCTTATCGAATGGTAAATCGGAAATGGTAGTTGGAGAAATAACAGAGCGACGCGCACAGGATGATTTACGGATTGACATAAAATCTGATTGTAAGTAATTATCTGGATCGAACACCTAGTTGACAACGAACATTACGACGAAGAAATATATAACTCCATCAAAATAACTTTATTATGCATTCCGTTGACGTTTAGTGTCTGTTTAGATGGTACTAGCTAACAGATACTTATATTCGATGACTCGTCGATTTTTTTTCGGATGGTCGATGTTGAGAAAGGCTGATGCGGAAAGCCGAATATGTGCAGTGGAATTTTGCTTATGAATGCTTGAATGAACGCTTATGAATGAATATCGCGAGTATCGATATTATTATCTTCACACCTGTCGAAAATATAACGTCGAACACCTACGATAACAACGGCGAGGAATCTAAATAAAGAAACAGGAAATGTTAGTTGGCAACTGCAAAATGTAGAGTCGTGTTAAAGCACAAATAAACATATGCGGAGCCTGTATAAATAAACATGCTGTCGGGTAAATAAACAGTTAGGAAGGTAAATAAACAAATATTCTTTTTCTCGTTTTTTAAACGAGCGAGTCGGAAAAAAAAAGAACCGTGTAGTTAACGACGCTATATCGACGAATAAAAAATATCAATTACACCTAACGAACCAATCCAAACGAGATCCGTCAAACTTTCGTCTAACTTTTATTTTTATCGGACAAAACTTCCAACGCCTGTACCGTAACAGACGTCTACCAAGCGTCGTACAATGTCAACCCCTCGATTCCACCCCAAAAGATATTCAAATCCTTCCATCTCCTATATGTCCCAATTTCTATTCTACGCGCGTACGTCTACCACAGAAGGATCGCAATCGACTTTGATTCCCGGGAGAATAATCGAGATAGCTAGTGGCCGTTGATCGACGATTGCACCACCATGTATCTGATTTGGCCACTTTCTCGCGTTAGGAATCAAGAGCGCGAAAGCGACATCGATCCTCCGTCGCGCCACGCCGAGACGAAGAGACGAAGAGAAGCAAAACGACCGGTGAGTCAACGATCCTCGCGATGATGCGAGCCGTTGCATCATCCGCCGACGAAAGTTCGGACTACGTCCAAGACGTGACCAAAAAAGGCAACCACGCGGATCAAGCGTGCAACGAACGATCGAAACGCGGTTGCACGTGGCGCGTCCAAACGTCTAAAGGAATTTGTCCAGCGAATTCTACCTATTGATCACTGCCAAGCAAAAAGAGATCAAAATAGAAACGGACTGATATTATTCGACGACGGGATCGGTGACCTTAGTCTAGAGAAAATTTCGTCGCGAAAACCAGATGGCAGCGTACAGCGAGTTTGCATTAAGCTCGTGGGTACTCGAGATAGTCTCGAGTAGCTTCCGCAAGTTCTCCTACTGAAACGATATGAAACACGGAACATACGACGCGCGCTGTTCGCTTGAAGTTGGTGCCACGATAGGATCACCGCGTTTCACCACTTCCTTTCAAGAAAAACGTTAATTTTCTTTTATCGTGGAACGTGATTTACACTCTTCTATCGATTATCCGAAACTTAAGGTATAATTGGCTTCTTCCAATAACGCGGTTTGATCGTCCTGTTACGACGATACATGCGAGAAGAAGAGGATTAAAATTCTTTTATGGGAAAGCTTTAGATAAAGGGTGTACGGTAATTTCATTTGTATGCAGCGGTGTTAGATCATGGGTGGATAGTAGTAATTGGTTACGTGATTAGAAAGAGCGATCCTCGCTCCTAGTAATAAGTTAGAGCTAGGTATTTTGTATGCTCGTAATGTTTGCAAAGAAGAATCACGATCAAAGTATATCGAATTTTGAGTCTGACCTTTCGAATTTCCCATTTCGATTCAACGTCTAATACCAGAGAACAAGCCGATTCGTACCGCGGATTAAAAAGAAAGTTTGTACGAAACTCGTGAAGCAAGCGCGAGAACTGATTCTATTGCGCGTTCTCGGTGCACCTCGTGCGAACGCATTAAACGCGACTGCGACGCCGCTGCGAGATTCTTTGCATACCGGCTGGGCCGCGTATCGTGCAAATATTATGGCGAGGTCGCAGATGGCCCGACAGAAAACGAGCAAAATTCCGGCCAAGTCGACGCGTCAAAGGTGAACGCTTCGATGCCAGGAATAACCAACCAGCTTCTTTTTATAATGTTCGCGCTGCGTGTCGACGGTACGTTCAACCAGAATTTACATACCTACCACGGAAAACCTCTGGCATAAAGCGGCATAAACGCACGAATGTAAATCAGATACGAATTCAAGCTGCCAACGCCGCGAAACTACTCTTTTCTAAATCTTTCGTAGACCGGTAATCTGTCACGTAACCGAGTGGTTTAAACACACGAAAGTATACGTATAGTGCAAGAAAGTTTTCCAACAACCACCGACATCTTTCTCGCAAGCAGCAAGTGGAACCTCGAACGCAGTTCGTCATCGTGTCTTTCGACTCGAGTCGACGTTGCTTCTAGCTGCCTGACCTACGGCACTGAACGTCTATTATTAGGTAGCTTGCGTTTCCTCTGACTTCACCGGGATTGCGGTGGAAAATGAGATGCGCGAATTTTGTTCCTTGCGTGACCTTACGCGATCTTTCTGATCGTGACGCGTTAATTAGATCGACCAGATAAAATTCAGCAGCGATAGTCGACGGATCGCTCTTCTTCCACCTCTACCTTTCCATCTGTTTCTTTTCGCGCGTCGCGTACCACTTGTGCGCGCGTTGGTTACCAATGTTGTTTTGCGTATTGGAGCATATACTCCATATACTGTGTGGCACATTGCAGCATTTTATAGACTCTACGATTTCCTCGCGATATAACGTTCACACTCGTTCCAGCGTTCCAACTTTGACTTTACTTTCGACTTTTCGCATTAGGAGTCGAAGGGCTTGCGATGATGATCAACCAGCCTCTACGCTTTAATCGAGGAGGAGAAAGAACGGTACAAGGTTTCGTATCGGAGAAAACAAAAGTTTGTTACTACGACTATAATGAATATTTGTAGCACGAAAACGATCCAGTTGGTTTACAACTTTTGGTTGGTACAAGTTCGTTGGTTCGCTTCGAGTACCGGAAAGTAGAACTACTTGCTTCAATCGCTACTTACTTTGCAATTGACACGGTATCGTAATCGACTCAACTAACCGCTGGAAAGATCTTAAATCAAGGAATTAACGTACATCGTACTGCATCGTGCCTTATCGCATCGCGTCGTGTACCAGCACGCCACTTCGTCACACTTTGTGTCATTTATTTCTGCGCACATATATACGTAGCATACCTTCCTCACACATGCACGAATTTATACACCCAATTTCACACACGTTTGCTAGCGACGTATTTTTCGATTACGCATACCGCACACGTGCGTTATACGCGTCGCGTAGTCTGCCAGTTAATGCAGATCGTGCGAATCGAAAGCGGTCGCAGACTCGCGTTAATATTTCTGCTCCACGCGTTCGATGACTCAATGACGGTCACATGGTGGGGTGCCCCCCTCGTTCGAGCAATCTTTGTGGGGTTTACAGAGGGCCGAGCGTGTGGAGGGCCACGTGTGCGAGCCAGATAAATCTACTCGCGTTAACCCTGCCCGTTTTCATCGTATTTACACACCATGTACGCCATGGGTCAATGTTACCCATCTGTGCTACGATATAATACGATATTCCCAACCATAGAACGAAATAATAAATCCGTAGACACGGTGGCTACAAGAAACGTCGTCGCTACATGCCTATCCTTATTTCTCGATGAACCTTCCACGTTCTTCGTAATATCAAATTTTTCCCAGTAGTATGAAACAACTGCCAAACAACTAGGCTTGGGCCTAGTTAATTGGCACGTAGGTGATACAATAAATTTTTTAATTCCATTTCGTTCTTATCGCTTTTTTTTTTTTTGTATTAGCTTGCAATTTACAGGAAGCGAAATATCGTTTAACGCGTTAAACGACGAACGGAGTTCGTGAAATCGACGGAGAAAAAGGATCGTCTTGTTGCAAAGATTCAGACGGGAGGAATTCGTTCCAGACTGATTTACGCAGTGGTCGACGCGTAAATCTGGAAGCGTTAAAAGCAGAACGCTTGGAGGCAGTCGGTAGATGGCAGACAGGGATATACGAGATCCACTGGAGCACGCTTTCACGGACATTTTTCGTGCGAAATATATGCGCTTAACTCTTTCGAGGAACAGTTTGCTTACAGCGAGTACGAACTGAAATTTGGAATTCGATTACAGAGTTTCTAAACGTTCGAAGAACGATGGCTCGTCTCTTTGGTTTCTCGATTATTTGAGAAGGCAGAACGTCGTTTAATCGACCGTGATATCGAATACTTGACATAAACCACGCTCTTCGGTAAACGTAAAACTGGAGTGCACTCGTGTCTTCGAGAAAGAAGAGAAACCTTAATTGGAGCGCGTGAGTACACTCTCTGCTGAGACCAAAGAGAAGAGGGGAGGAGAGGCGGTCGAAGAATATTAATAGCTAAATATAAATATAAAACGATAAACATCGTGTTTCCAGACGTTCCATATTAATAAAGATTCAAGGTAAGCAGTTAAAAACCGACATTGATAAAATATCTTGTACGCGTACGAAAGAATATACTCGTACGTCTATATGGTTTATTTAAACTCTTTAAACCACTATATGGTTTCCACGATTCATTGTGTGGTTATTTGTTTTCGAAAAAAATGTACTTGAGTCACTTTCCACCTAGTCTTCTTCTCGACTTCTCTTGTGGCGTAAGATTTTATTAGAGAAATTGTTCCGATCAACGTTCGATAAAAGTGCCAAAACTTTGGTCGTCGCAGACGAAAAAGAGCGAAACTTTGCCATGGTTTCCTGAAATCGGACCTCCCTCGAGCTATTTACGGATTGCCTTTAAAGTTGTCGTTAAGGCGTGCGTTTGATCGTGACGACCGACTCGAAGACACGCGCGACCGAGTTTTCCAGTTTCGATCAACCGTACGTCAAATCTTTCGTTTTCTTCCTACTTTCCTCTCCTTTTTCTTCCCTCCTCGCTTTTGCCCTCCTTTCCTTCCTCTTCTCTTCCTTTCGCCCTTCCATTCCGATTCATCGGTATTCGATGTATTTTTATACGTCGATAAAATTTATATCGATCACGAGATAAAAGCGCATCCATCCTATAGAATTCAGCTCTATTTCTTCCGAATTATAGACTCGCACGTGCGTGTAAGCGGCTACCATTGATAAATCGCGAGAATAATTATACGGAAGGTCGCAGGTATCGATAAATTACGAGAATAATTACACAGAGTACAAGAGTAGCAGGAAATACGAAGAATAATTGCACGGAACGATGCAGAGCGGGTGTCTGCGGCGGGCAGGTCAGCCCGCGTAGAATTATTTGAACAGGACGGTAAATATATCCACGAGCCGGACGAGCGGATGCCTAATCCAAGTCGTGCTCTCCGAAGGGGGAGAAGCTTCTGGCCGGTTCGTCAAACGAAGAAACGCGACTCTGCATTCTGCAGAGGCCGTTTACCGACAGCTTTCGGCCTCGAGCTTATTGTTAGTTAGAGACCCAGCCATGATAATTCATCGCCCACGTGGTCGATAGAAATAAACGATTCGCGCCACAGAACAGCTTTTGCCTACATTAAATACCTGGACTGGTAATTGAAAGGTGTACCATCGGATAAAAGGATCCGTGGAACTAAGGAGTGGTGAAATGTTTTATCGCGAGCCTGTTGGCGAGTGCGCTGAGGATCGTTTCTTCGATATTTTTATCTCGAGTATCGAAGAGATGCGTTCGTAGAGATTTGTAGAGATTTTAGAAAGTATTAACGAGGAAAGGAGATTTTTGATAGTCGAATGTTGAAAAATAGCTAGCTACTTGGATCTACTATCTATCGTTAACTTGGCTAGACTCGAAGCTAAAAGATCTGCGCTTTTAAAAAATATTGTTTCGTCTATCTTGGAACGTAGACTAAAGAAATACGCGTCTATCGTGATATTTAATTTTCCTACGACAAACCGATACTCCAAACGATAATCGCACTCTGCAGAACCAACAGCCTGATGTAACGTAAGTACTGCGTCTATGTAACAGGTATAAAATTCGAACGTTACCCCACTAAAAGCCTGGCTACGGAAACCCTGAAAATACGAAAGACCGAACACCTTCCACGAAAGCCCATAGGAGACGAGAAATCGAGGAAAGTCTCGGGAAAAGAATGTTTAAAAACCACGTAGTAGTTCGAACAATGGCGGTGAAATGCGGCTGGTTTTCAGCTTGCGCGGTGGACAATGGGTCTATATCTCTCGCGATGGAAATAGTTATTAGACGAGGGCCCGCAAGTGATCTTGATTGTCAGATACCAAGACTCCCCCACTCTCTATTCGTGCATTATGCAAAGTACCTTCCGCTCGTATTATCCACGGTTTGTTCCCATCGTTGTTGATCGTGGCCGGAGAAAGCGTACGAAATCGCTACGTTCGCGAAATAACGTGGAACGGTACGTATATAGTAACGTAGGTGTGCATAGCGTTTTTCCTTCGGTGTAAACGCCGGTACACTGTTGAACACGCGATTCTTATGCAAGCATCCTGCACATACTTTGTTTACAGTTAAACGAGATGCATTTAAATATGCCTCGTTGATTTAGATAGACCGGATCCTGCGGTTCTTTTCGAATAAGGAACATCGTCGACCTTGGATATGCCAGTGGAAGAACGTTTCGTATCGTGGCTGGCTGTAGTGAAGAAGTTTGCGATTTATAGGCTTCATCTTTTCCTTCGATCGAAGAATAGAGAATGGCCAAGGGGTAAGGACATTTTTTCAGCGGTATTCTCAGAATAGTATGCCAGAGGTAGAAGATCTCTTGATTCGGTACACAGTTTCGGACGATTCGTAGAGAATTTTTCATTGACGATGAATACGCAATTATGTGTATACTTGCAGCCAGCATATACACGTCCGAGATTAAAAGCATTGTACGTAAAAATAATATAGCAAGGTACAATACAACGGTATAAAAGACTGTAATAACGGTTGTGAACAGAATCGAAAGCTGATGAAACGTACTTAAACTATTCGCCAGTGGTCTGAGAACAAACGAGTTTTCGGTGAATAGAATCTGAATGAATATGTATAATTGATTTCTTTTCTCCAATACTTCGCAACGAAAGAAAGTCTGTTACAAATAAAACGAACCTCGCAGTTACTGTAACATACAACGAAACGCTCAGCCTATACGTACAGCGATGTTACTCGACTGAAAAGAGCCGCAAATGAAACGTTACGTTGACACGGAGATTCTAGTCCGACGTAATATTGGTCCTTAATTGATCGATATCGTTCATGGTAACGATTACGGAGGCAACTGTGCCAGATCCAGCCGCGTTTTTCGTATGCACGCGCGAGACTGTAAATGGCAACGGATACGTTGGTCCTCGAACGGCCTATTAAAATAATTAATTTATGGAAAGAGACGAGAAAACGTGGGACGGGAAGAGCGTCGCGTCGCGTCGTGCTGAATTGTACGCGTGGGCTGTATTCTCGAACGCGTGCACGCGTGAAAAACCGCGTTGACACGGTGATCCTCGATCGAATTCGCTCTCAAACAACGCCCCGTTATTTTTGGGTGTCTCTCTTAGAAATTAAGAATTTCTATTACAGAATAAAAACTTTTCCAAGGACAATTTCTGAGGACTTTTCCAAGGACCATTTCTGAGGAATTTCTAAGGACCATACATAAACCTAAAACAGTTATGGAATTAAGGATTTGCACGTTAAAGATGAATAGGCGCACCTAAAACTATTTAAAATAGGTCTAAGTTCATGGTGGGTCCTTAGGTTTATCGCGGGTCTGACTAATGGTCAGCGGACCCCTAGCGGTCAAATAACGGGGGACGTCGCACGGTTTATATCACGCGACGTAACACATTCGTTGGAAATGCGTTCACTGTTCGAGCCTTTGAAACGATTCTTTTCTATAGTAGGCGTTCCGATAAACGATAAAACGCGATAAAAATGAATTTCTGTCTAAACATCGTGCGTACAATTCCTTTGTGACGTCAATCCACATCAGAGGCCAGATGCGTGCAGGTACTCGACAGGTACCCTCGATAATCTCAAAGACCCACCATGAACTTAAACTTTTAGTTTATTAACTCTGTAAGTGTTAATGGTTTATGGTTCTTGGGACAGTCCTTAGGTTTATTATACGTTCATACAAATTACGGTGGAAAAGCGGGTATTTACCTAACGGGAAAGCTGGTTTTCCCCATGAACAATGTCACCTACGAACCACGTTGGTAGAAGGCTTCCTCCTCCTATCTTTATTTATTAACGTTGGCAGTTATAAACAATTGGCATCGCGAAAAAATTTCCTAACGAAAAGTGTGAACAACGAATCCGCGTTGTTAATTCAAAGGGCACACCCACACCGAGCTTTTCTCCGTAATAATACGAGAACACCTCGAAATTCTCATCAGTCAACATCTCTCAAATCAGTCGCGTAAACTGTGCTTATAAACTCGTGTTATTTAATAAAGTTCGATAGAAAAGAAACATAGTTGAGTTACGGCTCAACCTTCTTGTCTTTAAAACCTAAGCCTTAATTTTACGTGACACCTTCATACCGTGTATCGTCGAATTCGCGATATTTTCTAGGTCCAATTTTACAGTGATTTATCGCGACATCGAATCCATTTATTTTTCAAATAGTTCTCTTACTCGACTAGATATTTTTTCATTATTTAATTTATTAGAAAACTATCATAACGCTTGATATCTTTTTTACATTTTCTTCGTCGTCATTTCTCTCTTCTTAAATTCGAAACTTACGCAAAATTTGAAAGAAGGATGGTTTTTCGTTATTCTTCTTCGTAGTAGAAGATGGGATTCGAGACACTAGCGTACGATATGGCTAACGCGTTATATTTGGCAAGAGAAGTTTCATCGTGTAGCACGATTATTTATGCCATAGACCGTTTGCCAAACTCGCTGGTCGCGATTCATTCTGAACGTTCGGATTGAAAGTTTGCGACCTCCCTGACACATGGGGTAGAGAAACACACGGCGACACGGAACACGGCAGACCTGGGAATCGTTCAGATTGGAAACCTTGGAAATATTTGGGAATATTTCGCTTCGCATTTTATCACGCGAGAATTTAAAAAGCGTTTCAGTGACGATTAATCTACGAATATCGAGAAATATCTTCAAATTCTATACTAAATTGCCTCTCGATTTATCAAAAATCCAATAGAACTGTCGATCGCTATTCGAACGATTCAACTAAAGCAACTTGGAATAAATCGCGTAATAACTGATTCTCACACGATCAGAGAACAAGTCGCGAGCCATTACGAAATTAAAAGATCATACAATTGCTTCCACGAAACGCGAAGTCACGAGGGTATAACGTTAACTTAAATCACACGTGAAAAACTGATTACGTATTCTGATCAGCAATTAGTATCAAGACATCGCGTCGCGTGCAGATTAAAAGATTCATCGTGCGTAAAAGGGTTTATCTGTCTGTCGAGGAAACGCTCGCACAGTGGCTAGAAGAAGGGAAGAGCCCGTTTCTTTAGCAGGCGCGCACTGTCGCGTCGTATCGTAAATTATTCCCGTCTGGCGTAAACATTAAACAAGTATCGTTTATAAGCGGCGTGGCCGGCCGAGGCAAAGAAAGAAGGAAAGAAGGAAAGAAAGTTCCACTTTTACCGCGAGCTCCTTTTACTCCGGCTCCTCGAGCCTTCCAGTCGTTCCTAAGTTTCCTCGGCGTGCCGTGATTCAATTTGATTTTCGCGCTCTTTTTCTGACGACCCGACCGTCTATTCTCTCGATACGTACAAAGGAATTAGTTTAATCGTGAAAGAGAAACGCGTCCAGAGTGAAAGACGCAAAAATTAAATAAATTATCGTATATCACGCTGGAAATAAAATGCGTTGGACTGTTTCGAGTATAGAGAATTTTGGAAATGTCAACCCGAGAGAAGATTACGAGATCGTATTGCAAATAAAAAGTGTATTTTAAATACTGGAAACGACGATTGAAGGATATGTTAAAGAAAAAATATTGGAAAATTGCGTTATTCAAAAGTAGCAAAATGTGGGAGATATTAAACACAACGTGTATAGAAAATTGTTTAAATAATACCGATACGAAAAGGAGGATCTTTCCGTAATGCTGTAACGATGCTATAGAAAGTGTGTCGTGTTCTTTAAAGAATCGCCGAAATAATAGAAAAGAGCGGCAAAAGAAGAGATAAAACTGTGCAAGGACTTGTAAGAGGAGGCGATTTAATTGATTTACGTAATAGAATTGGTCCGCCGTCGAAAGCAATGGAGCCTCGCGTCGTTGAAAGTGGAAAGTAATTTCCTTACGTACTTTTTACCTTACGTATTTTTTGCTATTTCGTCTTATTTCTGTTCCACTTGCTCACCACTGTGAATGATATACGCTCTTCAAATAAATTATCATGAAAGCCATTCTTTCGCACGCGTGAAACTAATTTTTTTAAGACAAACGTCAAATTACAAGCGTTAAAGAAACAAATAATTACCATTAACAAAATTATTGACACATACTCGAGACTATCCCGATAATAATTTCTTTACGAGAGAAAATATTAATATTTCAATTACGCGACTATGTTCCGAATTTCTGGAGCACCTTGTATACGTTGTTTCCAACGTTCGCCTAAGGCGTAAACGACCACTCTAAAAAGTAGAATAATTAAAGGTAAAGAATGGTTGACTGAAGGCAAGGTATGTTTCGTTGTATTCGACGACCTCAAACCGGCGTCAAAATAAACGATATAATCTGCAAATAACTTCGCTTTCATGAGGATTACGTAATGGTCATCCTTATGCCCTACTTGCGATACGTTGCAACAGACCCCAGAGTTTATGTAATAAATGGCGAAAAAACATCGACCGTATTAAATATTCTACGTTCACGACCATCTAACAGCATTCTTATTTCAAACGAATTGGCGGGAATTTTAAATTGTCAAATATTCATATCGATCGGTAAGTCAAATTTTCAGAAATATAAGAAAACGTTTTCGTATTTCTCTATGCTTTCTAATTGCCTAATGGCATCGAAAGACACGAAAAAACATTGTACAGCCGGTCTTAATGTTTCGTTTCCGTGTTCGTTCCAACGAAAAGCACCATCCGTTATATTAAGCCGTTTCAGAGGACGTTATCGCTGACGATTACACCAGCTTATCTACCCTTTTCACAGAGCAGCACATCCTACTATGTAAACTTAACCTAACGAATAACCTCCATAGAGATCATAAAATTATTCGTGCCCGCGGGTCACGTGTGTTTCAATCTTTTATGAAATAGATCATCCTACCGTAATTATCTACTTGCACGTTTCTAGCTACGAAATAATCTAAATATTAGAAATTATATGAAAATATCGTACTTAAGAACGTAATCTTGCCAACAATTAGAATATCGAATCGTGCTTACTTTAAAACAAAATATTTTTTTATTGTTATCGGATATTTACAATCTGTTTCTCGTTAATAGAGCGAGTAACTAGTAAATAAAATAAAATATTAAATACATTAATTAATGAATCTAATCCTACAGAATGGCTATTTTTACGTATGAAAATTGTGCTAAAAATTGTATTCAGGCAATTCGGTTCGAGCCTGATGACCCTGTCGCTCGTCTGCCGCTACTCAACTACAACGGGTTAAAAGCGGATAAATCGACAAGACGGAAGGCATTACCGTAGTCGGTGAAACGTGGGCGTGTAGTAGACACGGGTTAACTGACAAATCGATAACTTCTTCAAACATCAGAACTAAACGGGTGAAGGACCTTTCTCTGACAATAGGCGAAACGCAAAAAGATCCTCGATTGTTGCATAGTTATATACGATATAAGGACCGCAAGAGTGTTAGTACTTATAGAATTACCATTTTTATTAAAATCAAATTTGATACAATAATCGATTGAAACGAAGCAATAATATAACTGTTCTAAGTCGTCTCGGCATAGAATGCAGCAATTTTGTCGATAAAATTCTTGAACATTTTATTGTAATAAAAAATTCCATTTTTTATAACACGTACGAAGACTTTCGTAGACAGCTGTACATTGTTCATCTTATCTCGATATCACGAATATGCGATTCGATATATTATAGATATTTGCAATTGAATATAAAATAATCAGATAATTCAAGAGTTGATGAATTAGGCTTAGAATGTAATAATCATCGTGATACTACAACGTTTGGTATGTCGCGTATATAGTCAAGAATAAAAGAGAAAAAGACATTCGGTATACTTTACTCAAAAAGTGAAAATCTGCAAGATCATGGTTTTGCCATAAAGCAGATTCGCTACGTTATTACATTGGCGATAAAAAAGATCAGACTCCTGGTCGACAGCATGACCGCGATATTATTTCTGACAGAGCGTATTGTAATCCAGGGAACACGCACGAAATGGAAAAAAAAGGTCTAGATCCCGGCCAACTACGTATGCTTAAGAGCGGGAATGACATCTGCTCGCACAGCTTCCGAGAGGACTGCGCAACGCTCGTAAACGATTTCCAAATAAAATACTCGGGGAATCAAGCAATTAGTTAGATGTTTGCTACTTCTGTTTCGTCGCCAAACTTCCATTTCAAATTTCTAGCTTTGTCCACCTCGCTAATTTTTCTTTTTTGCAATCTTTTCAAAATAACCAATTTACAATTTTTCATAGAAAACTTATTTGAGTATAATGATTTTTGTCTATTGTATATGTATAGAAGCTGAATTTTCAAATACCTGCCATTTTGTTTCTTTTGATAGAAATTCTGTACGCGTTGGTCGTCGATTCTAATATCAGGTCTAATGTTAAGATTAGAGATTACTTTTTTATGATTGTAAAATTAATTATTCGCAAAAGGGTTTCATATAGATACTCAAGAATATTTATTCTTTTCTGATACTCGTTCGTTTCGAAAAAAAAGTTTATGCGTGTTTAGACCGTTATCACGGACATCGCTCAATCCTACTTAAATCAAAATAATTCCTTTGACCGTTGTTTCTATATTCCATATATCTTATTGCTTATTCTATTCGCGAACAAATAAAGTCTATCCTTAAAGGGTGCGACGACGCCACTGATTTTACGAATCGATCGTTCCATTCAACCAAGTGGTGAAATCCTCCAACAAGATCCGATAGCCAGTTAAAATGCAAACAAAAGAGAAGAGAACGAGAACCGGACGGATTCGTATCAAATATATTCCGAGTGCATCCCCTTGAACAGCGCGGTAACGAAATCGATAACCTATACAAGAAGGGCACTGCCTCTTTCCTTACCTCGACCACGGAAATGTTTGATCCTCGTCCAAAGATGAGAGGAGGTGCCGTTGTCCCTGTTGGCGTTTCTTCGATCTCGATACGTAGCACATTTATTTCGATTTATTTACGAGTCGACGAGGCCGGTTAACGTCGAGGCGTGCCGGTTTGATCTCTCGTTTCGCGAATTGCACTGTCGACGAACGTTCAACTCTGAACAAACCGAACAATTGTACAATAGAATCGTAATAAGAGAAAATGCAGCGTGTGTACGTTTCTTTTTTTTCTTTCGTTCGTTGAAAATTATTGTATGTGCGAATCGCGAAGTAACTTAGCGAAACGATTTACAGCTTCTGCTGGTTCATACTGGCCTACTAGTTCTACTATACGCGACCAACGCACCACTTTGAGAGCACCTCCGCGGATCGACTGCCAGCTATATTCATACGAGCCACCGTCACTTTACCCGTGGAACAGGAAAGCGATCGACACTCCAGCAACAGCCAGCGACAACTGGCGACGATCAGCAACGACCCCTTCGCGCACCCTTCATCGACTGGTAACCTCACGGTTAGGACACGGCGGAACGGTGGAACGAGCGGCGAATAGGTGGTTGAAACTTTGAAATATTCGCGCGCCTTATCGCGGAACGGCGGAACGGCGAAACAGGTGGAAATGCAAAACACGAATTAATATACGCGTTTGAAATCGATTATAATAGGAAACTAATTATACTATTTAATTCAAGAGATTATTCCATGTTCAATTTGTACACCTATTTATAAATATAAATACTTTTACTTTGCGAAAGTTTATTTTATGTACAGTCTTTCATGGCTGGAGTTAGCGTCATTAAAGCGTTCTCCATATTTTTCCGTTCTGTTTCGGTTTTAAGAGTATTCCATACTTTTTCCAGCTTTTGTTGTTGATATCTCTAAAAAACAAGTTTCAATTCGTCGACTCAATTTTGGAGCACGTATTTTGTAATTCTGATTCTGTATGATTTAACAATTTTACTTACTTTGATAAAGAGGAAACAATGTTTCAATGTTGCACCCACGTAAAGTATTTTTATTGATACTAAACGTCCTGCTATGTCATTTATGATTGGGATAGCCTTCAGTAAAAATTTGTGGGGGCCATGTCTGGTTTTCACTAATGCAATTTTTGTATGTATATTGCAATACTTTGCTAGAAAGAAAATTTTATAAAATCGTTTATCGTATATCTATTCCAAATTCAATCTTCTGCTTTCAACTTCTATCAGTTTAAGTACAAAGATTTTGTATTACCACTAAAACCAGCTTTTATCGCTGCAACTCCAAAATCACCGTACAACTGTTGTACTTTTTGTTGAATAGCATTATGCAAAATCGTAGTTTTTAATTGTAGAGGCTTGTTAGATTTATCACCAACAGTTATTTCAAATATTATGTATCTACGAATATATGTAGAATTAATTACACAAATTGCACATTCGTGAAAACATGGATTGTAATAAAGTATGTAATAAAAATATATAATGAATAAATAGACATAATAATAGTTTATAATAAAAAACATAGAAATTCTATTACTGAATTATCAAAATAAATAAACAAATGTAGAATATTTTATTACCTGTTTTTAAAGCGAACCATGGTTTTAGGTTATATGCAATACGTTAAAGTATCAATTGCTCCAGAAAACAACACTTAGTAAGAGATTCCGTAGTAGGAATATGAACAATTAGTAAATTTACGCCATTTAACAACAAAATACTGATAAATTGCACGTTTTCACAAAATTATAACATCCAAAATATTACCACGTGCGCTTCTGTTGATTATTCAATAGATAAGGTAATGCTAGGTCACTGTCAAACACAGTTGCACACGTGCGTTCAATGTGTGCCATATTTCTAATAATTTTTTCTAATAATGTAATCTTTCATTCTTTATTTCGAATTCATTGTTGTCTTTTGAATGAATAACATTTTCTCCTTCAATTAATTATCGGAGACTTTAATGGAACTCTACATGAAATGTTTGAAAAAAATTGACTATGGTACGAAGTAGTGCAATTAAACAAGATAATACACGTAGAATTTTTTATGCACACATGTTTCCATATACGAGTTTATGCGTACTATGTCGTCGTATTTACGTAATATTATTGTACTCCGTTTACAACATTATTTTTTTAGATCTAACTTTTTGATACAGTATATACATTTTGCCTTATATTTTTGCAATTTAATTCTATATTGCTTATTTAATGAAAAATAACTTCTTTGATAAATCGCTTTTCGTTCTTCGTATTTAATCTAGAATAAACTAGAAGAGAAAAGCATATAATAATAAGTTATTATTTATATTGCTACTGCTTCACTATTTCTTATTATTGCAGGAGTTATCTCAGGGTCATGTAAGATTAAAAAATAAGCCTGTGATTACGCTAAAGCTTCACTGATAATGGTTATGTACTCTTATTTGCAACTCATAATGATTCTAGCTGAAGTAGAGCATTCAGTTGGATTCTCTTAGTGAAAGGTACAAAATTTACGTGCTGGTTCCAAGGAATATAGACATGGATTACTATGTGGGTGTTGATGTAGGAACAGGAAGTGCTCGAGCTGCTCTAGTGTCTTCTACAGGAAAGATACTGAAAATGACGACATGCCCACTTGAAATTTTCCACCCTGCTCCTAATTTTTATGAACAGTCATCTGATAATATTTGGAGTGCAGTCTGCCATGTAGTAAAGGTACTAATTTCAGCAGAACTAATCTATATTGTTTATAATAAATTCAAATACCTATACATAATTTGTTTATTATTATTTGTAGTCAGTTGTAGCTGATATCTCTGCAGAATATGTACGGGGTATTGGCTTTGCTGCTACTTGTTCATTGGTAGCAATTGACAAAACAGGATCACCAGTCACAGTTAGTCCAACAGGTAAATTCTCCTTTCAACTGCATGAAATGTTTGTTTGCTAATGGAATCTTTATTACAGGTGAAGATAAACAGAATGTTATATTATGGATGGACCATAGAGCACAGAAAGAAGCTGATTTTATAAATGAACAGAATCACGAGATGCTTCAGTATGTAGGTGGGAAAGTATCGTTAGAGATGCAAACACCCAAAATGTTATGGCTCAAAAATAATCTACCCTCATCTTGGAACCGCGCAGCACTGCTATTTGATCTGCCTGATTTTTTAACCTGGAAGGCTACAGGTTCTGAATCAAGGTAGCAATATTATTGTATGCTAGTACAAACACACGAATATTCTATTTACAACTTTCTAATCCGATTTTAGATCTCTATGCTCTTTAGTATGCAAGTGGAACTATAGCGCTGGTCCTGATGGTAACAATAAATGGGTCGAAGAATTCTTTGAACAAATTCACTTAAAAGATCTTAAGAAAGATAATTGGAGGAAAATAGGTATTATTAATGGTTCTACATAATAATTGAAATTATCTCTATATAGGTAAACTCAAATCGATTATGTTGAACGAAAATTATGTCGTTTGAATCATATAGTTTTTTAGTTAACAAGTTAACAAATCTCTTTTATGTTCAGACAGATAATATGAAAGTATTACTTTATTTTAACAAAGAGAAATATTAATACGAAGGTAATGATGTGAGGACTCCGGGCCATCGGGTTGACCAAGGATTGTCGGCAAAAGCTGCTTCTGAATTGGGACTCCTAAAACGAACAGCTGTGGGAACATCCCTTATTGATGCACATGCTGGAGGGCTCGGTATGATAGGCTGTCATGTACCCGGTGTATCCCCTAAATTACAAAGTAGATTAGGTATGCCTAAATTTTCCTACTATATATTACTTTTATTCGTTGCTTGTACGTTCCAATTTTTTTAGTTAATCCCTTTGATTTGCAGCATTAATTTGTGGCACATCAACTTGCCATATGATAGTTAATGAGAAGAAACTTTTTGTTAGTGGTGTCTGGGGGCCATATTTCAGTGCCATGGTTCCAGGAATGTGGTTGAGTGAAGGAGGGCAAAGTGCAACTGGAAAATTACTCGACCATATAATTGATACCCATCCCGCAACGCCAGGGATTTTGAAAAGCTTAAGTGGCAATAAGTAAGTTAAAATAAATTCGATATATTTGTAAACTGTTATTGTTTGTGATGTAATTTTTTAGACACATACAGCAATATTTGTCTGAATTATTGCAAACCATAGCTGATCAAAAGAATTTGGAAAATGTTTCATACTTAACAAAAGATATTCATATATGGCCTGACTTTCACGGAAATCGATCCCCTTTAGCTGATCCGGCTCTGAAAGGGATGGTAATGACATTAAATATCCTATTACCAATGCAATACCTGTATAATTTTCGAGATAAATGTTTTAAATGGATATCACACAGATTTCAGGACTCAATCTATCCGTTGATCATGAAAACTTGGCACTATTATACTTGGCAACGATACAAGCTTTAACGGTACGTATATATGTATGTTACGTTACTTCATCTGCCTATACTTTTTTTTTTATGTAGAAAATTAAATATTCAATATTTTTTAACAGTATGGTACGAAGTATATTTTGGAAACGTTAGAAGCTGCCGGCCACAAAATAGAGACTTTATTAGTTTGCGGTGGTCTAAGCCAAAATCCACTATTTATCCAAATACAGGCGGATGTATTAGGTTTACCTGTACTGTGTCCTATAGAAAAGGAATCAGTACTGATAGGAGCTGCGATTCTTGGATCTTATGCAGCTGGGAGTTTCAATACAGTATATGACGCTACACAAACAATGGGAGGATCTGCAAACATTGTTAAACCTAAAAACGAATGCTACAAGTAAGCAAATCGGATTAAAGAGTTACTTCAATCTTTTAAAGTTATAATACATATCATTCTTCCTTCTTCTTAAGGTATCATCTTCAAAAATATCGAGTATTTCGGAGAATGGTACAAGATCAAAAAGATTACAGAGATATTATGAGCAAAGAATTTTTATAACTATACCATTACAAGCGCTGTATCTGTAATTATTAACGCTATATTAACAGACGTGAATAAATAAAAAAATATATTGAACAATTATAGAGCAATCTCATAGAATCTCGTAAATAATAAATAATGCGGAGCAGTGCGCTACTTCTTACACATTTTTTATCTAATTAAATATATATTTTGTGTACACGATTATTGAAACATATTTTAGTTACCTACTTTACTTTCTATCCTTGTTTGTTATAAATAAAGATATACATAAAAATATTCGCAGAACTTTCTTTTGCCCTAAACATAGTATAGACATGATATATGAAATAATATTGCTTTATTTGGTATTTAAATGTAGTTTCGAACTTACATAGTGTATTACAATTTGGTACAAAACACCTACAACTATAACAATATTGCTAGATGATTAATCGTTATAAAAATATTGATTTTTTTTTTAAGGCTTTTAACGAAAAAATTTTGTTTTCTAATATCGCCATGTAGGATTATAAAATGGTACTATGAACCACGTAGGAATAAAGATCTTAATCATACATATAGTACATAGTGCGTTAAATTCTATCAACTTATAAAATAATATTCTTATCTTCTCAACTTCTAATATATCATTTTCCTTCGCACGAAATAACGTCAGTATCACATTGTTCGTGAAAAACTTGTCAAAAATCTATTTTTTTTTTTTTAATGATATAATTTGAAAAACGAATAAAACTAACAATTCCATATCACAAAGTCGATTTTATCACAAATTGATACATAATTGCTAAACTCTGTGTCGCTGAATCAATGATATCCGCTAAAGTTATAAAAATCGATCATAATTTGAACAAAATATAAACGTGCTCTTAACTTACATTAAGACAAAGATGATTATATTAATCGGAATAATACTGGTGTAAAACTTTGGATAAAACTCTAAGTTTTTCATTAAGTGTTACAACTGTTATATAGTATAATATAAATCGACAATTGTTCGCGGATTTGTAACTCTATTTCTAACTTAAATATGGTACTAATTGCACCTGTATATGAAATATTTCACTTTCAAGTTAATTACATTTTTTATGAAGTGGTTTGAGTGGGGGTAACATTACCAGTGTTTTAATCGTGTTAAAATTTACTTATTGGTATATATAGATATATTGATGATCAAATAAACGAAAAAATCACTCTCAATCAATCTTATCAAATTGTTTTGAGTATTTGAAACCACTATAATAATTGAAAATTTCAATGAAATGTTTTAGTTTTGTTTTTATTTATTAGTAGTTTTGATATTATAGTAATATCAATATCACCATCAGTCTTTCAATAACTACTTCGTTGATCTAAATTCATAGAAAAATTGAAGATACAAAGGGAAAAGTATGTTTCAAGTGTGCATTAACAGATTCAAGATTATCTCTTATAATGTTTTAACTCTAACTAATCAACGATTATCATATATATTCAAGATTAAAAATTATTAATGTTTTGATATTTGGAAGACACAAAGTGCGTGTTTCGGTGAAACGTTAGGTCGTGATATCCTCTTCTACGAAGGTATTTGTTACATAATATATATGTATATTCTTTTTTAATTCTAGCAAGGCCATTTGTGCAATTTGCGCATTTAGAAGGATGCAAGGCGTTGATTCGATTGATTACGATGTTCTAAGTCGTTTTGGAGTGTTATTTTACGAAATCATACCGTTAAAAAGGAAATTATTCACTAGCATATGACATTGCTTTTTATAGAAAAATACACTAAAAGTTAACGGGAATACTGTAACGAGTCAGTTTACACAAAACGATAATATTCTGCAATATGATTAAGCATATATTGAAATGCGGTAGAAGGAGAAGTACCGAATCTTTGCCTCCATAAATGCTTTGCTATTATACGCTGCCCTAGAGTATGTGTTGTTTCTTGAATTTCTTCACAAATCTCGACGCCACATTGCCAAATCGTTTCTTAACATTTCATTCAATATGTTACTAATGAAATACTTAATAATACAAAAAAAAAAAACCATACACATACCTAAATTATTAAGAAGTTTATTTTTCCCTGGTGGGTCAAACTTTTGGAGTTGTTCTACACTAATTACCTTATACTGTTTTAATTCTTGCAATGATTCAAAATTGCAACAACGAGCACGATTATTCGCTACAATATAGCTGCCAGGAGCACTGTGCTTTGCAATTTCTTTTAAAGCTTCTTTAACCATTTTGCATTTGTCAACATCACCTTGTGATTTATCTACTTTTACTGGCTAGAATGAAATATAATATTACAAAGAAAAAAGGAATTCAATTATACAATGTCAATCTCTTAGAAATTCAGATAAGAGCAGTACCTCTGGAAATGCTTCAATCATGTGAAGCCACATTCTAGTTGGTATTGTATTTATTTCTGCTATGCACAATATGGTATGAGAATTATTGTTGCGTTTCTTAGCAGTAGTTATATCAGAAGGACTCTCAGACATGTAGCCATTAGGAAATTCATCCACAATTAATATTGCACTTTGACCTCCTAGAACCCAATCCTCTGGATGACTTGCTACATAATTTTCAGAAACCTCATCACATCTTTCATATACTTTCTTAACTACGTGTTTCTTTATTTCTGAAAATAAACTATATATAAAACTTTGTGCTCTGCATACAGTTTCAATAAGACCTACCTAGATAATTGGCAGTAAGTTCACTAGGTATCATTTGACACCATCCTAATATCAGTTGAAGGCACATTTTCAGGTCACATTTGACTCCAACAAAAAAAGAATTTTCTCTAATAGACTGTTTCCTTGTACAATTGGGACACGACCAACTATATT
This sequence comes from Bombus flavifrons, assembly GCF_040668555.2. Taxonomy (NCBI): domain Eukaryota; kingdom Metazoa; phylum Arthropoda; class Insecta; order Hymenoptera; family Apidae; genus Bombus; species Bombus flavifrons. The sequence continues at coordinate 12,089,372 of NC_138454.1, forward strand.
TATCTACAATTCTTGCTTGATTCCAAGCTAAACTCCTGCCTTTACAATCAGGATGTGGACAGGTAGAAACAGTCCTAATTAAACTCATTTCTTTTAACCATCCGCATAATTCTCCTTCGTGTCCCTGTTGCAACATTGGTCTGACCACAACGTCAAAATATCCTCCTTGATCTCCAAATCTCTCCAAACATTGTCTGAAAATAAATATTACCATAATGATAAAGAAACTAAATCTTCCAATAAATACTTCCTATCTTTTTTAATATGCTCAAAAGTTTTAAAAAGCTAGGTATTATTAGAATGAAATTATATGAACAACTATATAACATAGTAAAAAAATAAAACGGTTCACGTTTGAACCCACGTGAATGAATAAATTCGTGGCACCTATTGTGAACAGTAAGTGGAGAAGAAAAATCAATACTCTTCTAGGTTAAATGTAACATTATTACTCTCGAAATTAGAAAATAACATTGATGAAATGTTTTAATCACTCGGTCAATAAGGATCTTTTAGTCAATGGGAAATACGGCACGATATTACAAAGAGGGAAAGATAAAAAGTGCAATATAGTTTCGAGTAGCAGAAGCAACAAGTATAATTAGCTGAAGTTCATCAGAACGTAAGTCAACAATTACCTCGCTTTGACTTTTACGTTCTTCATTTTCGATGCAAAAGTCACCTCTATACCGACACTCCACCACTTCTAAGGAATAAACAAAAACCTATAACATTTTTAAATCAACTAAAAAGTAAACAAAAATAAGGAAATCAACGAGGAACGAGGAGAGACTACGAAGCAACCTCGATGTTATACATCCATCGTGTAACGACTTGAACATTTTGGGCATGGAATGTAGTACAGACAAGGTGCAGAATAGACCTATCACCTAATGCAGTTTTCTGCCTTGCCCTAGAGGGCACTGAAGTCTTATTACCATATCAGTGTCATTCACAACATTATCGTTTCACGATAGAGTAAAATCACAGACAAGTTACAGCTACCCTATTCTTAGTCAATGATAAGATCATAAGATAGAATACAAACCTTACTAAGCCTTTAACTACCTTTAGAAATGAATGATTGATTTAGTCTGATTTAATGAATGATGATAACGTATAGATGAGGCAATGGACGAAGCTATTACTCTATCGATAAAGTAACGGTCGCTTTCGATCCAACCGTGTGTTTTTCTATCACTAAGAGATGTTTCAAGTTTAAGAAAAATATAAAACAATTCCTATTGATATACGATTTTTCGTATTAATTTCATACATAAAAGTATTTTTGTTTGTTGACATCAGAATGAGATTAAAGTATACAAATTCAAGGGCCACAGCAGGATTAATCCGAAAAATATCCTATCGAGATTTCGTTTATTAATAGTCTGGCATAAATAATACTTCTATTAAGTAATTGTCATAACTTTTTTGGCATCATTTAGAGAATGAAGGAAAACGATCTTACCAGTATTAATTTTAACAAAATTTCTTGTATTTACACTAGTTTATACAGAATCCAATTTAGTCCATTTCTCACTGACTGCCCACAGCCATTTTACAACTCTATCATTTTTTGCTTCATTTGAAACTTCTGCTACTTTATTATTACTATAACAAGAATATGTAACAATATATTTTAGCATAGTATTATATATTGGGTCTGCTATATTCAAATTTGCTAAAATTTTACTGAAACTTACATGAAATATTCTCCAGTTACATCATCCAAAGACGGATCTAATGCAGCAAATAAAACAGATTGCGCTCCCTTTATAGGTGTCTTCATAAATAACCATGTAACTGTATCTACAGCCAATCTACCTAAAAAGTTTTGATAAATTCCCATATATCGCGTTATTTCTGTTCGTACTATACCAGGATGGACGGCATTCACTGTAACACCAGTTCCTATATGACATAAAAAATAATGCTTTATCGATTGCATTATTTATTCAAAAATAAATTTTATTTTCTGTTAAAATGACAAAACCTTCCAATTTATTTGACAATTCCTTCGTAAATAGAATATTAGCTAATTTGCTCTGTGCATATGCTTCGCCAGGCTCATAGGTTTTCTCATTATTCAAATCGTCGAATTTAATTTTGCCACGCTTGTGTGCACTACTTGAAACATTTACAATCCTTGATGGTGCAGAATCTTTTAAAGCGTCTAACAATAAATTTGTTAGTAAAAAGTGTCCTATATGATTCACACCAAATTGCAATTCAATTCCTTCTTGGGTATACATCTTAGGACATCTCATTACTCCTGCATTATTTATAAGAATGTGAAGCTTCTTGTGTTCTACAATGGAAACAGATAATACAAATTATGCTATAGACTTATTGATTTAGATATAATTAGTTCAGGAAGAATTTCTTTCCAATTTAGTATTCAAAAATAGATGAACTAAATACATTTAATAGCTAATATTAGTAGTTATATTCACTTTATACATATAATGAAGCTATGTTATTTCATTTCATTTCATACTCCAACATAGGATATGGTATATACCTTTCTTAAATTGCTCTGCAAAATCCCTAATACTTCTTTGAGATGCTAGATCACATGGTCTACAATAAACATATTTATTCCTACTTTCTACAACTATGTCACGGCGTGTCTAAAAAAGATGATCATTAATTTTATATCTCACATTTTAATATTACTCTTAATATGATATAAATCATTTTTTTAAAATACATTTTCACATTTTTCCATATCTCTACAAGCCATTATAACCTTAGCCTCTCGTTTAGCTAAATCACGAGCTATTTCTTTACCAATTCCAGTATTTGCTCCTGTTACAATAATTACTTTGTCAGTTAATTTTTTATCATTCTTATAAAATTCTCCACTAAGATAATCTCTGCAAAACAAAGAAATGAACAATAAGTAAAGTAAAATATAATTTCACGTTTAAATAGGATCACTTACATATTGATTTATATTTTACGAATAAACAAAGAATGAGCAATCATATTATGCTATAATAAAAACGCAGTATAAAAGAATAATCTCTCTGCAAAATATAGAGACATTACCTAAGTATGTAACCTCCGCCAATGATGGTTATACCGGCTGAATATATATAAAAAGGTTTTGAAACACCCGCAAACATTTTTCTAAATAAATAAAACTGCAACAATAATTAACGGCAATTTTTTAGAAATAATCAATAGGATTAATTATCAATAATTTAGTAAAACATTGTACGATTTGTTTTTTCCTTCATACAATGTACACATGTACGTGTATCTCAATGTAAACGGCAAAACTGAATTTGTAATAATTCAATCATGAAACAAATATACAATAGATTTTGATAACATTGATTAAAATGCAATAGTCCATTTCAATATATTATAATTTTTCTTAGTTTATTGTCATTGTTAATTTATATTATTTAATCATAATTAATCATAATTAATCATAATTAATTCGGATTCTTTTACGAATACATGTCAAGTCAAGAATATTGGATGATTCAAAATAAAAAGCGAAATTTAATACTCAGAAACGTGTAATGTATTTATCGCAAATATAAAATTGTATACTTTATATTTTATATAATTGATCGTATTTGATCGTATCAGACAATAACAGAAAATAGAAGAAGACACACACACACACGCGCGCGCGCGCGCGCGCACGCACGACACACGCACACACACACACATCTTTACGATAAATCGAATTGAAAATATCGAGTTTTCAGTATCGATATCTGTCAGTGTCTGTTAATGTTGTGTACTTTATTCGATTTTCATTTGACGTGGAATTTTCTAATTTTACTGTCAGAATTACATCTGTCATAATTAATCAAATCTGAACACGTTGTATATTGTACAAATTTTTTATTTTTTTCTGTAAATACTATAATTTAATATGTCGTTACGGAGAGCGTTATTCGTTATCAGAGATATAAAAGTATTACAAAGAACGCTTATTCATAGAAGATTTCAATCCTCACGAAAGGTTTGGAATTATATCTAAGCACGATTTTATTTTTTATTACTTTTTCATTATTGCATAAGATTTTTAAACTTCGTTGCAACCAGAGAAATTTTATAATTTTAGTCGATATTAGCTTTAACTTGATAATCTGACTGCTTGCAAATTGTAAGTGTAATGTTAATATTAATGATCTGTAAATTTTAATATATTATACAAAATTATTCAATTAGTTTTCATTATTAGAGCAGCAATCAGTACATGTTAACATCAAAATTATGTACCATATCGTCGTTCACTGCTATGGGTATTTGGGGTCTTACAAAAAAGAAGGGTGATAATGAAGCAATCATAACTACAAAAGAAGTTCTAATAGCAAAAGCTGATGCATTATACGAGCAAGAACAATACCAGGAAATACATGACCTTCTAATAAATTATAAAGTAATTACATTATGTATATCACTTATAAATGTAGATAATAAAATTGAATATTTTTATAGGATAGTGGTGATATTGAAATTATATGGCGTTTGTGTAGAGCAATGTATAAATTGTCTAAAATTGTGAGTGAAGTGGATGGAAAGAAATTAATTTTCGAAGCTTATGATTTAATACTTAAAGCACTTGAAATAAAAGAGGATAATTGGGCAGCACACAAATGGGCATCGATTCTTCTTAATTCTAAGACTCTTTATGAAGGAGTAAAAGCACAAATAAAAGAGTCATATAATATTAAGAAACATATGCTGGTATATTTCATGATAATATATTAATATATTAATATATATATATATACTTCTAAATATTTCATTCCTTGACACAATGTCAAGCAATTGTATCGAATATGTTTAATGTCGCAGAGAGCAATGGAATTAAATCCAAAAGAACCAACACTTATGTACATGCTTGGTACTTGGTGCTATCAAGTTGCTGATTTAACATGGTATCAAAGAAAAATTGCATCTGTAATATTTGGAGAACCGCCATCTTCATCATTTGAGGAAGCTCTAAAATATTTTGAAACTGCAGAGGAAATTGATCCCAATTTCTATAGTCAAAATTTATTAATGTTGGGAAAAACCTACTTAAAATTAAATCAAAAAGAGCTAGCTACGAAATATTTAAAAATGGCCCTTGAATATCCTGCAAAGAACGAAGATGATCGAGATGCTAAACAGGAAGCACAGAAGTTGTTAAAGAAATTTTAACAAACTTGACAGAAGTTATAATCTATTATATGACAAATTGGAATTGAAGGGATAGAAGGGATAAAGTAAATTTAGAATCTATCTTTTAAGTAGAAGTATAAAATTTATTTACTATAAAGTACAATATAACTTAGGCGTGATGAGCCTGTTATATACAACATCTAAGATATTAATAACTAAATTTTAACTATTTCCGCAACAACTAGTTAAGGTTTAATAAAGTAGTTCCCAAGTCGAATTAGTTTAGCGATCAACTCCCTCTTCAGTTTTTTCAGCCTCTTCATTGATAACTTCAATCACACTTCTTATTCGAGCCGTGAGAAGTGCTTCTGCTTGCAAAGCGGTGAGCATCTGGAGATATGGACGTGCTTCAGGGCTGTTAACCATCCTTCCCGTTCTTCCCATCAGATGGTATAAAAGGAAGCGATGCAGGGCAAACTCCGTACTGAAATTACCACATGGGCAAGTAAAACTCACCCTAACGTAATCCGGTGGTATATTTTCTGGAGGTGTAGGTATGACATGCAAGTTGTCATATCCAAGTCGGCAATCTTCCATTTCTGTTTCGTTATATGGCATAATCTGGATAATCTGGAAAAATAAAATTAAGATAGATAAATAAAAAATAAATAAATAAATATATAATAAATAATAAATAAACAAATAAAATAAATAATTTCAAACAAATTGTTTGAAAAATCAGTGGAAGAAACGATTTGAAGGAAATAAAATACTTACTGCTCCAAGTGTGATGAAGATGTATAAGGACGCTTCCAAGAAGAACTTCCAAACTTGAAGAACTTTCAAACGTTGAGAACTTTCAAACGTTGAGAACTTTCAAACGTCGAGAGCTTCCAAACGTTCTGTTCGATATTCGAATTGGGAATGAGATCTCCGAGCCAGTTGTCGAGCTTATATAGTCCCCAGAGCGCTCCATGTTTCCTACCACCGCGTGGATTAAGACTTTTAGGGGGCCCCCTAATTAGCAGGCAGGTAAAGCCTAAGCAGTTGTTAATTTGTTTGCTGTATGAAACATTGTTTAAGGGACAAACGGTTTAGTGCGTCAGGTATTCGAAACTTTCTTTTTAATTATGGAAAGTCCGAGAATGCTTCTGAGAATAAACAATCACAAACAGAGTTGGAGCAAAATGCGATTCTAATTTATTATTAGTCGTCGAGTAGGAAGCGAATACATTGCTTTTTTTTTTTAATTTACGCTCTTTAATAAATAATAATTTATGTGTTACTTCTATATGGGTTACATGGTTATCACCACTGGGCTATTAGAGCAATAATCGTCTCGGGCGGTAGTTTATGTTCTGTGTTTACATTCATAGGAGTTCGCTAATGTTATAATTATGAGTTATTCGAAGTACATATATCGCTTAAATATATTCGAACGAATGATATACTTTATACAGAATTATATACTGAAACATTGAACGATACATCTACTATCGCTTTATTATTTCTTATGCATTAATTACACAGTCGTATTAAGTATATAGTAAGTACAGCAGAGAAGTATTTGATCGATATAGTTGTCGGTCGCTTGAACTATTCCGATGATTATATTGTAAATATCGTTTGGCTTTGAATATATTTTATCATCAAGGGACAGCTTCTTGTTGTTGGTATTTGGCGGAGGGTAACGATGAGTCAATAATGAGTCGTAAACTCTTTCTAGGCAGGTTTAGGGAGAGGTCAAGAGGTAGCTATATAATTCAAAAGCATTAATAGTTCCCGTTATCCTTCTGCTTGAAAGAATGATTCATTGTCAGTAGATATAAAGAGGATATTATTCGATATTTACTACGAACGTACATTAAGGGGGTGGGGGGCTAAGGTTAATTCGTACAAAATATTTGTGACGACACAGTTAAAATCTCTATTAAACCAATAGTACATTAAAGTATGACATTCGAAGAATATCGTATAAAATTTTCACGGAGAAATATTAAAAAATACGACAATGGCAGTAATTATTCGGACGTATCTCGGAAAAAAGTAGAATTGCTCATTACTTGGTGCTGGATCATCCGAAATCAAAAAATCAAAGTTCATTCGTTAGGTAACAGTTTTCCCCAGGTAACGCTGGGAGGGTTTTTCCGATTTGCGAAAATTTGTTGAAAAATTTGCGGCTAATTTTCCCTTCAAAGTGTTCCAAAAAAGTGAAAAATTGAAATTTCGAAAATTGAATTTCAATTTCGATGCTCTCGGATTCATTAATTATCTAAATCTTTCAACAATTAATTTTAATATAAAATAAACTAGATCTTTATCCTTTTCTATTGCTTAAGATATTTTTATTCCTTTTTATTTCAACCGTATTATTATTTTCAACATATTACTTCAATTTTCAGCGTGTATGGTTGAATAAGTTGTTGGACAAATAATCGAAGTTATCTTAATTATTCGCGTATAATTAATATTATGAAATCGGTTCATTCAGTTTCTTTTATATCGTTTCAAAACGGGTAACTCAAGCTCTTCGAATTTCTCAAAGTTATCCCTTATTAAACGTTCGACAGTTCGCTATACACCTTTCGCATATTTCGCCATTTTATCGCTTATTATCATGAATATACAGACTGAATATCGTCTCTACAATTACGCACTATCGACTATCACATTAAATAACGAGAGTTTTAGAAAAATTGAATTTGATCGTGTATCTATCGTCGTCTTAAGCATACGAGTCGATTAAATTAAGCGGAAAAAGGAACGCTTTGTCGAGTACCGTTATTACGCTCGTTAACTTTACAGGAACAGCATCTTGAGGTCGATGTTGAATAATTTCTGACGAAATGCAACAAAGTTCGCGGATATATCGATGTAGGGAAACTCTCGTCGCCATTTCTTACGTCTACTACATATATTTACATGGTTAAAATCGCCAATACGTTCGAAATATGTTTATTTGCACGTGTACTCCTCGGTACGCTCTGTGCACGTTTCACAATGCACGCGGCAGCACCAGTGAAATTTGCATCTGCATTGCCACGTTCTTGTGAATTGATGTGTGTTGTAGCCGCGACCACAGCACATTAGATCGCATCCGTCCGTACCTAAAACATCAATCGTTTTTACGATCATCTAAATTTAAGATATTGGAAACTACGAAGCTTTCCGTTAAATAAAAGGATGGAACGTCGAATATCGTATATACGTCACCTTTGCTAGTACGATTGCAATATCTGCCTTGGGTTCCTAGACTACCTTGCGCCAAATCTGGCTCGCAATAATTAGGCGAGGGTTGTAAAAACACAAGGTCGCTTCTCTTTGGAATCCTTTTTTGTCCCACGCTCGAACCCCCGCTTGATTTCGTCCTTTTTAATACCAAGTGTGGCCTCCTCGGTTTCGTTGCTTTCTTTGGGGGTTGTCGATCGTGTCGAGTCTTTCCAACGTCGTTTGGTTTTCCCTGAGTTTTCGCGTCGTTCCCCAAGATCGGCACTATTTCAGCCGACGTTGAATGCAAAGTATCTAGACTCTACGAAAACGATAAAAACGATAAAATTACTACTCGTGAAAGTAGTTTACGAGTTATTATGCTACATTCGAACGTTTATTTTCACGCGCTTCTTAAGATCAATAAATACGCAGGTAGTAGGATTAGGATTTCTTTCTATTCGTTATGCCCGCATATATTGTCCTGTTTGCTATTGTTTTTGAAAATAGGTTTACAGTCGATACATCTATGAATAGAAATTCACAAATATTTCCAGCCTTAATCTTTTCCAAACATAATTTCTGATTTCAAACAATTTTACCGTAAGAAAATGTTAGAGTTGCTAACCGAACGTATGAAAAGATTCAACTCGTGTCTGTAAGAGTTGTTGTGCAATTTAATTTCCGATATCGATATCAAATATTAAAAAAAGTAAATTATCATTGAAAGCGTAACATTATTTCCATGGTCGCTAATAATTTAGTAACTACGTAAAAGAATGTCGACCTATCCTTAACTTGTCGACTTATCGCTTTCTATATTCTCGCAGAAAATTTGTATTTTTGCCACGCGCTAACCGCGTATTAACTCTACATATTCATGCAACATAGTGGAAAAATAGGCGTATCATATGTAGCGACGTAATCGTTTAGCGTTGCAATCGTCTATAGAATATGATCATACGTTACGTCCTGGCAACGTCGACCCACTTTTACAGAAATTACCTGCATCGTAGGGGGTGGCGGTGGGGTAATCGCTATCACGGGCCTGGCTCTGTAATACTTTTTCATCAGTGCATCGCCGATCTGACGAAAACTAGGCAAGGTTCGCCAGCAGGTTCTCACGGTGCAAGAACCGGACACGCCGTGACATTTGCACTCTGTTTGCAGCAGAGCTTTAACTATCTGCAATGAAACAATATTCACGCAATTCAGCATCTGATCCGTGCCATTTATAGCAGTATAATTTCAAATTTCTATCTTTCCTACTATGTTAACGATCGGTTAACGATCTTTAAGTTACGTTCCTACGAAACCGCAAAATCATTACGCTATCTCGTTCGCTATTTTAAAGCTTGGCTAATTATTCTTGACGAACATACGAGTTCGATATTCGTATCCTAAAGAAATATCAATTTCTCCAAGTCGGCAATCGGGAAAATACGAGCACGTACTTCTGTGATTCGTTCTACGTTACATTTATCATTTTCATATCGTAATTCTATCGTTCTCGTGCTATTCGTCGATCGTAGTCCGTAGTAGCTGCTGCTTCAACGATATCCTACGAAAGGATTGAAACGCTTCATCTTTGTACAAACTGCTACATTCGTCACAGTGAAGTAACTGCTACAGTTACCGACGAACTACGATTTTGCAAAAACTGCGAAACTCTTCTCTCACGATTAGAACACGTTCGCACCATGTTCGAACCGTTCGATGCACGCGTTTCTCCGTCTCTTCGCAGATCGCGCGTCCGACGATCGACGCGTATGCTCAGAAAACTGGTTTACATTTCGAATTATCGGGAGACGGTGAGGGGCGGGTGCAGAGGTGGGTTGAAAAAAATCGTCTGCAGCATAAAGTATGCGGTGCGGCGAAGCGATCGACGTTAAGAATAAATCGTTAGCAGGCGCGCGTCCGTACACGCGTGCACAGATCGTACGCGGAGGGCAACCACGCGATATACGCGAGTTTTTATTGCCGCCTCGATAATAAAGCCCATCGAGGAAGACGAAAGCTCCGGGAACTTTGCCCAATTAAGCCTCGCCATTTACGCGTTCTACCTGCCGCACGGAATTCGATCCTTTCCCGCAAACTTTAATTTTAACTTTACCACCTCGGCCCGTTTACGAATATACGTTTTATTCTCGAATTCCCGAACACTGATCTTTCTGACGCGAGAAAATCGAACAACTAGATCAACGCCGGAATTTTGACAACTTTGTTCAACCTAGGATTGGCTGTGTTGTTAACGATCACCGTTAAATACCCTTCCGATCGTATTCGATAATCTTTCGATCGGTTTTCGCGGATCCAATATTTTAGTTAACGAACGAATCTTTCAAGCAACGAAGAAGTTTCATTTTCGTATATTTTCGAAAGTTTCAAAGGTCGAACAACCTTAATTTCGTATAAGGAATTTCCTGTTACGAAATAATTATCCTGTTGTAGAAGACGGCCCTGGTAAATCCCAAGTACGAAGTACTTCTACCGGTCCTTAATCCTTATTTGTGTATCCCTATTCTCTTATACAAATATTGTTCAAACAAGTTAATTTACGATAGGATGCAAGGAATCATTAGGGACTTATATTATGGATTGCAGCAGACAATACTAAACCTCGCTCTATCCTGAGTCATTAGAACCGGGGAAATTCAGCGAAGACAATAACGAAATGCAATATACCTTTTCTACCTGGCTCGTCTACAATTTAGATAGTTTGCCAACTTCGTATTGCATCGATATAGAGGCACTTTGTTCGCTGAAAGGTATTTAACATACGGTATCTTTCTTTGTTAAAATTTTCAAAATCTAGATTAATAATTACAATTCTTTCGATCGTACGATATCTTCGAATAGCGAGAGAGATACACAAGCTATTGAAAAATATATATAAAGGGAATTTTTAAACAATTAAAAAATTTAAGAAAACGAAGGAAGATTCGCGTACGAAACTGTCGATCGGCGTTTATTTTTCAAGTTATAAATAGAAAATTGAATTTTACACCAAATATCTATGCACGACTAATTGACATTTTTCTACACCAACTTCTTTCGTTCTCTCTCTCGATATTTAAAATCGTCCTCTATACATTTTTCATAATAAATATCGTATAACGAACGTATATCCACGTTTTTCTACAGCCTGTGTATAAACGATACGATCGATATGAGAATATTATACGTAACTTGCGCGAGGTATAACAAACTTTTCAATTAAAATTATTGGAAAATAATTCGCGATAAGATAGCGAACAGATATATAGCACCAATTTTAACCATTTTCCATCGTAAATTAATCATTTCATCTAAAGAATTTATACACAAAATTATTTTTTCCTAGGCTTTCTAATTTTTGAAATCTGTATGTAGTATACCTATCTCTACGGGACCCGTGAAATTGACGAGTAAACGAAAATACGTATTTTTCTTTAAAAAATCGATTTATTCAAATTAAGTTTGAAAGGAACGATATTAGGCTTCACGTTTAAATAAATTATTAATAAATAGAAAGTCTTTTTTTTAAATTATCATTAAAAAAATAACAATAACATTAACGGTACAGGGTAATCATATCTATTGAGCAGATTTCTTGCAAATATACTGAATGTTGTTTGTGCATTTTCCGCATACGATCTTTTTGCAATATATACAATAATTATTACTTCTATTTTTTTTTGCAATAACCCACTTGGTAACTTTTTCGCGCTTCTGACGTTGAAGGTGACAGAAACGAAGCTAATTCCTCGGCTAAACAAAATATGAATTCTTTCCTGGATATTTTCGATCCGGTGCTCTCTTTACATAATATTCACGCGTTTATTGCTGCCAAATCTAAAATATCGATGAAAAACTTGAAGGGGCCATTGAAAATCGTTGCGTGCCATCTGGTCAACGACGTCCACATCAAACTTTGTTTTATTATAAAAAGCAATGTTTTCTGCAACACGTTTATAATTGTCTTCCACTTGTATACCTGTATGTTTGGTGCCTAGAAGGAGGATTTTTACGTTAGCTTTACTTTTATACACAGTAAGCGTGCAGTTTTCTGATTCATATAAATTTGAGGAAAACAAAGTCATCTTGTTCTTTTCTCCCTTGAGCATCGAGTTTCATCTCTCTCCATATAAGGGAAACCATTCAAAATATTTTGTTTGGACGTCAACTCCAAACTAAAACTTAATGCCAAATTTATGAGGCTTATTCGGCATATATCGCGCAAATCTGCATCTGGTTGTTGAGATATTTTCATATGATTTGTAACAAGCCTGGCTATTACTTATAAATCTGTTTCATACTTCGGATATCAGCGCAAATTTATCTGTTTGTAATCTTTCGGAAGCTTTCAATGATCCCGCTTTCGTACGCGCCCCGGGCATATAGAATTCCTAGAAAACTACGTAACTTGGCAACTGTGATTGTCCGTCTTTTTTCAAAACTCGATACGCCTCGGTTTCAGTGCAATCCTTTATGCGTTCTATTATGTGTCTGTCAATTATCAATTCGAAAGCACTAGTTATACAACCCGACATAATATTTCTCTTAGCATAGCCAGTAGGCCCTGCGATATCCTTGAATATCATACGAACGGACGTCCTACCCCTAGATCAGCCTGCTTTCAGTTTTATCCACTGTGAATAAATCGATTTTTTTTAGAGAAAAATGCGTATTTTCGTTTACCCGTCAATTTGACGGGTGCTCGTAGAGTTGGAACGCCCGTAAACCTAGCGTTAACAAAATTTCTGTTACTTTTTGCGCGTTAAAAGGAATGAATCATTAACGGGTGACTGGTATTACTCACCTTCCGTCCTGCTTTATTGTTATGAAGGTTCATCAAGCTCCTCGCGTCACCCTCGACTTCCCTCGCGTCCAGAAACCTACGCGCGAACCTAACATTAAATTATAATATTAAAATCCATGCGTGTATAACAACTGTCGTGACGTACAGCGTCATAGAGGTTTTACACGCACGTGACACGTGCAAAGGGAACCGACTACGAATTCATTACGGATCGAGATAATGATCCTTACCTCATCCCGTAGGTGACGTCCGCGCTGCAACCGCCCCATTCCCAGCCATTTGCCGGCAACTCCTTCCTCGTCCTGTAAAAAGAACACCCGAACTTTGACGAACAAGCGTTCCATTAAATTGGAAATTAGGTAACTGCACGTCGAAAAATTTCTGCGTCGTTCTGCGTGAAATTTTTACGAGAAAGCTTAAATTACGTTATCGCTGTATGTAACTTTTGTGTTTCTATTCGAAGAAATTCGATTCTTAATCAGATGTTATCAGGTCGTTTGAAAATGTTGTACCGTTTTTGCGAACTGATATCATCCAGCGATCTCTTATCAACCCTGCCATGCAATCGTAATCTTACGTGATACAGAAACTGGAACGACCTTCGAATATTCTTTCAAGTACATACATAGCCGCTTTGATAACCAGCGCTAACCGGCGAAAAGAAAACGTAAAAGCAACGACAACGAGTTTACCTTACGGTCGGTTCGCAACCGCATGCGGTGATGTTGCCTCTGCTGCAAGCTGCGGTCACGGCGTACGTTACACCCGCTGAACTTATCGCGTACGTGAAAGCTGCTTCCCTGCTTCCTGAAATAGATCAGTGAGAAATTTCCTGTTAGATCTAGCATCGAAGCAGTCCAGTCTGTCCAGTTTGCACGATAGGTAGGAAACGTGTACAGGGATTTCCAGCTATACGTAAAAACGTGGTAAGAACGCGTGACAGATAGAGTTACGATAATTTGTACCATCCTCGGAACAATACAAAGAAGAGCAGGCTGTTTTTGAAAGAAAGCGTTAATTGTCTGTCCCGGTGCACCTGGACTTACTCTTTTGTTCGTTCGACGGGTGTTTGGCAATCTTTCGATAAAACGTTAAAACTTTTGTTGGAAAGATTCTATTTTCTTTCCTTTTTTTTTTTTTTTCTATTTTCCAACGTTTCACGAATAGATACATTTACACAACGATTAATGATGTTTGGTATTTTTGAATTTTTAGATACTCGTTACAGAGCGAAATAACTCTACGCGAAATTATTCTGCGTAGAATTCCTAATATTTTCCAGTTTTATTTTAATCGTCGTACTTTATGCAAATAGAATTCTATCGTTTCCAACAACTTGGCTATGCAAATCCATATTTGTACGAATCCGATTAAAGAACTAGAATATAAGATATTCGTTTTATCTGCTAAATACTACAACGTATTATATTATATTTCGCTTTGAACGTTTTACCTACTCTTGCGTATTATACGCGTTCCTGAAATTTTCTACAAACGCATAAATATTCGCAGTCTTTGACTCAACTAAAAATGTTCGACTCTCTCCGCAAATGTTGCAACTTTGGGTTACTGCTTTTACTTCGTTTTACATTGGCGAGGAAAACCTACGTTAATCGTAGCGCGATCTGAAGATGGCATTTACTAAATGCGAGGCTGTATTTTTGCCCAATTGGTCCGCGTGGCGCACGTTTTAATCCACGTCGCGCGATCCGATCTACTTCATTTCGTCGACAAGCATGATACATCAACGGCGCAAGCCCACACCGTCCCCTGGCGTTTCCGTCACGCTAATTTACAGCTTTCCGACACACGTAGGGTCGCGTAAAGCGCTAGCACAATTAATTACCCGCGGAGCTCTTTCAGCTCGTTTGCCATGCTGAATGAGTTACCGTCGCGTTCCTTTCTTCTCTCGATGTTGCCTCTTTTTTTCCCCCTTTCCTTTCGCCTCAGCTCGGTCGCTCCTCGTTTCAAACACCTACGCGATACCCGTCCCGCGTCCAAGTTGATTTTGCGCTCGCTTGGCAGCCATCAACCTCGGCCAACTTTAATTCGAACGTCAGGTTCGCCTTTTACACCGACGCCTAATTATCGCGCGAAATAAAACTGCAAAGAGCCATCCGATGGATCCGGAGGCGATTTTATGGGGTTTGACAAAGCAATCTTCGCGATGCATCGAATATCGTGGTACGGTTTTACGCATCGTGGCTTTGATTTCTCGATCAAGGGATTCGCTTGATTTTTATTGCCCTAATGGAACGACGAAGTAGACTCGATTTTTTCAACTTCGATCGACTAGTTTCACAGATATCTATCCTTTTTCGTAAATTTTCGTAAATTCTTGCTCCTTCGCTAACAATTTTAACGATATTTTCAACATTTTAACAATTTTAACTTCTTTTTCGTAAATGGAATCGTTTTGTCCTATTCCATCGATAATGATTTTAAATCCTAGAAACGTTCTAAATTAAAATCTATTACCGTTCGTAGACGTAGAGCTTTAGCCACGTACCATTCGTATTCTCTACAATGTATATTATGCAACGTAAATATAAAGTATATCAGTGCGTTGACAAGACGCTAAATTTAAAAAATCCGATTATAATTACAACGAATCTTTCTAAAAGCGTAATCGCACGAAGCTCTTAATAAACGAATACTTTTGTTTTCTCGCATTCAGAGGTAATTTAGGTATTTAGCGAAAGAACAGGTAGTCATTTTATTTTCAATCTTGGAGCATCTTTCGGTACGTTATATCAAAGGAATAATTTCAGACGAGAAAACTTCATGGTAAAATAGTATGACAGGGTAGAATATAAGCGTTGTCAACGAGCATATAAAAATATGCGATACATCCTTTATGAACGTGAAAACATTTATCGGGAACGTATGTATGAATAATTCATGTTTAATAATAACGCAGAAAAGTGTTCTCCGTGATAGATGAGTATATATACTTTATGCTTACTCGAAACACAGCACGAGAGCATTTGAATAAAATTCAATATATTCGTTACAATCTTTTCTCGATAAGCTAGCCTCGATTTATTCCGAATTTTTCATACAGTTCATTTTTATCGAACTGGAAATTCGATCTGGAAACGTACAGTTTGAAACTGTAGTTTTAGCTTTGACGCGAATGTTACGTAGTGTGTTGTTTGTAGCAGCTTGTCAGATTGATATTAAAAACTATGTCATTGAAACAGGAGAATAACTGGTTTGGCCGATTGATGCGGAATATTTATTACACGTATCTGTAGCAAGTTTTCTTACGAATTTGTCACTAACGAAAGATTCTTGATCCGAACACCTTGAATTTACAAATCTTTTATCTTTCCCTATATCCCTAAGAACGTTTCTACAAATTATATCTTACACCCGATCGAATTTTGATTAGAATTTCTAAACTTTGTCCGTCTTTGCTCTCGTCCGTTGCCGCAATTTTACTTCGATTTTCGAATTTTTGTTAATTTCTTCAAAAGTTATTGCATCGTCGAAGAACGATTTGCTTCTCGTGTCCGCCAATTATTTAAATTTTACGTCAATTCTTCCACCGCGATGTTCTTTTAAGAAATTCCCTTCTATGGATATGACCGAAAACGATCGAACAAAGAACGAATCGATAATTTTGCTAGGTTCGCTTGTACGACAATATATTACGTTGCTACAACGTTAACGCTACGATATCGCAAAATAATATTCAAATAAAAAAATGCCAATAAAGCAAAACGTCTCGTGAAAATACTCGAATTTGAAAGTACGTAAATCGTTCTCGCGTCGATCATCGTACGCGTAAAGATTCTAACACGATGAAACGATATATCTACTTTGTCTAAAAAATGCCTTGCAACATAATCATACATCGACAACCGGATAAATTAAATCATCCTCCAGTTGCATTTTACCTCTCCGCGTGAAAGTGACGTGCGAACGCGAGTCAAGAAACACGTCGCGGACTGACCGATGAAGTACATCGCGTGCAGGCGACTACACGAAGGTATGCGGCTCGCGATCTACCCTCGATGCTCTTATTGTCTTCGACGTGGTCCTCGTCGCTCTGACGGCCGATGGACGAGGAAAATGGACGCGTTCACGCCGGGCACCATGATCGGCCAGGCGACTCGTAGTCACGGGTTATAACGCGGCCGAGATCCGTATCTCTTGCCGATCGGCTCGTTGATTTATAAGACGCCAACGAGCAGATCGGTATCTGCCGCTCGTTCCCGCGTGTCTCGATGCATCCAATTTATGTAGCACGCGACATCCACGCCGAGTCGAAAATGCTTCGGAGGATTCGTGCTCACGTATTCCATATAAATTACCGTAGCACGCGTTCTATGCGAATGTTTCTTTTTTCTCTCTTACGTGCCTTTTTCCTCGACGTTCTTTTTCGACTTTTAAGCGCGAAAGGGATGCTTCACGGTAACTTCGACACGAGTCGATATCATTCTATGGCGGTGATTTCGTAACGCGTAGGTTCTCGCATGCTTATAAAGGATCTTTGTCGTAGTTTTTCTTTCGATTTATCGGCGATCGATTGCCTGCCTAATTTATCGCCATTACAGACAACTAGGAGATTCTCTATCATTTTCGAGGGTGCTGAGATGCTTTATGCACCGTATTGTTACAGGGAATCTCGGTTAGAGTTTCTCCTTTACATCGATGATCGATCGTCTATTAATTTATTGTATCTGCAGAGACGTAGGAGAGTCTCTGCTATTTTCGAGGGTGCTGAAACTATTTATGGGTCGTGTTGCCATAGGGGATCTTGGTTGGAGTTTCTCTTTTACATTGCCGATCAATTATCTATTAATTTATTATATCTGCAAACTCGTAGGAGAGTCTTCATCATCTCGTAGGGTGCTGAAATTCTTTATGAATCGCATTGCTATAAGGGATCTCGGTCGCAGTTTCTGTTTTACATCGGTGATCGATCGTCTATGAATTTATTACGTCCGCAGAATTATATATCCTAGGAGAGTCTCTATCATTTTCGAGGGTGCTGAAATTCTTTACAGATCGTATGGTTATAAGAGATCTTGGTCAGGGTATCCGTTTTGGTGTATCAGTGTATCAGACGATAAATTATTATATTATATCAGATTAAATTATTTGATATAGGAAAATCGTTCATTCTATCGTCTCGTAAAATCCAGTTTAGCACGCAACAAAACGAGGGTAAAGGCCTTCTTTAATTAAACAGAGACATTACGGTTATTATTGTCGTACTTATACAGTCTTCTTTTTGTAACGCGGTTAACACTTTACCGACCGATAACCCATTAATCGGTTTTTAATCGCCGTCACTTACCGATCGATAGCCTATTAATCGCTTTTTCGTCGCCGACGCTTACCGATCGATAGAATCGGTTTCTCGTCGCCGACGCTTACCGACCGATAGAATCGGGTTTTCGTCGCCGACGATTACCGATCGGTAGCCTATTAATCGGTTTCTCGTCGCCGACGATCTTTCTCATTATTCGAGCAGCAATTTGTTATATGGTACTAAGGTACCTTGCCGTTCGCGATGAACGAGAAGAATGGTATTGGAGAGTCGGAATAATCTCGTTAAAAAAGAATTTTATCATTTGTTTGGAAACGTTTATGGTCTCCACTTTCATTCATACAACTTTCACATATAATTAGCGATAAAATGTTCGCTTTCACTCGAGCGAATTTTTCCCGTAACCATTGTATCAGTTACCCGAATAAAAGTCGCGCTCTTCGAAATATTTCGAGCAACGATTTTCGTCCCTTTATTCGTTTTACATATACCGTGCGAACAAAGTTTCCAGAGAAACACACGATAGTACAGGAAGTTGGTTCTTTTCGATCTACGGAGCTTTAAAACTATCTGTATTTTCACAACCGTTTGAAAGATGTCGTTCAGGTCGATTATTTTCTCACTTTCAAAAATTACTTTCTTAATTACTCAAGTCGATAGATGATATTCTCGATCTCGATCTAATTTTCTTGCCAATTACTGCCAAATAATACTGGCACGAGTGTACCTAACGTTTTACGTATCGATACCTACTCTTCGTTTCCCCTTTGGACGTAAGAAATTGTCAATGGAAAAATACAATTGGTTGGAAAACGTCTTAAAGGACGCGATAGAGATAAAACGAAAAAAATGTAGAATCTATAATACGATCTAACGATATGACAATCGGTCACGGTTCATCGTTGACAGGAAGATTACCTTCGCAAGCGTCGCAACGTCAGCCAACGACCCGTGGATCGTTCTCCACGAGGTTGGCGTCGATTTATCGAGCAACAGGTCGTTTTCCCCGTGAATGGACGTTGGATCGCATACGCGGCGACGCGGAGGACTGTTAGGCGAGTGGATCGGTCCCGGGCCTGATGAATTTATGCTCGAGCGTTTATGTCAAAGGACGGCAGCGCGTACATCTATTTAGTGTCGGAAGAGGGTAACGGGGAAATTTATCGTTTCGTCGGCGTCTACGGCGGCGGCGGCGGCGGCGGCGGCTGCTGCTGGAACGGGCGGAGGAAATGGAGGACGCTTGCCTTTCCATAAATTCATTTCAGCTGTAAATTGTGAACGCGAAATGAGCATCGCGTCCATATTAGGACGCAACGCACGCTGATTTCGAAGAGCAAGCCTCGATCTATTTGCGCACTGCGTTATACAAGGTCGCACGTTTACGCCTGTATATCGCGTTTCTTTCCTGGGTACTTATTAATGTCCGAAGATATTACGAAGGATAAACGAAGCTGCGTCGTCGTTGAGATTCGAAATATCCGACTAGTCGGTGAAATTTATGGGGTTCATAAATATATAGTATTTCGAGTCTATTGATTTTTGATAAATCGCGTCGAATGCTAAGATTAAAAAAAAAAGAGAGAGAGAGAGAGAGAAGTTTAGTTTATCGATTCACATTGAAATTTGTTGCCTCGAGTAGCTGTAACGTACGATGGATCCTCGCATAACGCGAAATGTAGACGTTGAATACAAATCGGAGATCGATCTTTCATCGAGACTTTCTCCGTCTCTCGGGCCAGAAGATATAAATATAAAAGGTTAATTAAAATTTCTTGACGCTTGCGAGCGACAACATAAATCTCCGATATTTAATCTCCGCTGCTATCAAGAATCTACGCGTGCTCGAGTAAAAACGGTACGAGTATAATCATCGACAGAGAGTGTTTCTAAATTAACACGTAGCCGGTGGTACCCTAAGTCGAGGCAATAAAGCATGGTGTAAAGCCGAAAAAGGAACGGGCCGTGTTCGCGATCGATCGGTGGGATACGGACGTCTTTTAATTTATATCATCGTGTTTTAAGTGACTCGTATGATGGCCTCGAGAAATTTATAAGCGACAGCCTTGTTCACGTGGGCGATTGTTTACGATGATCGAGGGGTACCAGTTAAAATTTAATAACGAAATTTGATTTCGTCATGGTGTCGACTGTTCGATTACCTCCTGTCCCTGGATCTTGGAAACGCGACGAGTATAAAAGCGCGACTAAGATGTCTTTTTCCGTGGTTATTGCATCTGTTACTCTCGCCATTTTATATACGGGAACACGATCATTTACTTCAAAATCTTTGTTTTAAAATATCTTAACTAATTCGAGCAATTCGGTCATCGATCGACGAATCGTTCGTCGATGTCGTCTTTGCTTTATACGCGTTTACGCTTTACGAACCACTCTCGAGGTGCACACTTCGTTGCGAGATACGAAATGTTCGCTCGCGAACAATTCTGTGATAGTTGCACGCGTGGGTATAGGTACAATTTGTCGTTGGTTAAGCAGCAACTTGTACTTTTTCGGTGAGTCAGAAACGGTTGATATCGGTTGTTGGAAAAGACGATCAGAAAAATGAAGTTTCGTCGAAAAGCGCGATATTAATATTTACGTCGAATTCATTTTTATCGACTATACGACTAACATCTCACAGGGCGTCGTACAAAAATATTTTGAAATTAAATTTGGAATTTTTATAAAAATGATACGTATATCGTTGAGTTTAGGGAAACTTTGGATGGAAAAACGACGGATCGACCGATTCCTCCTTCCTTTTATGATCTTCCATAATATTTTCAGTCGGAACGCTTTCTTTTCATCTTCTCCGTTAACGTGCAATTGTAGGAAGTTGAAAAATTGCGAAATTCCTTTCCTCGTATCCTTCGTGTTTCCACATTTTTATAAGTCTAAGAATCAGCTACAAATAACGTCATCGATTCTTTTCGCGTCACATTTCTCTGGCCAAGTGCAACATAGATCTCTGTCTTATCCGCAACTGTTTCATTTTCATCGAAAGGACCTCGGTCTCAAAGGACCGGCGTCTCTACGCTGCAAGCTGTTGGCAAATGGTCTACTTTCACGCGCGAATCGAGCCAGGATCGTGGCGAACCGAACGCACGCTTGCTCGGACGGAACCAATGATTTACGTCGCTTCGCGAGCGTTAGTTTATTATCCTTCGCGTTTATGGCGCTGCACTTGATAATCACGAGATCTTTCTCTGTAACCGGAAGACAAGCTCGATTCGTGTTCGCCGTTTAATTTATCCCCTGTTCTATTTCCATTCTGGCTTACTCGAAAAAATTCCGTTAAGGTTGGATTTGCTGTAACCGCCAGACACGACGTCCACATCGACTCAGGCAGACCGCTGCTGTAAGGTGATTCTATCAACCACGTTGTCGATGAATATCGATATCGATAAATGGAATTTAACTGAACGTACAAAATTTATTACGTACAAAGAATCGAGAACCATTCACTGGAAAACAAAAGCACGACTTTTCGCATCGCTTTACGCGCGTAATAGATCATGTAAAACTCCACCTTTACGTATTCGTTATCGAATCAAATCGATCGAAACTGCGGTCGAAGACCAGTCCTGGAACAGCATCGTTCGTTCGAAAGCCGATCGCTGGCGAGACAAGACGTTTGCCGTGCGTTATCGTGCGCGACGATTGAGCCGCAACAGCGAGAGTACACGCTAATTAGCTGTCGCCTAATTAGCGCGCCGCGATATACGAGCGATCCGAGACGCTCGCGGCGGTAAAACTGGAACGAAACGGTCCTGACAAGCGCTAAATCTCCACGACGTCCGGCATCCAGGACGATCGCGACCGCGATCATTCCGAGTCCCCTGACGTTGATAGCAGTATTTCAAAACGGTGATGCGTCACACTTCCACCTACAATAACATTGTCCGTGGCCGGCGTTGCGCTCGCGGGACGTTGTTATTATGCCCTCGCGATTTTATGCCTCGCGAGCGATCTTATTAAAGGTAACGAGCACGATCGTATCGCGTGCAAGCAATAAAATACCGAGCTCCGGTGTCTTCTTTCCCCTTTACATTACGCGAGTCGTTTCAACCCCTCAGGAGAGAAAAATTGCTAGATTTCTAGTTCAGCTTTGCTTATCGTAGAAGAGATCGAGTTTCTAAACACGTCCGCCAGGTGATTCAATTTGTCCAACGAAAGATAATTCACTTTCGATGATTTTTCATTTGTTTCTGTTGGCTTTTCTTGGGGGCGGGGGGGGGGGGGAGGAGGGTGGCAGTAGATATCGAAGATGCGAAAGCAAGAGAGACTGAACTAATATTAGCAGCGATACGTATTTGAAAAGTTACAGGGTACGAGCAGTTATCAACGATAGTAAATTCCATTGAAGCAACGTTTTACAAAGTAAACGTAACATTCAAAATATATCGCATTTGGTAATTAACGTATGAAAATAACGATAATATTAAATGTTTAACTTTATACACGGGTTCAAGGATCGAATAATCGACACTTCGAGGATATTTTAACATATCGTATCGTGTCGTGCTTTTAGATCCTATTAGGATCCTTCGTAATATTCTCGTTAAGTATCCAGTTATTTCTGCATTATATATGGCAAAATTTGATTTTTCTCTTAAAACTCGGCTCTTAAGCAAAAGTCTGAATTTCAGTCTTTATCTTTCTCACCTTCGCCAAGCAACGCGCTATTCCGAGCAATATCGTTTAAAAGGGTGACTGAAAGCGTCCTTTCAAACTTGACAAATTCACACTCTTCGTCGCACGTTATCGCGTCCCAAGAGAAGTAGCTGCTGTTAGAAAACCAACTGAAATGGGAACGTTTACATCGTGCGTCATGTTAAAGCGTCATTGCAACAGCAACGGCATTTTTCGACTTACGATTTCTTATTTTTATTTCTACGCCGCGTTCAATTATTTTATATCAACTGTTCGACTATTCGTACCGTCGATGTCTTCGAAAGCTTTCCAAAAAAAAAAAAAAAATGATCACCAAAGAGAAAAAATGTTCAAAGAGAATCGAAGTTTTTAATTAACGAATTTTTAATTTAAAAACCTATCTTTCGGCGATATACGCGTTTTACGTTCGAAACTTTGACAACTCAACGACCGGTTTTTATATAATCTCAAAGATTATTAATGGCGTATCGTAATTCACGCGTAAAATTTACATAAAAAAAGGTGTTCAGAAAATCAGATTAAAAGACGAGAGAAACGAACGATTTCTCCATCAGCGCGAAATCGTATATCTTTTTTCTCTAATTTGAAAAACAACGGCCACGAGTTCCGGTTCTAAGAAGCGGGCTGATAAAAAAAAATCTGACCTGTGATTAAGCACAGTTAGTCATTAGCCTCTTGTTGCTCGGGTGGTGCAGTGACTCACCGGTGTACCGAATTTAAAATTAATTCCGTTCGTCTGCACGCGAGCATCGTGCTTCTAAATAGTCATTAACGCGAAACTCATTGGCGCTGGGCGTGCCAGAGTGGAACGGCGCTGCTTTTTCGGACCAACCTGGCCAAAAGGTCGCTCTATCGTCGGTGGAGAAGCCAACCGATTCGCAAAAAATCTCGCCGTAGATCCCTCGCGATGCCCCAGATTCTATCGAGTTTTATCGCAACCACTCGGAAGCCGTACCGATTAACTCCAAAATTGGAAAGTAGAGAAAAACGTGAACGTTGCGATTTAGCAATATTTACTCAGTCAACTTTTCACACTGAACTACTACTTCTCAGAGTAATTTATTTTTTGTTTCGAGAATCGAATATCAACGACGTACCTGGAAATCGCGAAACCAATAAAAAACGAAGTTGATCTTTTTTGACTTTTGAGTGCCTCCTTTATTTATGCGGAATGTTTCCAACGAACTTCTTCGTCAGACGAATTCGAGATATCGTCGCGTATTTTTTATCCGAAGGATCTAAACGCGGTAGTTAAGTTTCCGCGAAGTTTCGAAGCTCAATAATCGTATATCAAGACCAACTTCTGTTTCGACCGAATAGAAAATATCTGATTTTAAGCGAAATCTCAATCTAGCGGAGAAGCGAGCACCTCGTTAGCATAATCGCGTCGTTACATCTTGAAAACTTGACACGAGTTGTTTTACGATGCTCGAGCATTTTTGTTCGGATTGTTACACAAATGTTTACACGTGTACGATCACCCACAAATGTATCCGAGCATCTTACAAACAGGCAATTTTTATTTAAATAAAACGCTACCAAAATTCATTGTAAATTTAGCGTGTCCTGTCGAGGTAATTAAGAGTCTTTCGTTGCCTTATACAATTACAAGAACGTGTTATGTTTCTTGCTATCGCTATCGCTAAACCATAAATCGTGTTGATATTTTCCAGAGATCTTGTCTCGTTCTTAAATTGACTCTTAACTTGTCTCGCGATGCAATTTGGTAAAAATTTATGCTCGTAAAGATTATCTAGTCGTAGAACGTAAAGATAAAGATTTTCATGACCTATCGTGGATCGATCTCGCAAATTTGTTGAAATACGAACGAAGATGTAGCGGAGAATCGCTGAAAATCTAAAACTTTTTACCATTTCGAACTATTCGTACGCCATTCGATAATGGAACCAACCACAAACGGGTCTAGTAATTCTATCTTTCGGTCGGTTATCCTTTCTTTGGATCGTGCTCCATATTCTCGATGAAATTCGATAACCATGTAATCGATAGACGTCAGTAAGATTTATGCTTTCCTCCCTTATACGATGCAACTGTATAAAAGTCTACCTTTGGTAGGAGATTTCGTGCAATTTACCGATCTCGCCAAAGCAATCTCGTGTATTTCTTCTTTCTTTCTTTTCTATGGAATTGCCTAACCGATGACAGCTGCGACAAGGTGAAGCGGCAGTACACGTACGCTTCGTTAAAGAGCACTTAAGCGTCTCGACATCGGGAAGGTGTGCATTTGAATAGATAACATCGTGTTGACATCTGTATATCGACCTTTGTGAAATGTCAGCGTAATGCGAAACACTCACGCGTCGCCCTTACACGTGTACGCAGAACCAGGAAAGCCTGAAACGTATGGTTTTTAAAGCTGCTTTGCATATCGACGCGAGACATGTATTTCCCTTTTTCGTTTAAATTACAGTACGTTCTGCCGGCAGGATCGTGGAAGGCGGCATGATTTTAAATCATCGCCGTTTATCGTCGAGAATTGTAAATTAAACGAATCCGTAGAATATAAAAATTGTAGAATTATTTACATTTCTTTAGATGTTTATTCGCGTTTAAAAAATTCGTAAAAGTAAAAGTGCAAAGAACGTTTCACTTTGAAATTATCATTTACGCGATTTATTATATAAACGAAGCAAAAGATATCTCCAAACTCTTGAAAGATTTAACGACACGAAATTAAATAATTAAATTAAAATACGAAAAATCATTGGACGCGATGTAACGTAGAAAATTATGGATCAGATGTTAAATCGAATTGTTCGTCCGAAAATATCGCTTCGCGCCAAGTTCATTCTGTCGCGTTGGCGCTCGACCTAAAAACCAAAAGGTACGTTTTCCACGTAGGGAAAACTACAGCCCTTTTACACGAATTCTCACCTCGCTAACTACTCTAATACGTCCGACCTTAGCCGTCGTTTATCAAAATGATCAAGACAAACTCGTATTTACGAGCGCGTATTTTTCTTCTGCGTTCCAGCAGAGACGATAACCACGCTTATGCGTATAAATTAACATCATCTTCGATTTCGATAAATAGAAATTTGGTAAATCATGTGATCAAATAGCGATAAAAATAATTGCCCAAAAATTACACCACCATTTTTTCAAACATATACGAATACTTTCAAATCCCTTGTTCTATAATTACCAAGCAACAACTTTTCCTCTTTTTAATTTTACAACTCGTCTAGGAACGACGTGTCTGCAAATAGAGATATCCGTTTAACGAATGCCACGAACTGACCAAGTTCGTTATTTTCATGGAAGAACGAACGTACAGAGACTCTATCGACACCGAATGACAGGATAGTTCGAGTTACAAGATCGACTGCTCCACCGGTTCGACAAATTCGCGAAGCGAGCACGCGTGGACAGCCGATGGTTTACGATCGATTCGGAATGGAATCCTTTTTCGTAGAGGAGCATGCAGCTTGTAACGGATACTTTGTAAGCGAGATCGCAATGAATTGAAACCGATTCTTGTAAGGCGAGTTGAGTGGCTTGTCTCTACCTCTCTCGGAGCCGAATCCGGCGTGTGGGTGCACCGGCACCGCGGAAATTTATTATCGTACGTTGGTTCTCGCGAATGGGTCACGATAAACTTGTAAGAGGAGAGTACGTGGCCCGAGAGAATCGTGTAATCGACGCGTTTCCAGTTGCGTCACGTTGCCCAGGCGAAATTTTACCGTCTAATAACGACAGTTCTAGCCTCGCGACGTTCCACAGAGTTTTCTTCGTGTTTTAACGTGTCTCGTTTTAAAACGTCTAGACAACTTGTATTTAGCATAATGAAACGTACTACGGGGTTTTATCGCGGCTGTTATAGTAGCTGTAAACGAATGTGGTTAAAGTGGCAAACGTCGTACAGAATGTCGATGAAGCGGAGAAACGTCCTGAATGTTAGGAATCTTGCTTACGTTGCTTTCCTGCTTTCGGTAGAAAGAAGATTTATTTGCTGGAAGAAGATAGGTTCGTTCCTCGTAGGCTACGATTTTTTACGTAGATTACGATACGTAGATCAAGATACAGAACGATTCCGTATATCAAAATGTACCATTCGTTTTAGAACGACCAATGTCGAACGTATTTGTGACAAGAAAACAAGTAGGCGTTTCTTCGACGGATTTTCTCGAATTTGCTGGACTACGTTAAGGCTCTCGTTTCGATAATTCAGATGGACGAAAAGTCTTTAAACGTATAGAAAGATTAATAGAAGGATTATCAGAGGCGTTAACGGACAACGGAAAGTCATAAAATTCCTTTGGACAGGGTCCAAAAGCTTGCTTTCTGCCTACGCTTCGTTTCACTCGGATCTTACGTTGCTTTCGTACGATTTTTCCGCTTTACGATATCCCTCGACGATAAAAAGCGCGTAATAACGAATAGAAATTAGTCATCGTATTACTCGCTATGAAACAACGGTGTTGGCTCGATGGATCCAGGCGGCGTCGATTTGTCCGCGTGGGTGCGGCTCGAACGATCTGTGACAAACGGCAGCGAGGTGCGAATGAACTTTCAACCTCGCGGCGAACACGGTGGAAAAGGAGAGGAGGAACGAGGGGGATAGCCATTGCGGGAGGTGATGCCAGGTGTTGTTGCGAGCAGATAAATTTTTCTCACGGCGAAATAAAGATCTTGTCGGACACGGGAGAATACAAGACGGAAACATTGCTGCGTGGTGGCAGGACATGCCTGTTCACCGAGATAACCTCGGGTTTCAACGTCCGCCTCTCCTCGTCTTCCTTACAACCTTCCTTCCCACCACGCGTCCTTCTCCTCTAGCTTTTCATCCTTTTTTCGGCACCCACACAACGGATTCGTCCCTTGATTCGCCGCTCTTCGCCGTTGATTTCATCCAGATCCAACGTTCATCTTCTTTCTTCCGCAATCCTCGACGACGGATCAACGATGGGTTCGAATAATGGATCGATCGTGCGTTTGTTAACTTCGTTTGCGTCCAGATATTTTCGAGCCAATCGCATTCTATTCAACGATGAAAGATATGCCAACTTCGAGTACAACGCGAAGGTTTGTTATCGGTACGCGGGATTCTTCGCTCTAGTCTCGCGTTTAACGCTTTTCACGCTTCGAGGAAATGTTGAACGTTAAGAGTTCTTGCGCTCACAGAGAGATAACTACGAGGATGAAAAATAAGAGATGGATGATCGCGATAGGACTAACTTCGACAAATATGCCACGAACAGGGAAATGTAGGATTAAAGGAATGCAAGAATGGAAGAACGGAAACGCTCGTCTTATCCGATCACGGAAAACTGCGAGAATATAACGATATAGGAGCCCGGGAAATCAAGCGATACATTGTTGTAAAAACGTAGAAACGCAGAAACAAGGTGGGAGAACGTATCGGTAGCGAGAGTTTCTGCGTAACTATTAGAACTCCGAGGAATAACTCAAGGACTAAAAAGATATTTAAATTACTTGGAACTCCGAAGCAATCAACTTTATCCTTAAACGCGTCTGCCATTAACGCTTGCTTCGATTTCCTCTGTACGAAGAAGTAACGCGTTCCCGATGCGTATCCTAAGGGCGATCGTTCAACTCCCTCTCACTTAACACATGTACCTATTCATATGTAAATACGCGTGGTGTCTCTCAGCGTCGTTAAATCTCGAATTAATGTAGGACTTTGATTCACAAGTATCGGACAGCCCGGTCGTTAAATACGATGCATATTAATAGCTGGCCGCTTCGATACGCGTTAATGCGCGACGCAAACAAAAACACGAATCAGAGTAATAAACGAGATGAAAAATGAGGGACGACCGTGCGTGTATATCGTACACGTACAAACGACGCGCGTACGATCACTGAAAGCGAAAGGTGATATCAATAATGGACCTGGCTGTTCTGCACGTTCGTATCGTTATTTTCACGGTTAAGATTATCGACCGACCGACCGAACCACCATATTCCTTCCAAGCTTTTAGCTCGATCTTCCGTCCACCATCGTGCACGCGTTCTCATCTTTGAATAACGATAGTTATCTAGCGGACAACGAGACTACGTGATACCATCTGCGAGGAAGGAACAAAGGTAGATGAAAGAGTAATCAAGACGTATCGGATAGGCGTAATTCCCGACCACGTTCGAAATACTCACTCGGAATGGATGGAACACGGATAACGCCAGATGGATGATAATACGAAACCACGACAAATGGTCTTTATTTTCTTCTTAGAATGAAAGATGGATGCACGGCGGAGAATTTATGGAGAAATTTGTAGAATTTTAAGCATTGGAATTCTTTCCAGTCTTGGAAACGGTTAGTTCAATTTTTTCCAGTCCCTACACTTCCTTATTTCCTTCTTGTTTGAACGTTGCAGGCGCTCGGTCCAAGTTTCCTTTTCGTCTTAATTTCGAAAGACTTTAGTCGGACCTTTTTGCATCGTTCGAATTTTCTCGATTCGTCTCGCGCGATCGACGGAGATTACATTTCCTAGTCGTTAGATTCTTTTGCTTTTCTCCTTTATTTTTCGACGATTGGAAAGCGTTAGTAGGAGGTCCAAACGCAAACAAGGCTTGGCAGTTAATTATAAATATTAAGAACGGCCGTGAAATTATCACACAATACGATATCAAGTTCACGTTCGTTATCGCGTGCATATTTTAGAGCGTAGAGCCAAGTTACGTTGTCCTGTACCGTGCAATTAATTGTCAAGTGGTAGGATGAAATATACGCTCCTTTCGCAACTGGTAGGTCCGATTTAACTTCGATCGAGCGAACGATTCCAATGCCACATTGTATAAACAAAGCTACATCGATAACATGCGTATTAATTTCTAACAAATTTTCAGGATTAACGCGAAATGCTCGCGATACGTTCTTCTATACGTCATTCGTTTATTGTAACTTTCACGGTTGTTGCAGATAAACTGGAAATAAACTTACACTTAATTTCTTTAAAAAATCCTCAAATCTGTGTAAGAAACGTTATCGGTAGAAGATATAGGATCTGTCTTTGCTTATCCAATTTAGTTTCCCTAAAAATTACCCATCTTCGCAAAATTGTTCCTTAAAAAATTACGTTCGAAAGAATACACGTACGCAAAGCACCAAATACAGGGAAATCCTATAGCAGTAAAGAAGCAACGACACCCCAAAAGGAACAACGTACAGAAATACAAGCGTCGTAACCGCAGCCTACCGGCATAGATCAATTCCAACGACTGTTCCTTCCGACAAGAAGGAAACCAGCCAGACCAACGGTCTTTGAACCTATAACGTTCGTGACAACAAGAGTAATGTGTTTGTCTTTGACACAGAGCTGCTGTTTAGTTATTGTCTTTGAAACGACGACTTCTTTCTAGTTACGTGGCATTTTCTGTCGAGTCGAAAGTTACTGATCCTGACTAGTTCAATGAACAATCATCGTTCGATCATTGTAAATGGCGAACGACTACCGCCTCCGGGTCTGATCAGAGTGACCACGGAAAATGTACACGAGACCAGTTCATGGCCTGTTATGTATCATGTTATGAACTATCGAATGCAAGAGTAGAGTCTAGACTCGATCATGGATTTTGAACGTCAGGGATGCTTTTACGAGCATTGCCATGTTCATTCCGAAAACGTTTATAACAGCGAAAATTTTGATACTTCGTCTTTGGACTGTCACCGTCGTGACAAAAATCATGTAACGAATCGACGTACCTACCTGCTTTCTTACATGAAAACTACTTATCTACAGTTTGCTGTTTACGTAAATTTACTTGGTAACTTTGACCAGTAGCCGGTGTTTTCTGGTCAAAGATTTGAGGTTCGTAGACTTCGCGTACATTTGGTCTGCAAAGAAACGCAAAGAAGAGAAGCGGCGTTCCAAAATTGTGGCGAAGCTTGGTTGCAAAAGATACAACGTCGACGAAAATTTCGCCTACAGAATGAAATTTTGTAGATTAACGTGTTATTTAACTACGTGGAAACAGAATTTAACGACGTTTAACATATTAATTCCGTTTCTTATCACGGTAACACGTGTTACGAATATTTCTTCAAGCGTCGTTAACCAGTCTCCGTGAGACTGTCACGTCATTTGTTGCCGGTTGCGTAACGCTAGGCCGTGAGCGTTGCGGCTTCGTCGATGCCCACGGGGAATAAGCAAATTTGCAACGTAATTGAAAAGGTAAAAAAGAAATAAGATAAAATGGCGGACGCGACGTAGTACAATTAGCAGTAATCAAAAGTCACGAATCGCCGGGGCTCAACGAAAAAACTTGTTCGCCACATCGTGCCGTGGCTCATAAATAATTTTATACGCTCCTAATGAGGACCACCGAAGCTTGTAACGAATTCACAATCAACAAGTTTATTCGAGTTTAACGAATTGCATCGCGGTCTTCTCGATTCTCCTCTCTCTTCTCTTCCATTTTTAATTCGATAGGACCGCCTTATACAACGAAAATTCCTCGATCGTGCAGAAAAATCTGATAAAAAGAGAGCATCGAACGCCAGCTCGAATAGGTCGCTTCAAACAGGGACAAGCTGAACTCGATCAGATAGCGAGACAATTAACCAATTACTATAATTAAGACACACGCCTCCACTTAGCATTTGTTCGATCCGAGCTCGCTCGTTGAATTTGCATTCGAATCGACTTCGGGCCACAGTTCCTCGTTCCTTTTCTGCCTGGCCCCTTCTGGGAGGTTGAATTGATTTTTCTCTTAACTGATCCGGCCCCGTAACAAACACCGGTCCACGCTCCGCTACCTTTTATTCGTTTGTTAACACACTGCGTACTGCCCACGGGATATCTTCGCGTATTAAGTAAATCGAATTCGAAATATTTTATGTCCGAGTTTTATTGCAATTGTGAATCGCAGTTTTGATAAATAAAATAAGAGGCGTATCACTTCTATCGTAAGGATTTTACAGTTGATTCTCAATGCGATAATTGCAAGCAAACGCGAGTACCGAATATCGGGAGCAGGGCGTGAAAAATATTTCGAGGAAAGAAACAAATATTCGTGGAGAATCGTGGAAACCGATGATCAAGCACCGATAGCTAGCCAGCAAAATAAATAGAATATTTTAACGAAATTTTACCGTTTGCAGAGAAAAGGAGAAAATATAAGCAGAGAAGATTAGGACGAAAAATCCAAAGTACGAAGAAGATGAAACGAGATTAAATCCACGAAATTACTTAGCATCAAGAAACTATACTTTTTAAATTAATTTTGTCAAATTGATAAATTGGTAAATTTTTGGTTTTCAAGCATTGTTTCCCTTTTGCCGACTCACAAATTTTCCTGTTATTCCGCTAACCGAGACCAACGAATAAACGAATAATATTTTACAGAACAGAACCGATGATAAATTAATTACACCGTGACAGCGTCCAATTACGATACGAATCACAGGTTTACCTTACTATTCAGTGACTGGGTAATCGATGCGCTTTCTTCAAGCACAAATACGATCGTAAATCCTTCGATATTTCTACAAATCACAGCGAGATGCTACTTCTCTGGGTCGTTTTGCTTTTCGAGCTGGGATACTGTTGGAACGGTGAAAGTATCGTAATGATATAAGTTACGCGAGTCGTTTTTTTTTAAAGCGATAAGTCGTTAAATCCCACGTGTTTGCATTGAATTATACACGATATACACGTAGCAACGAATCTCGTTAGATTTGTTGCTGCTAGATTAGATTCGTTTGCTTCTGCATACCGATCATAGCTGAAACTGTGTCTGGTCTAAAATGATTTCGCTTATCAAGGAGCAGCTACGCTTAAATTTACTATGAAAACTTTCTTAAACTTTCTAAAACTCTTTAATTACTTGTCGGAATATTTCAAAGACTCCAAAGCGGAATTCAATCGCAGACGGGTGTACTTATAGGACGTTTCGTTTGTTTCGTTCTCTTTGTTCGTCGTCAGAACTTTTCTTGATTGCTATTTTCAAGACTGTCGCGGTAAATAATTTGGTTATTCGTAATTAGAACAATCAAGAATCGACATCTTTTAATCGTTCAATAACCAGCTTCCGTTTAAGAAGAAATTAATTTTCACTCAATGACTTTTTCGCTCTCGTTCGCAATCTCCGTTTTAACCAACGCTAATTTTAGCGTAATTTCCACTAATTTACGTTACGATTAATCAAATTAAATCTTATCCTTCCGAACGAGAATTACTTACGATCCATAAATCGCTCGATTCCTCGTTGCGTGTAAATACTCTCTCGTTGAGCAAAACTAGTTATCTGACAAAAGAGTCTTGCACAACCTACGGCAACCTCGGGAATCTACAATTCGCCTCTCTGCTTAAACCGATCAATCCCAAAGAGTACCCCACGAGCCTCGAACGAGATACAAACGCAGCATCATTCCCTCGCATCTCGCCGCTATTAACGCCGACTCAAAAAGAAGACGAAAACACGTTCTCAGGGCGCATTAGCATAGTTCTCACACGAGGCATCGTTCCGTCCGCATCGGTCACGCGTCCACGCGATAAATCGCGTAATTGGTCGCGGCTGAGGGCAGAATCGATAGAGGTGGTCGATCCACGTTCTCAAGATGCCTGAATCCCTATGGCAGGTGTGCCAGCCACTCCGGCGATATTAAATAATTCAGGCATACAGGGACCTGTATAAGGCGCGTAATACGATTAACCGCGTCACCGTAGGATCCCTTGTAGCCACGCTGTCGCGGCGACGGGGGGTCGCCTAGCATTAGATCCATGATCTATGGTCGAGGCTCGTTTACAGCGTTCGTTATGTTGTCCGTATGATTTACGGCTCCTCGGATGCGTTTAACGCGCGGCACTGGTTACACAGTCGCGCGTCAGCGTCACCATTAAGCGTCGCGAACGCGACAACGTGTCCTCCTCTCGTCGCTTTCCATCCCGATCAGCTTGTACGTAAGGAAAGGGGGAACGTTTCCGAAGTCCGCTTCAACGGGCAACCTTTCCTTCTATCTTCTAGATACCTATCGTAAGATGGATTCTCGTGGAAAGAATTTTCTTTCTTCGCTTGGGCTAGTTCGCACCGCGAACTGCTGTACTTTTGCCTCGTAGCGTTGAATATCGACGAACGACGTTCGTCGAGATCTATTTACTCGCTAGTTTCTTCGTTCGACCAGCGATCTCGATCGATTCGATCGTATTTTTATATCGCGATCTTCGATCTCGATGATAACGTTCAGTTAGCTACGCAGTGGCGATAGCGTAGTATTTGGACGTAGATTCCGACGGAATCTATTCGTTCATATTGATGAAATTTTTATTTTCGGTCGATCGAACGCTTGGTCAATTGGTATACGTTTACTTCGTAGCCTTCGTTGATTAGAATCGCGATACGTCGAATCTGAATATACGTAGATTTTAACGGAATCTACATATTCACTGGTAAGATTCTTTTTTATTCGACCAGCTTGGTAATGCTCGGTGAACTGGTGTACTTTTACCCCGTAGCCTTAGCTGATCACGATCGCGATACGTCGAATCTTAAATCCGTTTCTGCTACATAGTAGAACTTTTTGCTTCATTCTCTTGATTCGTAATGGTCGGTGAACTGGTGTACTTTTACCCTGTGGCCTTCGATATCGACG
Source organism: Bombus flavifrons (assembly GCF_040668555.2). Taxonomy (NCBI): domain Eukaryota; kingdom Metazoa; phylum Arthropoda; class Insecta; order Hymenoptera; family Apidae; genus Bombus; species Bombus flavifrons. The sequence goes on from NC_138454.1 coordinate 12,124,046, forward strand.
GCGATACGTCGGTCGAACTTCGTGTCCAGTGGTATCTTATTGTAACTGGCATAGTTGTATAAGGTCACATTGGATACCGATCGCCGGAACGAACCGACCTTTCGTAACGGCTGAATTGTCTACGTCGTTTTCGTGGCCTGCATTCACAGACCGTTAAATGCGACGGATCGAATAAATTTAGAGCTTTTACCGTGAGCGAAGATTCCGTGATTCGAATCTACGGTTCATCGGAATCTTTTCGATAGAGATCGGAGTCTCGTGGAACGAGAAAACGACGAAGAAAAATTATATCCCGCAGATATTTACGCGGATATTTGTTTTACGTTTACCCGCTATCCACGGTTTCTCCCCTCGCGCACTCTTCATTCGCGTTACAGCGTCGATCGCTCGATTCTTTTCCGCGCCTCGAACAAACTCGTTACAAATGTAACTAACGTTATACAACGAGTTCGTAACTCACAAAGTCGAATAACTTTCACCAACTCCTCCAAACAACGCGCAAACTCACCTCGTACGAGACCACCCGCAACATCTTATTAAATCAACCCTAATCCCTAGATCGATCGTGGTAAACGCAGTTGCTGGTGCGTAACAACGCGAAATTCGTTTGCGCAATTCGCTTCGACCGCGTACTAAATCCCTGTTCCCGTCGCCAAACTGATCGCCGACCGAGCAACCAACGACTCTGCCCACGCCGTGAACTCTCAAAGTTTCCTGTTGAACTGTACCATAACTGGACCAGCGGGGTATAAATCACGGGGCGAGCTGGTTCGGGCCGTTGCAACGGTAGAGCGACAAAAAATCACGGTTGGTCGGGAAGTCTGGGAGAACGCGTGGCACTTTCCTGAATCACACTTATCGGCACGGTCGATGAGTGGTTACGTCTTAATAAGGAGGCTAGGGAACCGATGCTGCGCGAATTCATCGCCTCGCCACGGCTCGTTATTAATGGCTCCAGTCTTGTTAGCGATTTTCGCAGGGGCGCCCGGCTGCCACGGGGGAAAAAGATACGCCAGTGATATATTAATTTATTAACTAGTTTATTTATACGGCTAAAGAGACCCTGTACACGGGGCCGCGATAGGCCCCTGGGGATGCAGAACCCGGCCATAACTCAATTCACGGATCGTCCGGTCCCCGTTGGCAGTTTTCTACGCTAAACTACTGCCGCTACGTCGATCGTATCTCGTCGCGCTGCACGCGTTCGCCAGCCTCCGTCGCTAGGTTAACCCCATCGTCCCATTGTATCCAATAACGGCGTACCGGTGGCTCGTAAATGGAAATTTGTCTGCGGGCTTTCCTTGCCTCCTGCCTTTTATCGTCACTGGTCCATCGAACATGGTCTTTGAACTCGTGTATAGGGTGTCTCAGTTGCAATTCGATCTTTATCGGATAAGACTTTTACCGACGTAATTGCGACATTTTTCTGATCGTAACAAGACCAAACGCGATATAATTTGTTTCCTTAGTGACATTAAGTTATCTCCTTTCGACTTACATTACGTCGTGTCTGGTCTCGCTTTAATCAGAAAAATCTCACAAATACGTTGGTAGAAGTTTAAAAAAAAAAAAAAAAAAAATCAAAAATTTTCGTCGCTGTTTCGTGGATAATTACATAGTACTTTTCGTGGACGATTGAATTCGGATCAGGTTACGCTACGCAACCATCGAACTTCACGGTGTGTCGAAGGAAACGTTAGAGTCCCTTGGGGGAATCTCCCAGTAGCGGAGACGACGTCCGATCAATTATAGAGAAAATATCGCAGCCCTCTTCTTTCTCGATATGCTTGCGCATATAATCTCGGCAATGTTCGTATACTTGCTGGAAACGTAAATTATGGCGACGCTTGGTAGACAAATTGTATACTTAGTATCAAATTTCTCAAAAGTGAAACCTCGTACGAAAAGATTGTATCTTTTCTATCTAAGATTTTATTTTTTCATATACATGAGAGAGACAGAGAGGGAGGGAAAGACATAGCCTTAACAGTTATACTACCAAATACAGGACACCGAGTATATTAGATTATATACGCGTACATAATGATACATACTGTACAGATTCTCTATTTGTGGCTAGCAGTATCGGTGTACTTGGCAATTCACGTGGCGCACACGAGCGGTTCGTTCGAATTCGTGTTAGTCCGTTGACATGTGCAAATAATACGGAGAACATGATACGAGATATAGCGCGACCACGACCAGACCGAATCTGATTCGAGCAATTGCTGTTATTACGATTGCGATCGAAGCCATTAGGGTCAATGCTGGAACTGCTGCAGGTGTAACTGCAGTGGTAGCTTTAGATTGCGAGGATGGAACTTTAGATTGCCATGTGGCTAGCGAGTTTGGAAGATAATATAGGAGGAAAAGAAACTGCCTACCGCGTCTTTCTCGTATCGATAAGACGAAGATGTTTCGATAACCCGTGATCCTTGGAACAAGTCGAAATAAAAGTTTTTCTAGTTCGTTATTTAGACATCAGCCGCGGAAAGAGACAAGAATTTTACTCCGACAAGTCGTTTTTCGTCGTTCTCGACGAAGGCAGTGATTTTTAACGTTTCAACCTTTGTGTGACCAAGCAAAGCCAAAACATACAAATAAAAAGACGTTTCATCGAAAAAGAAAGAGAGTACGCGTCGATACGTTTCGTAGCTATACTTGTAAGGTCCGAAGGGATAAAATTCGCTGTCTATTTATCGGTTCCACTTGGAAATTCAATAGAATCTTACGAAGAAACAATTTTTTTATCGTCGCAACCCTCCGTTTCTCCCAAAACATCGCTAAATTTCCGACCAGATGATACACTCATTAGTGAAATTAACATTCAAGGACCATCGGATAAGGACCACTCGGACACGCCTCAGTTGGAAATCATCGTACCGATCTAAATCCACGATCAACCCGTTCTTCGAGCAGGTCTGGACCATCCCAGATGAGATACCCATTAACCGGGCCAATTAATCCAAATTTCTCGAAAAAGAGGCTCGAAGCGGTCATCTGGAAGGCTTCTGCCCGGGGTAAAAGCGTCCTCGAGGATATTTATGAACGGCCCGGTTATCCGGGCCTGTTCTAAATTCATCCTCGTGGTTATCTAAACAGAGACCGGATCATAATTTACGTTCGAGCGAACATCGGCTTCGGCGGAAACGAAGAGAGGAGGGACAGGAAGATGCCAGGTTGCTGGACGCCGGCAATGGTAATTTCCACCGCCCGACTATAAATTCTTGGCCACGATTCGCCGCGGTTGGTACCTGCGTATCGTCCACTCTAGTTACGTCCGCGAGCCGAAGATACGCAGGGTTTGCCCGCGTTCGATCCGCCTGCGCCGGTCGTTCGCCGACCTATCGAACAAATTAGCGGCGAGATAAAGTCGACAGAGACGGATCGTCGTGCGCGCGATACAATTATCCGCGGAACTCGATCCGCTGCCTGAACTTCCTCCGAACGATTCCTCGAATTGTGTCCTTGTTTCTCTGGTAATTCGACGCGTGGTTTATATCGAACGGCTTTGCCAATCGATTGGGAGCGGTCGCAGCTTGCTTTTTGCTTTTACCACAGGTTTTTCGTAGTTTCGTTTCTTTAAGGCTACAGAGTCTGTTTTTGTTCGGTCTTGTTTCGCGGAACGAAATGTGATTTCTTCACGCTTTTGCAGGCGAGCTACGATACGTTAGAATTTGTCGAGTTTCATGAAAAATCGATAAATTTATCGTTTAATTAGTCGATAACTCGTTGAACGTCGCGTATACGCGACATCCATCGTGGAAGTGCGTATACTCCGCTTCTTACTCGAGTATCAATATCTCTTGCACGTCGTTGTAACTCTTCCTCAAATTTTCGTCCAATTACACGCACAACGACACTACCATTCCCCCCTACAAACTTCGTTCGAAACTTCCTCTCTCCCGAAGATGATCGTTTCGTATCAGTTTCATACCGGGGACCAGAAAATTGCAGAAACATCGACGGATACTCGGAGAGTCATTAAGAAGCAGGACCCCTAAAAAGGTCTCGAGCTGCGAATTTAGATACTATGTTCTCCTAATGACCGTGGAACGTATAAATTCGGGCACCCACGTGGCACGAGAATTCCATTCGTATCGTTAAACAGGGAGAGACGAAGTCCGAATCGAAACAGAAATATAAAAAGGGGACGTTGAAAGAAAAGAAACGAACTCCTCTCGTTATATCGTGCATCGATATTCCGTCGTTGGAGTTTCCTCCAACCGGTCGAGTCACTCGCTCGACACGCGAATATCCCACGCGTGTATGAATCCAGTATCTGATCGATTCGGGTGCGAGTTGTCATCGAGCGAATGTAACAGTCAAAACCATCCAGTCGATAAGCTAACAGCCACAGAATTTTCCTTTAAGTAATAATTTATCTCGTCGATCGTGCGGTTATTAGCGACAATCGCGTCCTACAACGATTCTTTCGCTACGTTTAATCTTTTCTCGTACAAAACGTTCAATTTATAAAGTTTGTGATATATTTTGTATTTTGAACGTTCTCATTTTAGTAAATCATCGATAACAAGTATCGATTGTCGACGTCGATTTAATACACGTGGGAGCAATTGCACAAGGAAACGTTCTTCGTTTAATTTGCACATCCCGATCGATAAATCTTAGGACAGCTTGCTCTACGAGTGGAAAATATCACGTGGGCCAATATCATACTCGTTTTCGTAAAACAATTTCTAGAAATTTTGTTACTGCCCGTACTAAATAATCACCTCGAGATCGTGCAAAACTTTGCGTTCATTCTCTTTTCCAATGTCTCCACTCCATTAGCATCCTTTGTACAAGACCAGCACGCGTGCAAATACCAAATAACGAGGGTGTATATCCTCTCGTTTTCCCCCTTTTTCCTTATTTCTTTATCTTCCAACATACCACGATCGAGCCACGCGGTTTTATCCGCGAAGCAGAGCATCCTCCGTCTGGAAACGCGCTCACCGCTCTTTTTCCACCATACCGGTTCTCCGGTTGTTCGTCGTGGTTGCACAGTTTCGCAGCACGAACCTCGTATCTTCGACTCGCGCGTAATTTAATCCGTGAGCAACGCGCAGACCACTCGATTACGAGAACTGGGAAATTTTCTTAATCGACTTCGTCGTCCGGATCCGCGCGAACTCGTGCTCCGGAGGGTCCACGGCACCTGCGCGCCTACAGGTTCTTCTAATAAGTCCGTCTGGACGATTAAACGGCGGATACAGGCGATTTTTCAACGTCGGTGACTGTTTGAAGTTCCTGTCGAGCTTCTTCTTATCGCGAATATTTGCGTGTTTCACGAGGAAGACTAAGATTCCAAGACGATTACATCGACGAGAGAGATTCAACCGCGTTTAGTGGGTAAAGCGAATAAATGTACAACGTGGAATTACTTACTGGTTTGTAATTAGATTGCAAACGAAGAAGAGCGTCGTTGGAGATATTTTTGTGATCGAGTAGCTTCCGCGATTTTTACCTAAAGTGCCGTCTATAGATTTAATGGCATTCGAGAAAATTGAGGAGAATATGAAGGTTAAAGCGGAGGTAAACAGTCTAATAAGTATCGTTGACGACGTTAAACATCATGCGACATCTTAGAAAAGAGTCAAAGAATTTTCTTCCTATTTGTCTCGACGACTAACTCATTTCAATTTACAAGGAACATTATTATTTAAGAGAACGAATGTCGTAAACGAACTTGATACGTTTAACGAACGTATTACGATACGATTCGGATTAAAAGTGGATGTATCGACGAAATCAAAATTTATACGATAACTTTGGCTGCTCTGATGATTTATGCAATGCGGACAATGCACTGTAAATCTAACAATTAGTTACACACGCTATACATTACGTAGGAGATTCTTGCGTTTCACGCACCTACTAGTCGAGCAGACAAATTCGTTGGAACATCTTTCGTCTGCGTGTTTTCGCGTTAGCTTCATTCGGTTTCGCATCGAGTTCTGTAAGATTCTTTAACGCGAGGTGGTATCCAAATGATACGCGAATGATAGACGAGCAAACGCGAAACAGCGTTAATACGTCGAGGCACAAAAACACGAGTCACTGCCGATTCGAATCGTTCTATGAGTCACGTGCCGCTACAAACGCAAATCGATTCCATCTTAGAACTCGAAACCTATCGGACGAACATCGGACTCACCGTTCCATTGCTCGGCATAAAGTCATCGCGAACAACGTCTCCGTCCGGACAAGAGAGCAGCCAAAGCTTGATTTACGCCGCTGATCCTCGGAGATCTCACTCACGACTCAGTTACAATCCATTGAAATACCATCCGATGCTCTTCAAACAAGCGGCAGCACTCGCGCTTCGAAACGTCCGATAACATTTCCAACGAGATCGTAACCGGATCGTGACCGTGTCGTTGCTCGATCGCCGTTGTAAATCAGCTCCAAATGATCGTGTAAACTTCGCGATCGCTTCGCTTCGCGCTCCTCTCCATACGTTTCGTTGAATCCATGTTCGCTAACGAGCATCCAGATGACGTATCGCGCGTACGGATCGAAGTCTTTTGGCAATTTATTCGCCGCTCGAGGACAATCAGAGGTATTACTTGCACAAGTAATTTCTCAACGCTATGCGAGCGAATTTTATTTGGAAATAATTCTTTAAAGCGTAAAGTAACTTTTCAAAGATATACGAGAAAGATCGTACAGCTTTTTCAAAATTTTGCTTTCTTCTCTGTAACGTTTCCTTTATCGCGAGTCATGCGCCAAGAATCTGCATACACTCCGCGAAACTGTAATTTCCATAAAAATGAAACGCTACAAAATTCCACTGCGGAGTTATCCTACGTCAAGATAATCAAGAGTGGTTTTATTAAGACGCGACGACGACACCTAACATACTGCATGCGATCAAACGTAATATCGAAGCAGAAGCCAAGGGATAAGATAGTCAAGCGATGTAACAAGATTTATGTAATCGCATCGCTTGCAATCAGCCTTGAGGGGTCAATTGATTTCAGACGGGCTATAGGTAGGTGTTTGCGAAGAACGTCAAGTGTGGGCCAGTCCAGTTATTTGAGACGGATAAGGGGACCAAGCAGAACGAAAAAGAAAAAAGAAAAAAATTGCGAGGGGATAGGTGTTGGAAAGGGCGTGAAGGTAGAAGGCTTTCCATTGGGTTCGGCAGAAATTGATAAGACGACGCATTAACTCGTGACGCTGCTCGCTGACGTTATCCGAAGGCAGAGGATACACTCGGCTTGTTCTGACAAGAATATCATCCTTTTTCTCCTTTGCCCCTTCTTCGTTCTCCACCTTGCTTTTCACTCGATTCTTCCTTTTCTTTTTTTCATTTTCTCGCCAGTGTGCGGTCCGGATTACTTTGTCACGCGAGAAATAAAATTAGCACCGCTCTGGGCCGTATGTACGCGGATTTATAGACCGATACGGCCGATATTATCGTCGGATAAGCTCGAACGAGATACTTGGCAATTTTTAAGGAGTCAGAGGACCGGCGCGACCGAGACAAACGCATGGATACGATTTCGTCTTTGGTTTCGGTGTTTTCTGCGGAGCGATCGACGTTTATCGCGCTTCTCACTGCTTTCCGCGAACTCGTTGCTCCGAATATCGACGAGCTTCACGAGCGCTTGTAAGTGGAAGAGCATCGCGATCGAATATGGTCGATCTTTGCGATTCTACGTATCTCTGATAATTTGTTGAATGTCGCGCGAAGCTTTCTCTCCGATCTTTATCGAATTTAGTAGTTTTGTGAAATTTTATGGATTCGTGCGTTTTTAAAGCTACAACTATCGACCACCAATATATGAAACCAGTAGCTAGTGATAAAATTGATTTATTTTAACGGAAAGCAACAATCGATATCTGACACTGGTGCATCGAAAACAAAAAGTATATATTCTGCCTGTATATCGTTAACGCTGTTATAAAACATTGCGAGGACGAGAAAAATGTGACGCAAGTGAAACTAAACAGATCGTTTAGTTCAAACGGTGACCGAACGAGTCAGTAGAGTAAGTCATTATAGTGGCGCGTCGTAATGTAAGATGATATCCGCGAGAGCCATTATATCCATCGATCGCGTTATTTTCAATACAAATATTTGCCAAACTCGCGAATCCGCTATTTATCCGAGCGATTTCGCTTAGCAATTCTGATTCCAACTTGATGAATTTGCTACGAATAACAAATTCGAAGACCCTATACTAAAAGTTGTGTAAAACTTTGGAACACGACAGAACCGAAGAAGATTCGTTAGAAGTCGCTGTCGAAGATCGGCCGGCCCGTATCGATAAATCCTACTGGATCGACTTCCAAATACCTACACGGCTGAGCATAAGTAGGTAGTCAAAACGAGGCTGGGAAGAAGAACGAACCGTGGAATACAAAAATAACGACGCGTCGTTAGAGCGGGACGACCAACAGGGAATTTCACGAGGTGGCTTTTTGTGCGACCCACGGGCCGCTCGAATCTCGACAAAGATATTCCTGGAACGCGTTGATCTTCTTAACATCGAGTCCCGAGCGAAAGTCGTGCTGGATGCGTAATTAAGAGTATCGGTTTTCGTCGATCGAATTAATAATAGATAATATTCGAGCGCAGCGAGTATCCCGCGTAATGGATCTCTTAATTACGTCGTTTTGTTCGGCCGATTAGGCGTCCGATCCGCCCACGACGCTGTCCGAATTCGACGCGGCATGGCACGGCGCTCGCGTGAAGAATCCTAATTTATGAAAATATATTCACCCGCGAATCGGGTCGCAGCAGGCCTGCCGTGTTTTCGATTAATTCTACGTGTCGCTAACTCGCCACTGCGATCGTCCATCCGACCGAAATCGACCGTTTCCACTAACAGCGAACGTGCATCTGACTATTTACGATCGCGATCGAATCTTCCGTGCTCGATGCGAAATTTGCAATCGTTTCGTTTCGGTTCTTATCTTTGAACGCGAGATTCCTTTAATTTGGTAGCTCGCGCGTCGAATTCATTACGTTGACTTTCTTCCTTCCTTTTTGCCAAATTTTTCGGTTGTTCCATACGCTTTTCCAGAGAGATCTTATTGCGACTATTACGACGAGATTATAAACGAGGTTACAGACGAAAGAATTTGAAATATCCAACAAGGTAAAAGTATCAAACGTCTTATACTTTGTGAACGAATATCTAGATAGATGCTTTGTTGCTTAATATCGTTTACGTTATCGCGATTGAAAGATCGTAGCGTGTATAGATTAATGTCGCAAATTTCTTCGAAATATTCAGAGCGGAAATAAAGCTACAGATTTTTATACGTGGCTGCCGTCGTCACCGGACGGTTTACTGCGCGACGGAGTAGTAGCGGAGATTTCGACGCTCGCACAGGCAGCGCGCCACGATGCCCGAGAAACGATCGCATTCTCTGCGCGCTTATAGGCAGAACATGCATAACGTCGTCGAGCGAGAGTTAAGTTTCCGCGAGGAATTAACGCGACAAATTGACGATAAAGAATTTCTTCAAACATCTTTGACCGAAACAAAGAATCGATCGGTTTTAAACTAAAATTTCTACGACGCATAGCCAACTCTACGCTAACGAGGAGAATCAAACGAAAATATTTGGGACGAAGATCTTCGCTGTCTAGCCATTGTCCATAAAAAATATCTATTACGATAACTTTTGATTCAGCTTCGTCATAGGAAGAGGATTAAAACGACGAACAAAATTTGTTTTACTCGTCCCTATCGTTACTCGAGCGTTAGTAGGACTCGAAGCCACGAACGTTACAAGTTCAAGCGCGCGTCGTGTTTTCACGAAACGTGTTAATCGCGCGTTTAATTCGAACGCACGTACTCCTACGTGCACGGATTATATCGGGCGCATAATGTGAACGTTTTAAGAGCCGGCAAATATCTCGGCCGCATATATTGCCGTACTTAGCGTTCAACATGTTGAGCGGCCCCGTTAATTTCACTAATTAAGTTAGCAACCGTCCGACCGACCTCCCCTCCGTCTTACGAGCGTTATTTATATTTTTCTTGCGCGTTAATTCCACGTTTTCTTATTTTCTACGAGACTTCCTTCAGCGTGCAGCTGCTATTTTCGTTTCACCTTGTCTTTATTGGCTCGCTTTTAATACGTTAACGTCCTTCTTCTCATTTCACGTACACCCCCGTTCACAAGTATCGAGGCATTTATGAAAAAATAAGAAATTATCGCGAAACTATTAGGCTACCATTAGCGCTTTTACCAACATTTTCATCCTATTTGTTGTTATTTGCTTCCACGTTACCGAACGTTTCACGAGTCGATTTTCCCGTAACGTAGTATGCTTTACGCGTACTTGTCGTTATTCGATCGCATCTGCCAACCATTTCGCAAAGCAAATTAGGCTTTTGCGCCGTTTCGTTCGAAAAATTGTTTCGCTCGAAATTGTTCCAACGAGGTTGGCATCAAGCAACTGCATAGATACCGATAATTCTATAAAATACGAAAATATTCCGTAACTAGTTTATTACCTTTTTCCGCAAATACTAATAATACTAATAATAATACTAATAAATAATACTAATAATCAGCATCGACGATACTTATCCTCTTATCTACTCGCATCGTTGATACTTACGAACACGAGTGTATGTGATTTTTTTATTTTTGGAACTCGCCACCCATGCTCGTTTCCACGATTTTATATCTCGACCATGTCCTTTAGTTTTATGATGCAACGAGAGTTCCGTTGGCTTTTAATAAGTGTTTACCGATCTCACCGAGCTACGGAATTCATAACTCGTTAAAAGCGGAACGACGTAAGCGAGCAACCGGATGAACAGTCAAGTTTTTGCACGCGAACCGGCGCGAGTATGTCATCCTCCTATGGGGTCTTTATCCCAGTGATCAGTGCGCGACAAGACCGTCCAGTCGCGTTTTTCAACGTGGAAGAAGTAATCGAAGAGTGTTTTAGATTTACCTCGGGTGAAAGGGTCATTTGGAATTGTAATTTTACGGATAAGGAAAACAGTTACGTTCCTGATCGTTTATCAAAGATTCAAGCTTCGTTCGGAGGACGTGACGGAGGAAGTTCGAAAGAAATCCAAAATTTTTTACCATAATCCATTCTCGAAATCGATTTACCACTGTCGATTAATCCACTTCATTTTCTAACAAGCTCGTACGATACATAACCTTTTCGTTGTCGCACAACGAGTAAAAACGTGGACCGTTGAAACACGAAATGAACGGCGAAACGCGAAGATCGATCTCTATCGAGCGGCGAGAAAATCCCGCGAAACTGCGGGATCGCCTTAAGACGAACCCTCGGTGGCGTATCCACGGAATCGAAGGCGCTCGTGGGTCCGATTGTATTCTCGTTCAATGGGGGATACGCCGCGTGACAAACTGCCTCGCGACCGGTCGTAAATCTCAAGAGCGAATTTTACTTTCTCGATTTTTTCCACGTTGAGGCTTAATCCGGCGCGTTAATCATGAGAAATCGCGGTGCGTGCACGCCTATCTGTTTCCTATGAACGCCGTCGGGACACGGTCAATGCAGCGGACCCGTCGTCTTACGGCCCCGTGCTTATGGTTTTTAATGTCGAGATGACAAATACGCCGTATTTAGCGATATTTATGCGAGCGGATCACGTCAGCTTCCGCTGACTGCTTTACCCGGATTATCTTGTCCCTGAGAAATATTGCTTTCGCCGTTTTGACGCTGCGCAGCCCACGGTAATCGTCCTGTCGCGTAATATTAAGTTACTTCCAGCCTCGGAAATGAACAGAGGAAACTACGCGCGTGCGTTCCCTACGAGGCGTTGAAAAATTAATGAAGGGCAATTCGGAAGTCGTGTTTGTCGATTTTCACGAGAAACACTGACGAGAAAACTGACGTGGAATTTGATTGGATTCAAAGGACCATTGGCAAAGGTATACCTTCAGGAAAAGAGGAATTTGGATTTCAGCGAACGACTAACGACACTCTGGTACGATGTTTGACGTCCGTTTTGCAAAAATCTACGATAATTGCGTACGTTAAAAAAAAAAAAAAGAAAAAAACGCGGAAAGAGACCTCGAAATAGTAATTCGAAGGAATAGAAATCTCTTCTCTCTTCTATTCGGAAGAAACTTTCCTTCGAACAACGTCGTCGCTTTTCAACGTACAGGCCACGTTTTAAACGAACAACTCAAGCCGTACACCAAATCAGAGATCCTCGCGACAGCCATCGGCCTAACCACGGCGGCGGGCGCAGAAATCGAAACCTTTCCCACGTGTCCAGCTGAAATTTGTTAAGTTGGCGCGTGGGCGGCCATGGATGCATCCTGCGCGCCGCTTTTTCATACTTATTTTCTTTTTTCACCAAGAGAAGAGAAGAGAGGAGAAGAGAGAGAGAGAGAGAGAGAGAGAGAGAGAGAGAGAGAGAGGAGGCCACTGCACAAGGTTGCGCGTCGACGTTCCCTCTGCGGGCCAGGCATAAGTTATACGCGTATTATGCGGCTGCCGGGCAGCAGGCAGCATCACGAAACGGTAACACGAGAAACCGGACCCGCTTCTAACGCATACGGCCGCACGCTTGTGGGTGTAGCAGCCGTCTACCCCGTACTCGTGGCCGTTTCGTCGATTTCCACGCCGATAAAATCCACGCTACCGCGAGCCACCGTTTCTCTATCTCGTCCTGTCCTGTCCGCGAACATACGCCTAATCCTCGTAAAAACGTTCGCGATGCCAACCACGGAACGGCTACCCGACGTCCACCAACAGCACCCATTACACGTCGCCTCCTTAATTTCGAGCTTTCAACCGTGGATTTCTGTCTCGCTGCGGGAATCGTCGTTTCCGCGTGACCATTGTTATCGTGTCTCGTGAACTGCTGCCGAGATAGAGGATCGAGAGAATCGGGAGATAAAAGATGTTCCCGAGGTTGGAGATTTTCGAGTATGTTCGAGGTCGCTTGGTGAGATCGGAGGGCAGATGAGTTTTATTTCGCGAGGCGGAGTTACGTTTCGTTGGTTCGTTAGAAGAGCGACGTATTTGAGATGCCGTCAGGCTTAAGATATCTGCAACGGTCGATTCAGCAAGCGAATTATTTTTTACGATGGCAGTCGAATGACGTCGATCGCGAAATAACGAATAACGTTGTCCGGCACGATACATACGATATTTTGCGAAAGCTTCTCGAAGCTCGGAAACTATCGGCGAAGTTGGAAAAAGAGAAGCTGCATTCAAGAGAAAAAATTAATTAATTAAAAGAAGAAATGTCGCTAAATAGTTCGGTAATATTCTATCTCGTACTAATTTCCAGCGAATCGGCCATGTTTATAGTTGGAATAGTTTGAGAAAGTTTGGCTATTCGTTAAAGGCGATAGGTCGATGATTCGTCTACGTCGAGGTCGAGAAGCGAAGAATAGAAAGATCAGACGAGAAGAAATAGAAACCTCTTTCTCATGCTATGTCACTCGAAGTCGTTTGTACATCTCACAAAAGGAGGTGGCAAACGTGTCGAGTCATCCGGTTTTCTAAAAAGACGGAAACAAATTACAATTATGCTCGAAGGAGAAGACTACATATTGCGGCGCGTTTGTGATAAAGAATTTCGAGTTCATGCCGCAGGACGTGCACCCATTGTAATTTATCTTCCCTATACAAGGAGCGCAGCGGGATTCGAGGTAAACTCGACATCGTAAAGAACGGAGAAACGTCGATTCGACAGGCATAAACTTATTTCGTCGTGGTTTCTCCGTCATATTACCCTAAGAAAATTATATCAACCACATTGTTTGGATCATTTGGTCGACGAAAGATCGACGCGAATCGAATATGAAATAGCATCCTTGCAAAAGGATTGGATTAGAATGGTCGACAAAATGGAATTGCTATAGATCGCTTTCTTTGGTCACGTTAGATTTCGATTCTTCGTAAATCTTGTAAAAACTGAAGAGACAGGAACCATCGAAAGAATATGCAATAGGAGAATTAAAAATAGCGCGAGACTGTAGGAATGCGAAAAACAGAATTTGACGAGATGTAAGAAATTGAAAAAGTTGAAACTCGGAGAGGATTCGGAGAAGATTTACCGAAGATTTACCGGAGAAGAAAGAGATACGTCGTTGATTAATTAGTAAGTTCAGATCGTACGTATAGCTAGTCGTAAATTCTTAAGGACGATATTTCTCCAATTCAACGAAGAACCTTTCAAAGATAGCCTGACAAATCTAAAAATATCTCTTCGTTCGAGAAATTGAAATCTTTCCTCCAAACTTTCTTTATCGATGGGAACGTACAACTACGCGAAATCCACGTCGAATTCCAATAATTTCGTCGTGGGAACGTTCGACGTCCGAAAGACTTATTAACGCGATTCCAATAGTGGATGATTAAGTGGCAGGTTTCACGGTAGAATGTAAATTAACAGGTCCGCGATAGAGTTTGGAAATTCTTAATGAAAAGACCATTGGTACGACGGAGTTCTAGCTGTCTAATAAAACACGGGTTCGACACCATGGTCGTTTATCTTTTTCAGTTTTCTAACTAATACGCGCGCGTGCACGCATACGGTTCGATCGAACGGCTTAACATCGACGGCCGAAAATTATCAGAAGCAGCAGGCTTCTTCGGTTAACGGCACTAAATTGATTCTTCGAGTTTCATTTATATGCGTTCCCGTGGAAACATTTTCCAATACGTATGCAGATGAACTGGAATCCCGATAGTGGAAATCAATGTTACGGCGAGTAGGGATTATTTCGTTGGAAATTAAAAGTCCTTCCTCGTCGTTTCTCCGGCCTAAAACGGTGGCCTCTCGTGGAATTGTGAAATTTCACACGAAATACCGTCTTTGTTCGAGCATCGTTCGATGAAGAATAGCAATTGTTCGTACGTTATATGCGTATCGTTGATTTACTAGAATAGCGACGCATCTCGAGGATTAGTAATCTCGACGTATCCGTAAAAATGAAGTCTACGGGAAGCTTACGAGGGACTGATAACGTTACGGCGTAAAATGCAACTTTTAACCCTTTCTTTGATAGCAAATCCGGCAAACCGTTGTCCCGACATACTCGTTACGCGAACCGTTCAATTCTTCTTCAAGTAATACGATAAGATACGTTAAAATCTCAAAAAATAACAACAAAGAAAAATTCAAACGCTCCATCGATTTTTCTCCACGAGACAAAACAGCTTTCGTGTAGGACATTTTTTCAAATTTTCAATAGTCGAGAGAATAATGGCGCGCGTTCGTACGTGTGCGAAAGGTAAAATGCATCAGGCGCGGTCGAGCAAGACGGCACCGCGCTCGAAATACCGGAGACATTCGCATCCATTACCGCTTGCACGGCCTTTTAGAGCGCGTTGAACGCAGCGCGGTGCAGGGTCGCGTTAAACGCGCCGGCCCCCTTGTATAATAAATAGCGGGCCGGCCGCGGTGACAGGACAATCCTTACCTACTACGACCACGTGGCCGAAGACCTGATCGTTCGCCACGTGGGAACAGTTCCATCGGTGATGTCTGAACTGATGTCGGCATTCGCGAAGTCCAAGCTCCGCGCCCTCGCCCACCGCAGGCATCGCGTGCGGCGCTTTTCTGCACTGCTCCCGTTGACTCTTAGCCAGTCCGGGAATACGCCCGCAGACGGCCGCCCCAACCACCACTGCTCCGACCACCCTGCAACCAAACACGTTTCACCCTCTGTCAATGCATCCTCTAGTTAAATCGCTGAAAAACTATATCGTCGAATTAAATGCAAGATTTTAAGAAGTTTCTTGGAATTTGGAGAGTCCGCGATCAAACGCGTTTCCATTCTCTCCAAAGTGTCTTCCATCGATCGAACTATTCAAAATAGCGATCAATTCGATAAATTAAAAAGTAAAGAAGAGCGTGTTAAATGTTACGATTCGTTAAGCACTTCCTTCGGACCACCCCGCTACCAAATACGTTCCACCCCTTTTTAACGTATCTTCCAATCGAACCGCAAAAATCTATTCCGATCAACCGTTTAATGGGTTCGCGACGATATTTTATCGCATCGGAATCGTTCTTTCTAATTAACACGGCACGGTTCGAAAAATTAATTCCTCGAATCCTAATTATCGAATGTGAAATTAAAATGGTTATTTATTACTACGCACATGCGTAGAACGTTGTATAAATTCCTCGTGCGTTAAATTATCATTCAGCTATCGAACCATTATTAACGAGTCTTTGTAGGAATTTCATTACGATGCGAGTCTATTCGCAGCGGAACCAACGCCAACTACTTATAAGCGTTGACAAACATTCGTCTTGTTGCAAGACTCGTTGTTCCACCTATAAATCGTTCGCGCGTCCTTTCAAACGTAATTTAATATATCTTCTCGAAACGAATAGTAAATAAAAACGGATAATCCGCCTTAAAAAATCGCGACGAAGAATTTATAAACTTTTCGACCGAAATACTTGGGCGAATGAATTTCTGAAAAATTATATCCACGGCTGTCTTCGAATTACCGTCGATTCCAAACGAATTCGTGTACCGTTTAACGCGACAACGACATTGAGAGATCCAGAAACGATGACCGGTAGTGGGCCCACCGGATCGTACGACGAATTAAATCTCGATAAATTTGAACGTGTGAAAGTACGGAACGAGCGTGTCGACGAGGAACGAACAGCGTGGCCGATCCAACCGATCCGTTCATTAGCATTTTAAGCTCTCTCGTTGTCGTCGTCGTGGTCGTCGTCGCGTTGCTTCGTTCGTTTCCGATGATATACGGTACATTTGGTTCTGCGTATGACGAAGGCGATATTAAAATTAACGACATTACGACTTTTTTAAATGCCACGAGTCCTTTTGCACGAGCCTTCTTCTCGTTCCTTTCCCCATTCGGCTTTTCGTTGCAGTCGATTGCTAAAAACTCGCGGATTCTCGACGGTCACTGTATTGCATGATTCAACGTGACCGAAGAAGTCTTCCTGGAAAACGTGCAATAAGGTTCGTGAAGTTTTTACCGAATCGTTCGTTTGATTGGCAGTTTTTGGATGCTCGATGAAACTTTTGGTAACGTCGGTAAGGAATTCTGCCTTTTATTTTCTTTCGGACGACAGCTTTTGCGACTAGATCTTCCATAACCGTCCAGAAACAACCCGAAAACCAGCAAACCGTGCGCGTCCGCGATAAATCCTGATCGATCGAGTTACGTCGAGTTTTTTTTCTTTTTAAAGAGATAGATTTTTTCGGTTTCTCGGTCTGAAACGCAGCCGTCAGTCTCCCAAAACTACCTGACAGTCGTAATTTCCAGCTAGACGATCCACTTACGACGGAACCGAATCTAATCTAATTTAACCGATCATCGAACCGAAATGCTCCGGCAAGCATTATATAATCCGTTTTGGTTGGCATTGAAAAAAGAAAATCTCATGCCCATCCGTCATTCCGGTCCTTATTTCGACATCTTCACGAGCAACCTGCGAGGCGCGGTTGATCACGGCATACTAAAAACGATTACCTGCCGACAAGCTGAAACGCGATACTCTCAACCTCCTACTGGTCCATTGCGTAATTTACATCCCATAAGTCAACGTTTTCGTGGCAGTGAACACCGTTTCCAGAAACCGTGGACACGCGCGAACCATTCCGCCGTGAATCCTTTTCCATCCAACGTCGTTACGAATTTACGTAACAGGCAACAACAGAAAACGCATAAATGGGTGAAACAGCCATGGGTGAAACAAAGGGTCGCGCCCGTTAATGTACCGTAATTTTGGAAATGATTTTTATCGGCATGTTGCCATATCGATGGTTTCATCTTCATTCTTGTTAAATATCACGGCTGCGCGATATTTTCCATTTTTTGAAACACGAAGAAGAACGACGAATATTTGATAAACGGAAAAACGTAACTTTTACTTCGGTAGCGATGGAAGCTACGAAAATTACCTACAAACGGAGAAGGTCATGGAACCATCCGATCAATCCGATATCGTTTAAACCTCCTTTTTGCGTTCGCTGTGCGCTTCACGAGCGTCCGACCGTATCACGCGCTCAATGAAAGAAGGACGCGGCTACCCCGAGTCGCTTTCGAAACCCGGCTTCAAATTAGCCTTAAACACAGCCCTCTCGGCAAGTGTTAAAACCAACCGCTCCCGACTATCCATCATCGCGATCGTTCGGCATCCGGCGACGGAAAAAAGAGCGCCGAATTCAAACAGCCCCGCGGCGTTGCGACTCATCGATCCACGCAAGGGGCGTAGATCCTGCTTCCATAAACAGTCATAAATAAATGTCGCACGTTGCCGGTTGTCGTCTCGTTGTTTCGTCGAAGTACACAGTGGGCTTAAATTCGCCGTATAAGCGAAGCAACAAGCTTCTATAATTCAAAATAGAGGACACTAGCGGTAGATAGAAGCGGATAATTGGGAAATGGTTGTTCACGCGCGAAAATAAACGCCGCGATCTCGACTTTCTCGACTTTCTCGACGCCGAAGCATTCGAAGTAATTTCGTTATTGTTGGTTCGCGTCTCATCTCGAACCACAGAATCTTTGTTCGTGCTACGAATTTACGTCCACTGTGTATATGAACGTGCAAACAGCATGATTCAAGAAGGGGTAGTTTATCGACAGCGACATACACGAGAGAGAGAGAGAGAGAGAGAGAGAGAGAGAGAGAGAGAGAGAGAGAGAGAGAGAGAGATGATCGTTGAAGGGAGAGCGGCGGGCCCCCGACACCGTTCGTTCAGATGGAAAGAGAGGTTTCAGGGGCCAGGGGGTGGGCAGGTTGCATTTCTGAGAAGCATGAAATTGCGACGATTACGCCGTGTCCCCGGGGCGAGAGTTATTTGCATTGGAATGCATCGCGCCGCTCGGTGGCCGAAACTCACCACGTGGAACGATCTACAGGGTGTCCTGATGAACGTGAGAAGCTGCGATGGCCGCGTGCCGTGCGAAAGCGAGTCGGGGAGAGAGGTAGTCTCAGCAGCGTTCCGTTCTTTCTCTTCACTGCATTTCTTTTTTCTATTCTCGCTGGCGAACGGTGAATACGAGTCGACGCTATGGGCGGCGAATCAACGACGCGCGTGTTTCGTCATATTCGTCGGCCGGCAAGACGTAATCGCGGACGCGCGTCTCGGTAAAGACGTTCCGCGTTAGGGGTACCGATGTCGAGGATCGTAGATACGTTTGGATCCACGTAGATGCGCAGGATGCTGTTGGTTCTCGGCTCGTTTTCTTGGTATTTCACGGTCGAA
Source organism: Bombus flavifrons (assembly GCF_040668555.2). Lineage (NCBI taxonomy): Eukaryota > Metazoa > Arthropoda > Insecta > Hymenoptera > Apidae > Bombus > Bombus flavifrons. Next base: position 12,143,228 of record NC_138454.1, read on the forward strand.
CGTCGTGTTCACCGTTCGTGCCGCGGTAGTGGTTAACGTTGCGTGGGGACGTCAACTTGTCAAAACGGAGGGTTTTAGTTTCTTTCGTTTTTTTTTTTTAGTTTTTAATAATCGCTGAGAATACGTAGAACGTTTGGGAAAAATTAACCTACAGTTTATTCAAGATCGATACACGATTATGCGTTAAAATTCGAAAATTACGATACCGCGTAGACGTGGAAATTTTCAAAGAACCACGCACTTGTCACCGTAGTACGTTATTAAACGAATTAATTCGATAAAAATAATAAAAAATTCATAAAGTCGAACCTGACGACGTCGCACGACAGTTCGATCGGAAACGATCCGATTAAATTTTGCAAGAGTACCAGGGCGTGAAAAGCAAGAGGAACTGGCTCGCGTAGTTTATTACACGTTCGTTACGTCATTTGTTATCTCTAATTAGAAACGCTTAACGTTGCAGGGCCTTTAGGGCATGTCTTCAACGAGAGAGTCATGCTGATACTAATTATTCATTCGTCTTAGCCGCGAACCGAGTAATTACCGTCTACTCTAATGTAATTACTCGAAAGCTCTTACGCTTCCATTTAAAATCACCTCGGCGTCATTAAATTTCTCGCTCGATGGGATTGCACACCACGAACTCGTAAATATTCTTCCTAATTGCAATTTCAACGTTTTTTTTTTATCTTTCGATGGTTTTGTCTTTCTTTTCAAAGCGCGTCACGATCATGCAAATAGCGTTTCGGTCGAATTTGAATCGCTCTTTCTTAAATCCGTACAATCGGACTCGAGATACCTCGTTACTTCGTTTTACAGTCCGAAATAAGAAGTTACACGTTTTCTAATAGTATCGTTCACGTACTAAATTTTCCTCGTTTCCTATAATTCATAAGTGGAGAAAAAAACGTCGCTGAGATTTTTCTTTACGCTTAACCGCCTTCGTTTTCTATTCCTGGTAAACTCCGATCGACACTCGCCAAATCTGGTAATACGTTCGAGCGACCGAGGCTTTTCCTACGACAACGAGAATCGGACGAGAGTTTCGTTATTCTCCTTTTACGAAGGAGTATTCTGCTCGAACAGATGCGGTGACACAGATTTCGCATCTCGCGAGTTTCGTTCTCTTTCAGAGAATTTCGTGCCGCTGTACGACGCGTTTAGTATGCCGACCAGGCGACCGAGAACAACGGACCCGTGTGCGTGTGCTCGGCAGCGATACATACGTACCCATTAGCGTGTAATGTATAACATTACGCCCTGCTCATACGGAGGCTAATGGCGCGCTATTTGCAACAAGCATCCTCGCCATTGTGCATCTCGCCGATTTTTATCAAGATGCTCTTAGCACAGTTCCTTCTCATCGCGCACTCCAATTTCTTCGATTCTATGACTATCTATCTATATATGCCAATATATCTTTATAAAGGCGTAAAATATTTCAAAAGAACGAAGCGACTCTGCAAATTACAAGCTAAGATATAGATTCCAACAGTAGCATCTTCGTCGTGCGAAAGCTGATCGTTGCTAGACATTAAAATGTAATTCCTTTTGCAATCGATACGCGGACGAAAGGCGCGTCTCGCGAAAGCGAAACAGCGTAAATTCGGCTTAACGTTCTCGCATCATCCATACCAAAATCGACAGAACTTCGCTCGGAAATATTGGACGAGTCCAACGAACCTTCCAAGAACGCATAATCTCGAGCCTCTTTCCAGTCACAATAAGCACGTGCACCTCCGTTTCGATAAAACCAGTGCCATCGGTGATTCCTTATTACCCAGAACACGAGTATCGAGCTCGCAACTCATTATCACGGCTCGGCCGATGCACAGATACAAGGAGAAACGACGGGCAATCGTAATTCTAAGCGGCCAGCGAGCGAAACAGATTGTCCGGGAACGAGCAAAAGTCAGGGAAATCGATGGAAATGATCGGGCTCGCGCTACTTTACATAATGCTCTCTTCACAGGCTACCGTTAAAATGCCTTTCACGGTGTCGAGCGTATCCTCGAAAGTCCTCGCGCGAGCCAACGTCATTCGACGCCCCTTCTCGTCTTCGATCGATCGTTATACGCAACTTTCCTCTCGATCCTCGCGCCAATGGCACCGCCCGCAGCGAGATCTTTTCCATCGACGTTTCGCGAGACCAGCTGCTCTCCCAATAACGTTTATCATCGACGTTTCGAGAATCTCCGGTTTCCGTGGAAGCAGCGTTTTACGAACGCATTCTTCGCACTTTGCTTCTCGTTCTTCTTCTGCTGCTCCGATGCTTTGACGGTCACGCTCCGCTACTTCCGCTTCCCCGTATTTTCTCCGATCTTCGATCGTTCGGTCCGGTTATCGCTCTCCTGCCTCGTTCCTTCTTATTATTTTTCAAGTTCCTTCAACGTCGTACGCTTTGGCTCTTTCACGCGCGTATACAATGACACCCGTCGTCGATTATACACGCACGCGTACGATGCACAACGTCTCTCGAAGATATTTATTACAGGACCGAAATCGTTATCATACTTGAGAAACTCGAGTTTCCCAGCAATTCACCGAGCAGGGTAAGAAACTGAATAATACGTTCCACTCGTTATCGCGCAGCCCCATCAAAAAATCATCTCTTCTTTTAAATCCCCGTTTCACCTCTTCCTGTTCCCCTCGCCTAGCAGTTCTACGATTGTAATACCTTCTTTCAATTAAATTCTTTCGCTAGTCAATCGACCGACCTTTTTTCCAATTAAAACGATCTCTATCTAATAACAGGGTTTCGTTCAACGAACGAATCACTTAAACCAGCCGTATCTAGTTAGTTAGACATTAACTTACGCTGTAAGAATAGCGATAGGGTACTGGCAGATAGCATTAAAAAGAAATACCCGCAGGTACGTGCCCCGCAGGTATATATCGTTTACGATACACACCATTGCCGTGGTTCGTTGCTTCTTTTTAGCACATCGTAATTACATTGAGAGTTAAACCCCTATTAACCGGCTGCTTTGGCTGTGATTCGTTGTAATTTGTGATCGTAAAGCTCGGATCGGTCGATCTTAATATGATTTATATTTAAATCAGCTTTCCGTGGAATTCAATGGCCGAGGCAAAATGCAGCGGGCTAAACGCGTAAATAAGATAAGTGTAGGCTGGTGTGAACAGAAGAACTCCGGGGTGGCCTTCTTCCACTGTAAAACGTGCAACGTGCGTCGTTGTTTGTTGCAATTATCGATGATTATTGTAATCTAGTAACCAATCTTTCGGGATTTGCATTTAGCAAGAATGCTTCGGCTCGTTAACAATCCACGTCGTTTCTCGTGGCCATTTCACCATAAAATTTCCCAAGTTTCTATTTTCTCAGAAATATATAGTCATGATTGGAATAAGTGAACTACGGATATTTATGTAAATTCGTGTTCTTATGGCGGTGTTTGAAGCAGAGTTTACTTGTCTATCGAGTATTATAACGATTATCTTACGACTACTCAACGATATTTTTTACACGCATTTTGGACACTTTTGTACTTTCAAATTTCCCATAATTGTATAACAATTCGCAGCGATTGTTCGTCGCACGTAAAATTACAAATTCTCCTAATACACCGTTTTCAATTGATCGAACATGCTTTCCTCGTTACCTCGATGGATAGCAAATATCGTAAACATTTGAAAAAAAAAAAAATAAAATGTACTAATAACGTTTCTACTTTTTAAAATAATCGAGGTTGGCGCATTACAATTGGTTTCTGAATTCCTCGTCATCGAGCTTTCAGTACATCATTAATCTCGAGCCCTCGTCTCATGAAATTCCAAAGCGACGATCGATCCAGGGAATTTTTATGCGGCTTCCAGCAGAGGTTTCTTCTCTTTTTCTCCCTCTTCGTCTCCTTTTTTCTCTCTGCTTCTTTCGTTTTGATCTATGGAGCACGCGTCTTCGAACGGTCGCTAACTGGTACTCGTTAGAGTAATGGAATGATCTACGGGGAGTCATTTTTTTTCCACGAAATTATACAGTAGTCCTCGTTGGACGAGTCGCTCTTCGGCAAACCAAGTTTTTGCCGCGCTCTGTCTACGACTAGAAAATCGATTCTATTAACCGCGCGGATGAAGGATCGTTCGATGGTCGGTCTAGATTGAGAGATTCTCGTCCAAACGAATGTTCTTCTATCGACGTGTTATTACGTTGTAGGCATTAGCCGTCTATGAATAATTACGTTCTAAAAGTATCAGAAAATAATGTAATATAAAAATATCGAAACGTTTCGTCGATTTATTTTTCGTCGATGTTTCATGACGACGTTTTGCGACGAATTATTTGTACGTAGTAGGATTAGTTCGTGCGTTTTGGAATATCGTAAATACGAATATCGATATCGTTAAAAAATATAAAAGTTCCAGCAATACTTTGTACATTTACTTTGCGTGTTTTCGAACGTAATTCGTGATATCTTTTCCGAATAAACGAGCAAATATTTAAAACATCGGAAGATGCGAAACGTGACTTTTTTTTTATTAATTTAAACGTTAATGGCAAGGTATTAGAAGTATCGAAAGTTACTGTAATGTACAAACATCTTCCGACTGATATATAACTCGGGAATTTCATAATGCAATGAAATTGCGTAATGGAATTAACTGAGAGATTATATTCGAGTTCTAGTTGATAGGATCAAACCGTAGAAAGATACAAATCGATGTTTTTTCAAGAGGTCTCTCGTGTGCTTAATCCGCGTCACATCTATTTAGTACTTAAACGGGTGTCAGGAAATTGTCAAGGTTTTCAGATAGCGCATTTTTCAAACGAAAATCACTGGCAGCTTCGCCATCGACAAGAGAATTCGTCGCGGTTGACGTAAATCCCTAGAGTGATGCATGATACTACTACCTGAACGTTAATGCTCGATATAATAAAATCTGATGTGTTATGAAGCGGTTCTTAGGCTTCGACGATTCAAAGATCGTCGAACATACCGGTCGACGATTTAGCCATTTAATTATATATCTTTATAAATTTGTATTATAAATAATAGATTTGTATTATAAATAATAATAGTATTTTCATAAAAAATAGCGAATCGACGAAATCGTAGAAAAGCTACAGAATTTTACGAGAACGATATAAAATCAGGCGATTCGTTAATTAATTTGGGAATTAAACAGCAAACGTGCGTCAGCTGTGCCACAGCAGTGTAGCTGTATAAATGTAAATAAAACTAGGCAAAGCGTTTGCTTAGAAGTTTCTCGCAACGTTAATTATGCGCGAAACGTCGCAATCATTTTCCAAATAGGCACAGCCTACACCCGGAAGTCTCGATTATTGACGATACAGCAGGCACTGCAGTCACCATCGCGTCACGGACTATTACTATAAAATCGCAGATTGCCGTCGTTAGCCAACTATGTATTCGCATGTACATCCTGCTCGCCAAAGGTTACCAGCTAACTGTTTGCATTAGGGTGCATTCTCATTATCCTGACTGTCTCCGTTATGTCGTGGTCTACGACGTTACACGCGCACGTTCGTCGAACGTTGTCCGATTTCAATATCTATCGGCCAAGTTGTCTGCCAAATTTTTCTAGAAATGCCCATGACGACGTAATTTTTATCTCTTCCTTTGAAAATTGCGCATCGTGCGAATCTTTGCTAAATTTTTCATAATCCTAACGAAGAATAAGTACTTCCAGAATATCGTCGTTCTTCGCGCTGAAACAAGTTGTATTCCTGTTTCCAAATTATAGATCGTTTCAAATTTTCAAAGTAGAAAGAATCAAGGAAAAAATTATTCTTTACTCGTTTCTTTGGCAAATTGCCGCAACGATAACGCGATGTTTGTTTCCGTTTCTGCGAATTTCGCGTGACACCAACTTTGAACAAAACCGTAACTTTAATGGGAAAATATTTTTATCGAAATACGAAACGTTATCGCTTTCTACTCATCGAAACGTAGAAAAATGATTTAACGTCGATGAACGCGGCGATAGAAACGATTACATTATAGAAATAAATTGTCGCTTCGAATCGTAATAATTCTGACGAAAGAATTCTCGACACCGCATTAATTTTCCCTAACGCTAATCTATTAGCTATTTGCCGATGTTGCGTTTATGGAAATGGAATTTTCAGCGAAGCTTGTCGTTCGAGTCAAGTGACAGTATACAGCGTACGGAATCGTTGGAATAACACACGCGGAATCAGCTATGCTCGCTTCACCAGTCTCCTTCGATGATATCTCGATAACGTTAGGCGATACTATAGGAATTCTTCTGCCATAGGTCTGAATGTTAGCCGATAACTGTACAAGTTTACCAGAAAGTATTTGCATGGTAACACGTGTAAACGCGACCGATTGAATCTCATTACGTCGATGATTCCTGGAGTTGTGTTTTCCGGCATCCGTTCTTTCACGTTTCGCGAATGCCTCTAACTAGTTTCAGAAATAAATTTGACCAACTTTGAAAAAAAGAAAACAAAGAGAATTTAGAATAGATTGATTCTAAAATTCTACTGCAAAATTTACTGCGGAAGATTTTTGTTTCATTGATTTTATAGCAGACTTTATGTATAATAGTTTTATTTGTCTGAAAATACAATATATATGTATAAATCTATCGTAAAACCTATGAAAATTAAATCGTATACTTTTTGGAACGAAACTAAAATGAAATTTTTATAAATTTAATACCATCCGAGACGGCAATTTCTAAAATTATTTTCTTATACACATAGTCTTTTTTCTTTCGTTAGTAACGCTTCAAAGAATATTTGAAATCAACACTTTTACAAAATGTCGATATGGATTAAAAATTACCTACTCGTTTTAGAATCAATGTACCAAAAGCAGCAACGGCGCTTATTACGACAAACCCGAACTACGGCTTTAACATTCTCGATCATTCGATAACTCAAAATACCGTCGTCAAATTTCTCCACAGAATACTCCAATCTGTACGTGGGAATTATGGAAATAATGCGCTGCAGAAAGCGAAACATTTATGATTAGCGATTTTCTCATGCAATCCTATAACAGTATCTACTAATATCGTTCGATATTAGACGCTACTTAAGATAAAAGCTCCAGATAAAAACTCTTTGAATTTCGTTATCCAATCTGACTAAACAGCAGCCGAGTTGTACGTACAGTTACTCGCAAAAGTTCTTCGACGGTAAGAAAATTTGATTATGTGGTTACGTGCACTACCATTCGTAAGTACATATCTGGAGATTTTAGCCGATTTGTAGCAACGATACGCGAATAATTGTAGAGAGTATAAATGCATCGCAGCATCTGATTTATATTCTAAAAGCTATTTATAGCCTACTCCGAGGACAAATCATTTTTCCAGAATGTTTTGTTATAAATTTTGTCGAAAAATTGTACCGCAACTGGCTTCGATCTTGCACAATCGGAACGATTCAACACAATCTCGACCAGCTTATGTCGCAATGTTATATATAAAAATATATGAAGCCGACAGGGATGTAGGATTTTTTAAGCGCGATAAATGGCATTTCGGCGAAACAACGTCGATCAAATTTGTTCACAATTAATTCGGCTATATCAGCACAATGAAATTTTGTCACGGGAAACACGCGAAGAATGCTTTTGGGAGCAACTGTATGTTACTCGCAAGGATCTCCGTGTTTCTAAAACGTTCTCCATCGTACGCGCACTCAACAAGTAGAAAGATCGAGAAACCAGTAGCAACTCTGTTAATTATACCATTCGATACGAGTACGCCAATGATTCAATGGCTAGATACGATCTTGCTTAGCGAGCTAGCTAACAGTATATAAGTAATGGCACTCGCGTTGATCGTCGTCGCGTCGTTTCGCTCATTTTTCCCTGTTTAATGAAACGTTTCGCGAGAGCTCGCGTAACGGAATGGCTGAAAATGGGAATATCGAATTCCAGGTAATTGCCGGACACGTAGAAAAAAGTTTTGCGACACGTGCTCGTACTCGTGCTTTGGCCAGAGACACGGGCGGAAAAAATGCCCGACTAATAGAAAGAATGCAAGTTTCGCGTCCGAGCGCAGTCGTGTAGCCGGATAGGGTAACGAGATTCAAGCGTAAGAGAATCACGGAAATTAACTGTCGACCGTTTCTATGGAAAAACCTTTCTTCTTAATTAAATTAATTGAAAAATAAATCGGGCCAGTGGGAAAATAAACGAGATGGAAGATTAACGTATAAAACAATCGATAAACTTACAGGTAAAGGATCGAATTGAAATTAGGGTGTGAGACGTTTGCTACTGGATCGTCGTGCTTGGACGCTTTCGGTTGCCGTACAGCGTCGTTGGAGAAACAGCCACGTCAATTAGTCTCGAAAGTAGCTGGAATTCGACGCAACTGGCAAAATTATTTATAAAATTACACGTCCGATCGAGGAAAATTGCTATTTCGAAATACGTGGGACGCGGGACGCGGAACGCTAAGGCGAAAGAGAACAATGAGAAAAACGCGTTGGAAACTGCGCGTTACCGTTTCCACGGGCAAAGCGTTTCGTCATCGTCGCCGAGCGAACCGGTTGCCGTTCTAACAACGAAGCTATGCATCATCCCCTTATCTAGTTCGCAGATTCACGACTCGCGATCTCGACTTCGAGATACGTAGCCGTGAGCCTTCTGCTCGGGCAGAGTCGACGCACGTGTGCGTTCGCGCGTATGCAGACGGCGAGGAAATCGTGCGAGCGTTCGCTGTGCCACCGAGCGTTTTAATGATATTCAGGAGGATCCATTTTTCTGTCACCGGGTGTCGCTTAAGTGGCCGGATAAGGAATCATTAAGCATCGGTGCACACGACCATTAGATCGTTACACGGTTCCTACGATTGATTTATCGTGCCTGCTGTCCTTTTTTGCCCATCCTAGAGGAATTTAACCGAGGAGATCGTCGATGACCGCGAGGCTTAAAGAGAGATATAGAGGAAAAAATGTACGATGGAAAATGATGGAAATCCCGAAAAACGTATCGTTGTAAATCTAGGAAATTGGTCTGAAAATTTCTCCTCGTTGTTATTTATCGTAATTCTTGGCTTCCCGTTTAGGACGGCTTCCGGCTTCTACTTACATTCCAAACATTTATCTTGCTAATTACTCTGTGCATTTTATCGCTACCTTACGTTCTGATTACAGAAGGGTTACTACGCCTTACTCATATTTATAGAGCATACCATTACCTACTGTTCGACCATTTATCTTCGAAACTCCGACTTATATACGCATCTTTCTCGTACGCTGTACGCTCGACGGATTAAGTACTTTATATGAAAGAGGGAACAGGGAACTTGCGCGTTCCTAACGGACGTCTAGAGAGCAAGAAAAATCTTGACCACGCGCAACCGTGTCCGTATAAGCACCTGTTGCTTCAATTACGTCACCACTCCATCGCGAGTCGTTGGTAAGTCCGCTGGAACGAAAACGTTCGCGCCAGAGATTCATTGTTCCAGGTACGAGCGACGTAAAAGTGCGCAGCCACCGAGAGATATACAACGTACAGGTGTAGCGGGCATTAACTGGTGCGCAGGTATTCAGACTATCCGGCCGTGACGCCGTCGGTAAATTTACTGTCCCCGAGAGGTTCTTATCTCGCGTTACTTTATTGCCGCTTATCGTCGCGGTCGATTTCGTTCCTCGAGCATCGTTCACCGTGTTCTCCTTTCCAAACCACCGTGCTTTCTTATATGGATCCTCTCCGATGGTTCCTGTCAAGGACGTCTCAGTACTTTGCCATACCTCGCGCCATTTTATACTTCTTCGAGCGAATTCTTGGACGGTTTAAAAACGGTTTTAAAATTTCGCGTATCACGAGAGATTCCGAGAAAAGATTCTAGGTTCTGTCTTTGGGAAAATTTGGGAATGTAAAACATCGGAAAATCGATTGGTACGAGAATTACCGGAGTAATTTTATAATTTTCTCTTCGTGTATTTTCTATAATAATATAGCGCTTCTGGTTGTAACGTCGTCGGTGCGAGACTCGTACGGTAATGTTAATATCGCCGAGTAGTGGAACTAAGAGAAAACGGAACCTTTAATAACGCGATAACGATGACAATAATGGCAACGATGACAGGATATTATACCCTCTCGGAGAAGAGTAGAAGGAATCGAAAGCATTAGAAGCACCGGGTATTTTTGTCTCGTCTTAATCTACTTGCACGTTAACCCTTGCCCGTGATCGCCCATTAAGCCTCGCGACGATTAGATTGTTCGAAACCCAAGCGTCGAACGGAAGAAAGGAATGCATCTTCGGTGTTTCACGCGATACGCGCTTTGACGCTTCAATGAGAAAACACACACCTACTCGTACTAACAAACGTGAAAACGTAATAACAAAAATATACGAAACACGGAAATTAGACGACCTCGTTATCCAGCTTGTTATCGATCGACGATACTCTTTGGATAATGCTAATTTTAATTAGAATGTCAGGGAATCGAGTGTTTGATTCGTCGACGAAATGTCGTTCGATGATATCGGATTGTGATACAAAGCGGGAATAAAAGGCCGTTGGTCGTTGAAAGCCCAGCGAGTCTTTACGAAAACTCCTTTAGAGAAATGAAACTCGTACTTAAACGCATCGAACGATGTTTCTACTCTTCGTGTTTATCCTCGTTGAAGATCTTCGAGACAGTTTCTCGTAACATTTTGCCCCGCTCTTTCAGCTTGGCCGTCGTTCCAGAAGATTTTTAACTCGACAGCCCGTGGCGAATGGGTTTCTGGCACTCGATACACCGTGACTAATCGAGGAAGGTGTCCATGGAAGTTCTTGGGATAGGTCTCGACCGGTGACTCGCGGCGTTTTCTGCCGCACAACGTTCCCTACTATGCGATTATATTCGAAACTGCTTTCGTTTTGGTTACGGTGGATCCTCCGGCATTCGATACGCCCATTTTCGTACAAGGCTCGGGATTAGCCCCTTAACGTTCGAGTTCGTGTCTCGCACAGGTACGACCGAGTGATTCGAAATACGCATGCCCGTTTCATGCGCTCTTACCAGCGATTCAGTTCGCCGATCGGATCGAAAAGAATGTAAACGTTAAAGTGGTTACAACGTGTCTCGAACACGAAGGTATCTATCTAGTTAGCGGACCAAATCGATCTCGGCCCCGTCGCCGGAGTCGATCCTCGACCTGTTTCGATTAGATCGGCCGAGTCATCGGCGATTCATCGATAATCGATCCCGACAGTGGGCCCATTTATTTCATCTCGTGACAATGACGCGATGGTTCCTTTCGATCTACTTAAATGTACGTTGTAATCTTTTTTTCTTCTTGTACTCTCTCATTGTTCCTACGATGCATCCCTGCGTCTCTTATTACCATACCTTTGGACAACTTCGCCTATAAACTCGATCCACTCGCTTACGAAACAAAGGGACAGATCTCTCCGTCATCCGCCGTAACATTATCTACCAAGCAAATTGGTAGATCCTAATCTCAAATCAAATCGTTCCAAACTCCATACCTCGACGCTGTACCTTCGAGCGATCTAAACCGATCCAGACCGCGATACGTTGGTCCGCGAGATCGGACGAATATCTTCGTTTCTAACCACCGTATCTGTAACTAATTTCGCGTTTAAACCCGATTCGTGTTGCGGTCGCGCGGCACGCTCGTCCGCCAAACAAATTTCCGACAAATCTCCGCGACGTCGCACGGTATCCGAAGAAAAGGCGATAAAACGGGGCCGAGCGAATTCGTATCGGCGATGAAACGGAGCGCAGGAGGAGGCGCGAGGGCCGCGATACGGGAAAGCCACGGGGATTCGATAAACCTCGCCATAAATACGGGAATTAGATAGGAAGCGATACAGTTTGCGCGCGTGCAAGGTACCTGCGAGCTATCCGCTGAATAACGCGACTCGGTGGGAACAGGTCGGCCCACGTGTCACACGCACGCACCGGACCACTTAGTAAGTCCTTAATCCTTATCTATGCGTATCGCACATATGCAATGCAAAGTGGACACGCATATTGACCGCGCGAGAGAGGGATCAGTCGACTTATCGGCGCAGATAAATGCGGCTTTGCGCGGAGGCCGCTGCTCGAAAAAGCACGTGCTTGCGACACAACGTTTCGTTCTTCGTTCCGTCTCCGTACCCTTACGGACAACTCTTCCCTTCTCGCGAGTCCCGTTTAATTTCTCTCAGCGAGATCGGACGCGTGGGCGTTCGCCATCGTCGTGTGCGATCGCTGGGTTACCGGGACGATAAGCTAGACTTATCGCGTACGGTGGGTGTCGAAGCGACCGGCCCGATCCAAACGATTTTGCTGGCGTTTCCGACGATCCGCTCGGTAACTTTCTTTCTCCTTGTTTTAATTAAACGTTTCTTTCAGCATCGAAGTTTGCGTTTCGCTCGCGTTCCCACTACAGGTGCAACTATCGCGTAACCGCGTCCCACTCGTTACACGACGTTAATAACTATCGTTCGTTTACGCGATTAGACATCTTCGCGAAGGAGAAGTTCGATGGATCGACGAAATTGATTCGATACTCGTTCAGTAAATTCTAATTAAAAAAAGACGCGTATCAGGTCGTAATTGCGGATTCTATCGATGCAACGAAGAAACACCGTTCGGAGTATGGGGTAGAGTCCTTTTGTCAACGCGATTCTGCTGACGCGTAATACTTGCGCGGCTATAAGGTGTGAATATACAAGGTGGCATTTTCAATTTAAATACTATCCGATATCTGTTGGAAGTAGCAGAGGAACGCCTATTTTAAGATATATAGACGGCGAATAATCCGTTCTCAAATATACGATAAACTATGCGTATTAAAACGTACGATACTTTTTAGGATTTACGCGTTTTCGCTTACGTTCGAAACGATGCTTCTACCCAATATGCAAACGAGTAGGACACGTTCGGTTAAGAATTTCTCGCTAACAACGCGGTGTCCAAGTCGCAATTAGTCGCAGCGCGTGAATATCCTACAGAGTGGCCATACGCCGATGTAAAATTAGCACCTTGTACCTCCATAAAGACACCATGGTCGCGTGTTTGCGAACAACAGGCAAAAATCGGATTAATCATCGACGAGTCGATGTTCGAGAAACGCGTTGCAGGTCGTAAAATGCGAGGAAAGAAAAAAGAGAGACGTATTTTATCGTGTATCGTGGTAACAGGAACTTTCCAGGTCTCCCTCGTTCTTTGGTGCATCCGCCATCAGCAGGTTAATTTAATTCGTATTCAATGCTAATGGAAGGTGAACTGCTCGTGATTCTTCGTACGTGTCAGCCTACCTACGCGATTCTCTTGCTCTCCTGTCTGTCAAGACGCTCTAGTCTTTGGAACTTACGTCCACTTACGAGGGTGGAAAGAATCGGCTCTCTTCATTTGCATACGTAAGTTGGAAACACTTGGACCGCGCAAGTTATTAAGATTATTTATCTGTATTTTTTTAACGTCCAGCGTCCACTCGTTGCGCGCAAATCTTTTTACGTTAAACGTTCCTCCGTACGCTATTTTTTTCTTAAGCAAAACTGCTTTTTATTGCCACTAATAATCGATAAAAAAGATTCTTTCGACAGTTCAAAAACCGAGTCTTGGCATATTTCTCTGTAATATCGTTAACGTTAACGATAAGATTTATGGTATGGAAAATGAAATATAAAACGATTGGCACTGTAGTAGAATCCCTCGTTGACTGTAACTATTCGCAATTTTTCAATTTCTGACAAAATCTGGGTTATCTTATAAAACGCATAATTGGAAAGAAAAAACGAGAAAGGGAAGAAGGGCAAGACATATTTCGTTACGCAAACCCAATATATTAAACGAAAATGTTTCAAGGTTTTCCTAAAATTCGTTCGAGAAACTGGATGTTCCTCGACAGGGTCGGGTTATTTATGCCAACGACCGATCTCGTCGAGGTAGAGCCGCGGAATGAGAGAAACTTGTCGAACGTCCGCGTTACGATCTTGGACAAATTTTGACCACGAGCAGCCGAGTTATTACCGGGCAAGAACGGTTCGTAACGTGTCCACCGAAGGGACCGAGCGTTTCCAGCCCGTCCGGTGCTAATTAAAAGGATCCAACGGCCACCTCGAGCCCAGTCAGATAAGATCGGCGTTGACGCGCCGGAAACGAAAGCTCGCCCGAAAACGTTTCGCTCGCTTTCTCGCCACCAGGTGACATATTTTGCACCGGCTGCGTTTCCTCCACGATTCTTCCTCCAGCTTGTCACCGTCTCGAATAGTCTGCCAGTCACGAGAGGTTACAGAGGCTGCGAGTTACGGTGGGTGTCGAAGAATAGAAGAAAAACGAGTCTAATCGCTGAAATATCGAACGTTCCGTTCCTTATGGCGTGAAAAGGCCGATGATTTAAAAGCGTTTCTCTCGACGAAGCAGCGTAGGCTTGGACGATCAATTGCGCAGGTTAGTCGGATATACGTTTCGTCTCGTGATTTTATTAGTCGGTGGATGTCTTTCGTATTGCAGCGTTCCCAGTGCATCGGAGGACACTCGCTCGTAGCATTGCTCCAGCGACAAGATTACGAGTCAAAGGATCTTTTGAATTTGGAAAATCTGTTTGCAAACGCGTTATGCATCGATAAGCGAAAGGACGCGGAACGAAGAACAAGGAGAATATCGATCTGTTCGCCTCGACGATATCGTTTCTTCTACCGATCGACGTAAAAGCGTCGTTAGAGAAAATACGTACGTCTAAAGCGAGACCGTTGCTTGGAAACAAATATCTGTCTCGCTCCGAACTCCAAAACGTACATTCATCCGAAAATTGCAGCGTCTTTGTAGATTTAATTATTCGAATAGCTGACACGTCGCCAAGGAAATTACGAATCGGCCATTGAATAGAACGGATTCGTAAAATCCAGCTCGGACGTCAACTTAAACCGGCCAGCAAAATAATTCAATGATTTTCTACAAAGTCCCCTCTAAACCATTTCTCAGAAAGGAATATCTTTATCTTTCCTTTCCTCCGAGATTAAAATTCAAACCTGTCGCAGAAAACAGACGCAGTGAAAGCAATAAAACACATCGGCGTAGTATGCACGAGGAGCGTAGGACCAAAAGTCGAAGGAGGTGGAAAGCCGGGTGAACAGGTGAAGCTGACGTTCCACGAAGAAACTGTGGACCCGGTACATAACTGGTCCCAGAGAAAGGAAGCGGTTCGCATAAATTCGCGATATTATCTTGGTATCGCGAGGGGGTTATCCTTCATCCCGCATGGAACGCGGGCCACGGATTCCCACGCACGTAGACCTCGTCCAATTTCGAAATTTCGGGGTCGACCAGGTTAAATGTTAACACGGGAATTATGCTAATTTTTCGGCAGCGGCCGGTCATCGGGACATTCGTCATCCGCCGCAGGCCGCGGTTCTCTGCTCGCTTTCTGCGGTCGGCCACGATTATGCGAACGTACGAAGGTGGTCCACGCCGAACAGCCACGTATTTGAAAGTCTAATTCTACTTTTTCTTTGTATTTTCCCTTCCTCTCTGCCCCTCGTTCCTTCGCCGATCTTTTTCTCTCGTCGTAGCTTTTTGCTCGCGAATCTCGTAGCACGATCCTCGTTGATCTTTCATCAGATTTCGTCCGATATACGCAATACCGCTACGGTCGAGTCTCCCGTCGCACCATCGATGGAAACATAAAGATATCCGGATAATAGAACTTTTACTCTGCCCTTACTCTGCCAATCGTTCTCATTCGTACAATATTTTATTCGGTTAAACAGAGATAGAACAAATTATCCGCTTGTTCCAACATTTAAAGATCCCGCGTTTCATCGACTATCGAATTATTACAGTTCGATCGAAACGATGAAGTACTTTGACCGTATAATAGTTAGGAAATAAATAAAGAAAGAAACAGGAAATTAGGAAAGAAAGAAATTTTTCGTTTGCAACGGGCCGATAAATTTCATAATAATCCACTTTCTAGTATCGTAATTCTGCAGCAACTTACGTTTTATATACGACATATTCTCAATCTATCTTGTTACAACGATAACATACGTACACAAGAAACTTTTGTCCAGTTTCTATGCAACACTCGTTCGTTTCATAAAAATTTATACATCGAGTTTTTATCTTTCCAACAAAGTCAAATATAGCGATTCTTCGTTACGCATAACTATATACTTGATACTACATGTTCTATACGTAAAACTATAGAGTTAATTAAGCGATATCGTCGTAATTGTCGATTAAAATACGACGATACGCACGAAACCAAAATTTACGACCGACCCTAGCATCGCTAAAACACGTTACGTAATACGTTTCACGATTAGTCACTGCAAAAATATAGACTTGTCCGCGCGTCTCGAGTCGTCCAAAAATCAACCGAATCGAGTATAAATTACCCATAAAGCCAACCTTTAAAACTCATATATTACATCGCGCGACTAACTCGCACAAAACACACAAAAAAAGGCTCATTAATTCCTAAGAACCCACTCCGCCAGTTGCATAATTAGATGCATCGAACAAATGACATAATCTGCTTGCCATGCAATGCGACGTCGATAGTCGCTCAACATCGAGGCGAGGATTTAGTAAAGCGACTTTTTCTATTATTAACGCGAATCGTGAGGTCCGCCCACGCGTCTCCTAAATCCGATCGCTAATCAGAGGGGAAAGGTGAATCGGAGGCTGGAATAGAGAAATCTACAAAGGACGTACAGCACTCCTACTCGCTTAGCGCGCAACACGTCGCGAGCGTTCGCCGGAAATTCATAACTTAGCATCAACCGGGCGAAAGAGGGTTAATCGGCAAAAATATGAGACGAGCTTTGTCACGGTTGGCCCAGCCAACGCGACGCGCCATAGCTGAAATATAATTTCGTGGATTAGCACGAGGAACGGGTTTGGAAATTTACGTCGGAAATCGCGCGGCCACAATAACGTCCGACACGCCCCCGGATCACGCTTCGGGCGATCTGTAAATTACGATACTTCGGAAAGTTGCTCCGGAGGTATTTAGAACATCTTCTTGGATCAGAGTCGCGTATTTCGATTGGCAATTAATAAATCCTGCATCTTTGTGCATCTTTACAGGCAATTTCTTATCTTCTAAGCGATTCGTCGAATTTTAATTGGACGGTGAGTATAGATTTCTGAGAATTCCTTTTTGGCAGGTTTGTTTGATTTTGTAGGGTTTATCGGAGTTGGCGAAATCAAATTATCGAACATCTTTTCTTTCGCCGAACTTTGTAATTATAGAAATTGCTGCGAGCTACCTTTACCTTTACAAATTGCTGTCAATCGTCTTTACGGTAATATTATTGCTTAACGTAAATGGCTCTCCGATTCGTTTGCTCCTTTAGACGGTACGCTTTTATAAGCTCTCAAAGATCCGACCGGGAAAAGTAAGGTATTCGCGTGAATCACCACCGATGTTCCGCGAGACCCTCTACAAAGACCCAGTGCCCCAGAGCGTCCGAAACGCAGCTGATCCGCGTTTTCTTCCGAGTCTCTATCTATACACTGCTTCGATAGGCCGAATCCAGCAAAGGTTGCGCCCGGTTTACTTGCATTCTGTGGGAATCGATAAATCACGAGAGAACCACTTCCTTTCTCCGAGCATCAATTTTTTCCTCTCCGACCTCTTAAGTTTCGTAGATCGAAGGAAGTCGATTTTGCGATCTAAAGGTTAAACGTTAAAATTATTACGTCCTGTGTCGCGGAGAAAAATATTGCGAGCGAATTTCAACGTACCAGCACCGAAAGACAAAGTTTCGAAAGCGAGTGCGAAAAGATAAAACAAGGAAACGTCGTCGAAATACACGTCCTTTCGAAAAGGACGATAAGATTGCTCGGGAAATATTCTGCCAAGCGTTCTCTCCAAATCGAAGAAGGAACAAATTACGAACGAACAACGAATTAATAAAACTTCGGCAACGGAGGAGAGAACGAGAGAAATGTAGCGCAGAGAGGCGAAAGAAGGAGAACCGAAGAGACCTTGGAGCGTTGAAAAGGCTCTGCAAAGTGCGTACTCCCCTCCCGGATGGGCGTTTCTTTATATCGGTCATAGGTGGGGGTGGGTGGGTGGATGGGTGGCATCGGGAGGAAGAGAGGGTACCGATTCAATTTATGCTCCGACAATGTGGCTTTGTCTCGCCAAATTATCATACATGAACCGACGTGCATAATCCTTGGTTGGCTTGCCGGGCATTATCATATCATAGACGCGCGTTTAAGTACCGGTTCCCCGGCTTCGTCCCCCTGGTATTAACGCGAGAGGCGCCTGTGCTTACGTAGTCAGGAAAAGACCATCGTCTTCACGGGATCGTTTCGTCGATTAAACGCCTCAATGGAACGATTTCGCGGTCTGTCTGGCTCGGTGTCTGCCCGCCAGCCAGCCAGCCATCCGGCCAGCCAGCCAGCCAGCCAGCCAGCCAGTCAGCCAGCCAGCCAGCCAGCCAGCCATCCCGATGACGAGACGATCGAGAATATCGTTTCTACCTTGCCTCGATTCGCCACGAGGTAACCGTGAGACGCTTGTTCGCCAGCTTCGTTCATGGTTCGTTTGGATGTTAGCCGGAGAGTTAGGCTGATTTATGTCGCTGCTTGAATTATGTCGGTGAACCGATTCGAGTCGGATCGGGATAAGGGCCAAGGTTCCTTGGCTTTTCCGTTAATACCTCGCTGGCGCGGTATGAGATCATACGTGGACGGAGTAAGCATATATCGTCAATAATCGTTAATAGTTTTATCGCGTAACATCGGGGACGGTGATTTTTGACGGTTCGATAGATATTAGATCGCATTGTAGATAGCGAGTTTCGATAGTTTTATAATATCGCGTTATATCTACAGTAGTAGCTCGGTGATATCGCTGGTGTAATACACAAAAGGGGACAGGTTTTTATGTTAAGAGGATCTTTGGATGCAAATGTATTTTGAAATTCCAGTCTGGTTTTAAATTAGATTTCTTTCATCGTAATTCGCGTGCGTCATTCTCAGCATCGAATGGCATAATTACACGGCAACGATAGCGGTATAATCGCAATAATAAAATACTATCTAACCATACGATAATTAGTAATAGTAATTTTAATTCAGACGGTCTTATCAAACTCTAGCTACGAAAACTCGTAGAATAAAAGTTTCTTCGACGATGTCGGAACAGGTGTTCGAATATGCGAATACGTATAATGTCATCACTCTGTACGTAAATATGCACGGTATGTAAATATCATCATTGCGATCAAAATTATCTGTGACATATATCGTTACTTGCCAGGACGTGTTAAGTTTTACGTCTTACCGATAACGCGAAGGGAAGCAAAGTTTCGTGAGATATGTGACACACGAACAGCATCGGTTTAGATGCACGTTGCACCGCGGCTTCGGATTAGTACCCACGAGGTATTACCGGTCTGGTCACGCTCGAGAATAATGTTTCATGCCAGTGGTACCGATTCAGCTTAGCACGATGATTGTGCTAACACGCGCATGCAGATTTATAGCGTCTCTAATCGTCTACAAAAGCTGCAACAAGATAAATAGTCATTACGCTGTTCCTTTTGCCCCTTGTTCCTATACGATCGATAAACTTCGATTGCCATTGATTTCGGTATAAATTATCGCATTTATCATGGAAGAATATCGAGGAAAACGCAGGCAAATTGAATATCGAAAACTACTCGCGTATCTCTCTCGTATCGGTAAAACGAGAGAGAACGAAGAAAGAGTCTCTGGCTAAACTACTAGACATCTTTCAAGCGATTAAGGAAGAAGATAATATTTGTTGGATAATCGATTCGTAGGAAATGGAAATAGACTTTTAACGTATTTCTTCGTTTAATCGAAACGCGGTTTCGAAGCTACGACGAAACACATTTTACGTTTTCTACGGCCACCGTCTTTTTCCATAGTTGGCGAATCTTAATCCTGACACGCATACCGATGACATTTGGCAACAGAGGTAACGTTTTCCAACGTGCCAGATACGTACGTTACACTGTAAATTCAAATATATCTATACTAGCGTGTAAAAGATGCGAGTAAACTGTTGTTTATTTTAGAAATCTTCGAGAACATCTCGGTTAGTCGGACCCGGCTATCAAGGAAAATAGGATTTCTCTAAAATGTCGAAATACCTGACTAGTTTTGCCCTACGGGTATGCACACACCTTTCTCGCTACTCTCTACTGGAAGGAGAAACAGAAAAGATGACGCGCGATGCATCGTAGGAAGGATCATTTATCATTTCAAACGTTGCCACATATCGTTGGAACGCAGAGAACATAATGTTAACAAGTTGCACTTTAATGTTTCGTTACGTTCCTCGCACGCGATCGAGTATACGCCGTCGCAACGCGTTAATATCTCGTCACCACTCGACGAAACCACCGACACACTTTGAGAGTAAATTTCTATTAAAGAACAGCACCGCAGCCAAGATAATTACGAGCATCGACGGCGTGCAAACAAGATAACTTACAAGCCTGTCGGTCGATCTCGATCGATCGATCACGATCCCACCGTGAAACGCTATAGCAATCGCGCGTTCCTTCGACGCTACGTTACGACCAACCTGGCGAATCGTCCAGGGGGATAAAAATCGTCGCGTTCGATTTTATTCGAAAGAATGCTCGCACGCGTACATCGAAATATTTCATCGATACGTACCTTTGCCTCGCTAATTTCTTCTTCGCCGTACGATTCGCTCAAAGCGCAAATAACTTCCACGTACCGAGAGCCAACGCGCCTAGACGACTCTCGCCAAAGGGGTTAATTTTTCCATCGTAAACAATCACTTTGAGGCAAAAGCAATAAAAACACCTTGCGCCACAGCCAGAGAGTTAATCGCACAACGTGATTACTGCACCTCGAGGGGCCCTCGAGACCGATGAGATGACTCTTCCAGCGACCGCTTATTTCGCGTCCAGACCCTCATCGCGCATAATTACTCGCTTTTATCGCAACCAGAAGGAATTTCTCTTCTACGAATCATCCAAAAAATTTCTCCTTTTCACTGGCAGAGTACAACGGGTATAACGCTGCTTTTTTCTCTCACTCCTTTTTTTTTTTTTTTTTTTTCATTAATTATCGCACATCGGTATCGTTGATTTTTCGATTTCGATGTCAGTTGATAGGTAGGATATGGTGGTAGAAAGAACAATTTTTTTGGTTAAGAGGTGCCAGTTTCTTAGATACGAGCTGTCGATATTTTCGAGACGTTCGATAAGATACGAAATCGTGACTCATAGCGTGTTCTTTCCCCGTGGTCTTCGTGTTTAACGTTAGAGCCACGGTTTCCCTCGCCCTCGAAAGACTTCGAAGTTTAAAATGCTGCAACTAGCAAGACATTGTTGGCAGATGCTTCTTTTCGTACCAGATATTCGAATTCCATCGGAGAAGTACCACCGTTTCTATATTTTATGATCTTTTCGTTTTATCGAAGGACGATCCTCGTCTCTTTCGCCCGGCAACGAGAAAACTCGAACTAAGCCAGGGAATAAAAGAAAGGAAGCAAAAGACAAAAAAAAAACGAAACCCACACCTATAGCTCGATACCTATACCCATGCCATTCCTCGTGGAATTAATCGCAGAAAACGTAATCAGCCTGAATCGTGGAGGTGGCGTACGGATGAAACGCGCGAGACGTCACGAAATCGAGGGTCGAATTTGCATATTTCCGTGCTGGTTCCGCGTTGGATCGCGTGCTACGCGAGGCGGTACGTCAACAGAGAGGAGATTTCTCAATCGAAGCGGGGCGTATCGCGCGAGGACGACGAGAGGCTTGAAAATCCGACGCATTGACAGGATAATTACACGCACGTAGGCTGGCCGCTTGTCCGTTCCATCCCGTTCGTTGCGTTCATTCGTCTGTCAGCCGTGGAGAACGAAAAACATGGAGGGAATAAGGTGAGAAGAGAAGAGGACGGGAGAAAGAGGAAGAGAAAGAGGTCAGAGAATACAGCGAAATAAAGACGGTAAAAGAAGGAAAGAGAGAAAGGCAGAGAGAAAAAGAGAGGCGCGCTTGGTAGCTTGGACGACCGAGCCGAGCTACCGGTGGATCAGCCAGCGGCCACCCACGATGTTGATCATCGCCGAAGATCGACCGAACCTCGCGCCGACGTTCCACGCTATTTTCATTTGCATAATGGAAATTGCGCGGCTCGCCGCCACCAACCGCTACGTTTCCGCGGGACCCGATAATTTAAAGGATATTCCGAAGGTGTTTCGTCCGATGAGTTTATCTTGGACGCGTCGTTTGCGCTAACCGACCCAATCGACGAGAATCGAATGGAAACGTCGAACGAGGCTGCATAGCACGCTTTGGTCAAAGTCGAATCAACGGTCAAGTACGTTTCTATGGTGCGATTCGATCGTTTCAGGCTGTGCGATGTAATCGGCATCGAGCGGTTGTACGCCGATTTTTGGATAAAAAAGATCGTATTACATCCTCGTTACTCCTTCCGCTTCCATAAAATTCCCAAAAACTTATTTACCATCTTCGGTTGCTCTCCTCCCTCGATCGAGTATTCGCATAACATAGAACGATTTAGAATCCACCACTTCCTCGAACCTGTCAGAAGCGAGTCGTTTAACGAACATCGACGGGATTAACCGACAGTTTACAGTCTATCGCGTTAGGCGTGCCGGTTTTTACAAATTTAATCGGTATGAATCAACGTTACGTTCGAGGTATAATAACTTAGCTTTATCATCGGAGGTTGGAGCACGTGGATAATGCCGGAGGGGGAAAAGAAGTTAATGCGAATTTATCGCGACTGATCTGACTATTAACTCGGAACATTATGGGACGTAAGTGGCTGCGCCGTATGGGAACTGTGTAGCTCGTTCTTGGCATATGTTGCGGGCAAGAAAAGGGGAAATGAGCGTGCAGTTGCGGCTTAACACGCTCCACAGAATGTAATATCTACTTTTTCGCACGCAGTCTATTTATTATCGTATAAAATACTTTAATGCGGTAAGATTTCCGATCATCGATATCGCTGCCTCGTGGAAGTCTGTGGGGTTCGACGAGGCTTAATGGGGGAGGAGGAAGCTGTAATTGATACTAACGTACAAGAATGTGCTTACTAAGCTTCCAAGAAGCCACTTAGAACGCTAATTTGTTTACTTTTTCGTTTGTTCGCTCGCTGTGTTTCAGTGGATCGAGCCCTTAATGCACAAATTCGTAGAAATATCGATTCGATACGAAAATTATTCGCGACACCGTATTTGCGACTACGCGTTCTCTATAGCGATGTGATAATTCACTCTTTCCGCAGTCTCGGACAATTAGTTCTTTCGACGTGGATAACTCTTACGTGTTAGTTTCCGCAATAATAAATCTCAATTTCTTTCTAATCGATTCGTTCGGCTAGGCTTGAAAATAATCGCGTTGCGAATTACATACATTTACTCTGTGTGCTTTTTGTACGTGCACTCGCTCCTTTCTATCCGAAGGAAGACCGTACCAGACGCGGCAATCATCGACATTCGTCGTAACGAGACCACAGGAGCGGGTGTCCGGTTTAAGAAATCGCGCGGACACGCGTTTCCACGTGTCCCCGGAGCTTTCGCTTTCTCCGGGTGATCTTTCAGCCTGCCCACGCGTGCTCGTCCGAGAACGATAAAGGACAGTCACGAATCCGCCAGCCAATTCGAATCGGCATAATTTAACCGCGTATAATGTCTCCACGGCCATCGGAACGCTTTGATTCGAGCGGTTCGTTAAAATCACGCCTTTCCTCGTGCTCCGTATAATAGGTGGACGCGACGTAACGAGCTCGTAAAATAAAGCGTTAATTAGCGTTTGTCTTTCTTCGGACGGGCCAAAGAATAATCGAACGTCTCTAATTTCTGTTCGATACGTTTCCATTTTCTTTGGCGAAATATTCATTTTGTTGCAAAATCGTTACAAACGTATCCGTTAATTGTACGATTAAAGGAGCTACGTTTGATCGATCGAAATTAACGTATGCTCCATCGTAAAAGTACCGTTTAATAAAATTTCAATTTCCTCGTTGTTACATCAAAGAACAACGGTGACTTACTGTCTCGTATTAAGGATTGACAATTGACGAGGATTGCCGATGATATACAATAAATTTGATTATCCCGTGCAAAGTGCAAAGTTCGATGTAAATACGTGGAAGCTTACTTTTGCCTCGAATAGACTTACTACGCTTGCAGTCGTGGAAAATTGTAAATTAACTTTACCGACCAACTTTACGACCTCGCTGTATCATTTCCACCTACTATACACGAGTACACCTATAAGAAGGCTCGTGCTACCGTGTTTTATTCGCTGTCCCGCATATTACGTCGCTGCCGCATTCGTCATCGGACCAATTTTAATAAATAACCGCCATATTATGGGCGAGTTCGACGAAACTCGCGCGAGAATAAATCTTACTCTACGTAAAAGCGGCGGTGTAACGTTCAGGGTACACGGACTGCTTAAGACATCGACGGTGTGTTCCTGTCAGGGCGTAATAATAGCCGGCAATCCGTTAATCCGTCAGGTAGTTGGTTGTCGCGAGTCTCGTTCGAGGCGAGGCAAAATTTCTTCGGTTCGGTTCAAAATGGGTTCGGTTCAGGTTCCGTGCTTCTCATTCGAAATAAAAATACGCGACGATCTTTCGAGATAGCTATGCGTGTAAATCCTCCTAGCAGCTACGTCGTAACGATATGAATTCTTCCAAAAGGTCGGCGGCATCCAACTCTGAAACCTGGATCTCACGAACCCATGGTCGAAGAAGATCGATGGTGGACGGCACATCATACCTAACCCGATCCTCGGAAGATGGTCGATCAGAGAGTCGTGGAAACCGGGGCTACTCGGTGAGGTCGACACGCAAACACGTGTACCACGGTGGTGGCCGTGTCCGGGTGGCGCGAAGCGTGAGAAGAGCGGCCGCGTGGAACACGGAACTATTCGTGGCGCGTTATAAATTCGGCCAGGACTACGGAGGCTGGGCCGATCCGTGTCCGCGTGTCCACGCGGTAGACCATAGCCTGTGGAACAGGGTCCCGTGTAGCCACGTCGGCGGACATCGACGATTCCACGCCCTATAAATACGCATAAATATTCCCATAAATCCCGTGTACCATCGCGTTACACGCGTTCACGAGAGAAGGTCCCAAGAAGATCGCGGCCTCGTTCTGCTGCGAACAGGCTGCTATCAAAGGAAACGAAAAAGGGAGGGCGAGAAAGGAGGAGAAGGGAGAAGAAAAGAGAGGAGGAGAATCGTGTGCAGAGCACGGCGCGTTCAGTGTGTATATCATATATGGAATAAATTACGCCTAACGTACGTACTCGCCGGCCGAGCCAGTTGGATTTATACACTCGGCCGACTTTCTGTGTATTCCCGATGTAATCGAGCGTTTAGCGCGCGATTCATGGCTCTCATTGATCGCCGCTCCAACCACAACATGTACGAAATTTGCATTTTTATAGGGGACGTAGAGTCGCGCGCTTAGAGCGTAGAGAAACTTTGACTACATGAATTTTTCCCTTTGTACCTCGAACGATGTTTAAAGAAACGTTTCGATCAACGTTATCGGGATTCGTTTATTGCACCGTTATCTTCCGATCGTCGCGCTCTTATACTCGATATCGATTGACATTTTTCTTCATATCGTTTTTGGTTTACGATTATCGTAATACTTTGAATACCGATCTCTCGTTTTACCATTTTTTCGTTGATTCTTGTTCGCTCTTAACCATTTTACGCTCGATACCGCGTATCTGTAACGTCGTATTTTAACAAATTATTAGCCAGATAAGCGGATCTGTTCTACACCAATAAAAATCCGTCGTTCATCCTCGTCCGATAAAATCTTCTCTCTCGTCTCGGTTAAATCTTCGATCCACTTTTTGCCACGTAAAATACGACGCAAAAAGATCGAAGAAATAACGGCGCACGATTAATTTAAGATTAATCATTCTGCCGTGGAATGCAGCGTGGCGACGATTATTAATTCGTGCAACGTTCCACGAGAACAAGACGCAGAGGGACAGACGGTCCAATCCGTTCCGTAGAAATGACTCATGTGAATAACTCGGTGAGTCTTGATAGCGATCAGCTCGTTAAAGTCGTGTAGCAGCGGCCGAAAATACGGTTTTACCGGACAATGCGAGCCGCGTACCGGGAAAACGTGCGAGCAGCTGAGCAGCACCCAAGAGCGAGAGAACGAGAACGAACCGGTCAGAGGTGGATAAATAGAACAAACTGCTGCTAGGCCGCGTACGAGAAGTCAAGAGTACGATGTATCGGATGCTGCGATCGGAAAAAATAATTACGCGGTTGGTTGTTTGCAAACTAACGGATTTATCGTCGTAATACGATGGAACGCACGGAATTTTTCCCACTTTCGCTACGTAGATGAAATTGCGCGTTCGCTCTGTATGATTCTATATGATTCGATATATGACTCTACGTCGGATCATCTATTCATATGGGCGTGATATTATTCCGAGAACGTAATTCTATTATATTCTATTCTATTTGAAGAGAAGTAGTGGATTATGTCGTAAATTGTAACCTTTGGAATATTATTATATTATTATTATTATATATACATTATAGAATTGTAGGATTTTTATATATTATTTATTAAAATGGATTAAACAGGTGTTAATTAAACAGCAAACGATGGTTGTTTAACGCGAACTAAATACGATAACGTGCTATAATTAAGACAACTAAACGGTTAAATTACAACTCTCGTCACCACGTTTCCAACGCTCTGTTTCGCGCGGACCACACTCTCCACAACGCAATTCACACTCTCTGACTTCTCGTTAATTCGTCTTTCTCCCTTTGCATCCCTTTGTCTTTTCTCGTAGCCCCGCCACGCACGTGTCCCGCAACCGTTCGTGGCCAGGATCACGTAGGCCTTTTTTCCGCCTAACTGTTTGATCGAAGAGCCGACGATACGTCCGATGGACCTGTCGGCACTTAGGCTTTCTCACGACATCGTTTATGGTTCACCCGATATCTCTTAGACCTTTCGTCCACGATACTACAGAATATACTATAATACGTTCATATGCGATTATGTTGTACGTATGTTACGCTATATCCAAAATTCCCCGTGTTAATAGTCGCTATATTAAAATGGATTCGATCACAAACGATCGGAGTACGGTTAAACTCCATTTACGATAAAACGCGTCGTGTAAATACCAAGGCAAAAACATTTAAAAAAGCACTCGTGAGCGGTACGTCGAATAACGAGAGTCCTTATCGTATGATAGATGGGATTAAAAACAGAGTCTGTTTCGTACGAAAAGATAATAGCGATTGTTTTTAAAATATGAAAGGATGCAGTTCGGAAAAAGATAACCCGTGACATTTACGATAATGGACTGTGCAAACTCGATAACTCCATCTTCGCTTTCCACCTTCCTAGCAGGCCAAACTCCGTTCCAAAAGACGGGAGAGCTTGCGTCGCTCGAAAAGTAACGCCTCGTCGCGGATCCGCTTCGGTCAGCTAAGGTTGTTTCGGCGCGTAACGATGAAATTATCGGGCCCGTAAATCATCGGTAGCGCCTCCCAGCTCGCGACACGCGTTTTATCCAACAGTTTCACGCCACTAGCAGCGGTGTCATTAAGTGTAATTAAACGCTACCATTCGGGGACTTTTGATATCGAGAGTGAGAGAGACAGAGAGAGACAGAGAGAGAGAGAGAGAACGAAATCCAGGAGAGAAACGAAACGCCGGAGAAGCAGAGATCCTCGTCGGCTGAAAGGATCCTCGTGGGCGAACTTTCAATATTTTTCACAGCTCGCTATCGTCGCCGACTCGCCAGCCAGATAGTACAGGTGTCACTAATTACTCTGATAACAGCGGCGCAGACCGCCTATCGGTTGCCTATCGTCTGCGAAATTAAGTGGTCGATATTTTTCTTTGGTAGCCCTCGATAGATTCTGCGCTAACAGAGGGCACAGCGCGAAACAGGATGTTAAGAGGCTGTTTTATCTACCGTGCAAGTTTATTCCTCGACGGCTTAGAGCAGCAGATTACGCGTCACCTCGAACACTGGCGTTCGCTTGATAGTTTCAGAGTTATGATTTTGGCGTTGAAGTAGATGGGAAGTAGTAGCTGGGATGTTTATGGCAGGCTGTTTTGGTGTGGGTTACGCGAGTGAACGATTTCAAAGCGTTATGCGTGGCACAAGATTGGCACAGGATAAAACGAAACTAATAATCACGGATTGGTATTCTATGAGCCAATTTTATAGATTACGAATCTCCCGATTACTATTCGTTCGTAAAATTGTACTAATATTTTTGCGCGATATACATTTTCGATCCGTAACTTGTAACTTGTCGATTCACTAATAATATCGTTGTCTCATAACGATAACGTTATTTTTATCATCTTCCACGAAACAAGAAGCAAAGGAAATTGACGAAATTATATAAGAGAAGCATCGACCATGCGCTTCGACGCTAAAGTTTCGAAACTTTCAAAAAGTAGAGTCGACCGCTTTTTGATCAGCCACAAGAGGACGCAATAAACTGAAATAAATTCGTCACCGAGGAAAATGTCTTTCCGATTAACCGAGATACTGCGATAATTGCCTGTATAGATCCTTTCGAACACCTGGGAATCGTCCTAATTCACGGTAACCACGGGTTCGCTAGGATACGAAAGAAAAAATATTCGGTCGGCTAGAAATAGAGGCAGACTCGTTAATTATTCGACCGGAGGTGTGTACATATCGGGCCACAAATTAACATTATTTTATGGATGACATGGAAATGGAAGAAGCGTTCTTTCTACGAACGAAAGAGCTCGTTAAGCCAGGTATCTTTAGGATCTGATCTTCGGTCAGGTAATACCGAAAATATCTTTGTAGAACGGTCCTGACAAGCGGAGAGGTGGCGAAAATTTCAACCCTGGCGCCTGAAGATTTATCGAACGGCTTCCCTCATTCACCTGCTCCTCTGTGTGCGTTCGTTCGTACGACAGAGGGATACACGGTGAGAACGCCGGAAAACAGAAACCTTGAACGGCACGAATAGCGGATGAGAAGTAACACGATCCAAGAGGATCTCTTCGGGAAAGTGTGGCAAGTGCGACGCAACCGTGACCATTCGATTATTCGCGTCGACAAATTTTCGTCTTTTCGTTCGTTCTGCTCGTGAATGTGTCCGATAGTTTCTCTTAGACGTTGAAGTTTTGTCAGAGAACAATATAATCGTCGACGAATGCAGCGAAATTTAATTTACAAATATGTTTTCCATATTAGGAGTGAAATACATAGATTAACGGTGGACTACAACAGATACGGTAGTATCTCAGGTGACGGCGGTATTTAAGGGATTTTAAGGAAAGCATAATTACGGAAACGTTGAAAATAAAAACTAAAGAAATAAAAAATATACAGAACAATCGTCTATGTAAAGAATAATGCCTACACAATTGGCACAAAGTTAATTAGATTTGGCGGTCGATTAGACAGTCGTGTTTCATCGACGGTCGCCCGAGCATCCGATAGAATTTGTCGTAATGGACGGTGATAATTATAACGAGCGCGAAGATTACAGCGATTACGTAGATGCGCAAGCATTCTTCAACGGGGATAGTAATTGGCATAAGCAGACTGCTAGTCGGAGAGCAGAGCCGCTTGAATACGTTAAGGCGACTTTTGTCTCCGTCCATCGCACCGATGCTGCGCGATCAGCTGACGTCCTTTCCTTTCGAAGAAAAAATTACGCTACTTTTTTCCTTTTAACGCATAATAAATTCATTCGTCGTTCAAACTGGTTCCACTCTGAAGCGTGCGCGTAATCTTCCGCGAATATTTAGAGACGCGTTTAAAGCGGCTGAAAATTTAAATTATTTATTTCATTTATATTATCCTTTTAAAAATTTCAAGCTTCGGGCTATTTTATTCTTAGGTATTTTCAACTTTGAACTATTTTATCTTTCAATATTTCAAGCTTTGGATCATTTTGTTTCCAGTTTTTTGAAACTTCGAATTGTCTTCTTTTTAGGTTCGCAAATAGAGTAAATCGAAATTTAGTTCGTTACGGATCTCCGGTCTGTCTTTGGTATTTTACCTTCGTTGAAAATTTTATCCATACATAATTCAATGGTTGCTTTTGTATTTCCGTGGCGAGAACTTAACGAAATTGCACGATCTCGTTAAAATTGATTTTCATCATAATCGTAGCGAATGTTCCTTTATTTTTGTAATGTTCTGAATATTTAAGAAGCAAATACGTCGAACAGAAAAAGATCGTAAAAGAGGAAGTAAATACGCAAATGAAACATAATGTTATCGCACTTTATAACGTATAACTCGCAGTTTATTCAATGGTATTTCATGCTTTAAAAATATTTAACGTCTCCGATATACTACTTTGCACGTTCGATTACCCAAGATAGGCTATAAATTTAATTTTATAGTTATCGATGATCGAGCAGTTTTTCAGATAAATATAATTTACCTCTTCAGATAGTCAGGATTTTTCTCCCTTTATTAATCATCGATAACGATATTTAACTCGACCATGCTTCCAAATATTTGTAAAAATCGATACGCTGGTTGCGATTAATTTCACGAACGGAGCGTTCTCTTCGAACGGTTTTCACCGTAAAACGTCGTCAAAAGCCATCGATTAAATTATCAGCTTGCTCGTTTTTGTTTCGCTTTCGTTTTCATCTCTGTTTCATTTTTCTCGGTTAATTGTTATTTCGACGAAACCCCTGATTTTCAACGACGATACAGCTTCGCGTTGGATTCTTCGTGCTACATTGTATATACAGTACCTCCTTCCCTCCCGCAGTTTTTTCAACCTTTATTCTCCGTATTTTCTTCTCTTTTCATAGTAATTTCAGGCGAAGGGTACAATCTGCGCGTACCTCGTTCTCGCTAAGAATCGGTTCGCGATCGTCGTTTAATTATACACGATCATGTTCCGTCTATCGGCGTTAGCAATCACGGTTAAACGGTTTTTACGCGGCGTATATTTGCTTCTCTTTTAAGCTTGATCGCGAAATTACACCGTTTCGTAACCGATCTTATAAATAACACCATTTACTTTTCAATCTCATTAAGACCTCTTGGTTCGCGCGCATCGCCCCCTGCTACTTATATATTATTATTTCAATATCATTTAGCGTAAATAACCATCTTTTGCGTCCTGAACATTAATCTTCCATCGAAGCGTTTAAGCGTCGTTTTACCCCATTTTTTATGCGTCTAACTTTTTTCTCCTTCGGTTAGGGTTTACAAGATCCGAGGGATTTCTCATAGAAGCAGAGCATCTTTCGATGTTTCACTTAGACCTCGTCGACTATCTCGACGCCTCGATCAAGAAACAAAAGTATAAATCCGCTAAACTCAAGTCTGCCGAATAAATTTGCGACACTACTCGCATCTAAGGAACGATTCACCACCCGGCAGAAGCTTAAGCTCGTTCTTAAACTTGCTCGTCCATCTTGCACGCTTGAAATTATTACGCTGGATGTTTCGATCTCTCGATACCTCGATCGAAAACGAAAACGCGAATTTAACTAAAATCGAGTCTCCTGTATAAATCTTTGGTTGCAATTCTATCTGAGAAATGATCCACTTAACGGCTTAAACTCATTCTTAAACCCGATCGTCCATCTTCCAGGCTTGAAATTATTATCCGCGTATCTCGTCATTTCGATCGAGAACGAAAATACGACAATCCTTCTTCAAGCACATCCGCTAAAGAAAAAACCTATTTGTTACCACCCGACACGTCGATTCAAACTGGCTCTGGTATCTCTACCATCGCATCTTTTCGATCGCCGACTCTATCGACCAGCGACGTTCGTCTTCTCCTATACAACCCTCCTCTAACTGTAACGCCCTCTAAGCTTCTGAACGTAACGTAACCGGCGAATCGGTTTCGAGTTCGACGCGTATTCGCCTTGTTGAAGTCCGTGCGCGCGTGGATCGGTTAATAAAGACATAGATCGTGATCGTTGGTGAATCGAGGTGCGTCGTTCGGCGACGATCAACGCGGTCAGATACGAGATCGTAAATTGCTACAAGTTCTTCGTGTCCACGCTTCTAACAACCGCCGATCGGACGCGATGATCCGCGTTTAATCGCTGTCCCGTCGATACGCTTTTGAACCGCCGAGTCTCTCGTCAGGGTTAACTACGATTCTAAAGAGTCGCTTACCTTGAAACCACGAAGAATTCGAGTGCGCTTCCGATGCACAATGTTCTAGCGATATTCATCGTGGTTCAATGTATTTATTAATTTTGCGTATTACTTTTTGGTGTAATACGATAATCGTGTTTATCGCGTGTAATGAAAATCGTTTACTGTTCCAGACACGTTATTAAATATCCGCTATTCGTAAATTAACTTCTTATTGAGATTCTTACTTGAAATTTACTTTTTGCCTAACTATAATTTAACGTATTTTTTCAGTTTTAAACTAGTGCCTCAAATAAAATCATATGGTAATTAATTCACGCTTAATTACCGTAGACTGTAAACAGGAGATCTCGCAGACAGCTAACGTTTATCGCAATATTACGCACGTGCAGGTGCGGAATAAAAATCAAATTCAATTGTTTCGCTTCGTACCGTAATAATCAAGGGATCTAACCGTTTCGCGGACGTTCTATAAAAGTTACGGATTAAACGAACCGCGTTATAACGAACGTTATGGAGACAAAATGTTCGTACGTAAAAGACGAATGTGTTTAACGAATGTTAAATTCGGAAGATAACCGTACGCGATAACCCTGATCCATTGAAGCAAAACAGATCGAACTCAAGACCATTCAACGAGAAAAAGGCGATCAGAATCCAATGTAATCTCGATCTAGCAGCAATGAAAAGTTCGTGCGAGGGAAAGAAGCCTAAAACGCGTGCTAAAACATTCCGTTTCGACAAGCACGATTCGTTGCTTGCACAAAGTTCAAAGACAGCTCTCATTCCAGCGTTGCGATACTATCGCCAAGAAGCATCAAACAAGCGAACGAACCAATAAAAACGACACCCCGGAACGGACCATACGAGCCGTCATCGTGAAAGGGAGGCGAGGAATTCGGCTCGCTGGTAGCACAGAACTCTTAACCCGCTCGAAGCTCGTGGCGAAACGTACACGGTGGATCGCTTCTTCTTCTTCTTCTTACATTGTTTAACCCTCGCTCGATAAGCGCCGGATCGTTGTTGTCACGAGCGCCGAGTATTTTCTTTTAATAGTACGATTCATAAGGAAACGATACCCGGAGAAACATTTGCAAGTAAAGCAAATTTTGAAATCGAAGAAAATTCAAGTGACGAGAAAACCGTACCAGCATCCAAAGAACCACGCTGGAAGATAATCGAAGGGGAAAGCCTGTACGAAACCGTATACTTAACTTTATACAGGTTTCATAATAAACGTAATAAACTGAAATTAATAAAGAGGAAATAAAAGTCCGTCGTGTCGCGTGTCAAGCGTATCGAAATTGGCCGCAAAAAAATTCCACGACAAAATTATTAGGATATGAAATTTTGTCACATCGTTTTCGACACCCCGAAATTGAGCTCTTACGGAGCGTGGACGTAAAAGGGAGGCGAAGAATTCAGCCGGCTGGTAGCCCGAAACGCTCAACTCGCTGGAAACTCGTGGCAAAACGCACACAGTGGCTTCGATTCTTCGTCCTCTTTGATCAATTTGAATCGCGAGGACGCGGTCTTAGGCCGACATCTTTCATGCCCGAACGTTCCGAGGGAGCAGTTTCTCCGGGCACTTAGAGATATTTTAATGGCGCTTTGTGCCCCTCTGTCTCTGTCTGGTCGGCCAAATGGAAAAGGGATTCCCTTTATTCGAAACGCGACCGCGTTTCGTTTCGCCCTTTGTCTCTCCACCTCGTCCTTCTCCTTACCTTCGTCCAGGTTTCACCCTTTTCCTTTCCTTCTTCTTTCTTTGCTCCTCTCATTATACTTCTTTCGGGCGACGTCCGCTGACCACTGGTTATTTTAATTGGATCTTCGCCGAGACTTTTTTCACCCGTCCTCCCATTCCTTCCGTAAGCATCGCCCCTTTCCATCCCTTACACGCCGTAGATTCCCGCTGCCGTCTTCCAATTCCCTGGATACCCTCGGTTTTTGTGCCAGGCGCGACAACCTTTGGCGACGACGCACGGAATTCGATATACAGTGGCTACAAAAAGTATTTTATACGCCACTGTGTTTATCATTGTACTTATGTAGCGACTCGTTAGATTATAATAGATTTCAATTTCTGCGTTGTGTATCGATTTTATGCGATTAGAAAAATTTCGAAATTTCCTTTACAGCTTCGAATAAGTGGATTCGATCGACAGGAATTACAAGTAGACAAGAGAATCGTTGAATTCGTACGATATAAATTCCAGTCGGGTCCAACTCGGGATAAATCCACTTGAAAGGATAAGAGATAAATACGTTTGGATAAACGTAACGTTACTCGCTTACGATCGAAAGTTCGATCAAAGTCGATCGAATATATTCCAAAGTCTTCATCTTCGTTAACTCGTATTCCTTTGATCTTTTTAAAAAGCATCCCTTCTCCGCGTTTGCTCGAAAGAAACGTTCAATTTATTCAACAGCCTCGCATTAATACCGACACTTGGACAACTTTCCAAAAAGTCCTCCTTTCGGTGTCAAATTAAATTACCGGAGGCAATTACCCCTGGAAAATAATCAAGCAAGATTCTTGCCTGCTTCAAAAGAACTTTCTTGTAACAGCTTCGACGTGCCATTTATATCAAAAATATCACGAGACGCTGCCGACCGATTCGAGAGTGGTAATCGTTTAATTAGCACGTATATTCTTCGAAGATCTTTATCGGCGAAGACTCTGAGAAAATTCGCGCCGCTTTCTTGAAGGATGACGCGAAAGTTTTTTTGCGGCCGGGTTTACCGTTTCGAGAGCGACCACGAGTGACCACAGAACAGTCGCCATACTTTTTTTCCCTTTGCAGATTCAGAATATCGTGGCAAGTTTTTCGTTCAAACTTTCATATGATAAAACAAGGCACGTACAGACACCTAACAGACGTATTGTCAGCGTCTCACGCTAATATACAAATATGCGTATATCGAATTATTTTTATAACTCGCGATATTTGTAAAAAAACGAGATATTTTTGAAGAACTCGATAAAACTACGAGCTTTTGTTCGTAGCTTGGTTTTATTCTACTCGTAAGTTGCCTTTCGTAACGAACGCGAAAGAGTAAATAAGCGAGAGAAAGACAAAATTTTCGCCGTACTGTTTTCACGATGCAGACTTCCGATGGAAAACGAGAAATTAATCCAAAGGAATATACGAACGGATATTACTCACGCATCACACTTTCACGAGCCGTGTAATTAATATTTATGCGATCGACGCCAATGGGATTAATTAAGATTCACGCGAAATACACGGAGATGCTGTAAATGGAGTACCAGTTCGATCAGCTTGGAAATTTATTATACGTAACGATGATTAAAAGTCGCGTGACGCCTGCAACGTTTATTTCGAGGAAAATAGAGTGGTTTCTTTTTGTTTCCATTTATTGAATACGAAATGAAAATAATATTTCATGCGGTGGATAGTGTTCAAAAGTGGTTTGCCAATGCATCCCGCCAGTTGTCTCTATTAACGTTGTTTAATACGTTTATAAACGTTGAAGCAAGGTATTTCGTTTATTTCTTGTGACGTACTATAGTTTCTCGTAAAGTCAAAGTAGATGATAATATTCGACGATATCTTCTATTCTGTATCTTTTTCTCGATTTTCTAAAATTAACCAAATAGGAAAATAAACGATTAAAAAAAGGACGAAATTCCACCAGAATCGGATGCTGGACAAAGCCTTTTGCTCGAGCTCTACCTATCTGTAGCGTTGTTCCGGTAAAAGTCGCGCGCCGGTTTTCAACAAGCGACTGACATAGACGATGAAGACACGAACTCTACTACCGAAGCGAACTCACTGAATGGTATTACTACTCTTCGCGGCGGGAGGGCCGACTCGGGCTTACTTTACACCGTTGGATCTTAATTTAATGCCCAGGCCCCGCCACGACATCGATGCCTCTCGTTCGAATCGTGTCCCACTGCGATTCGTTCTATAGAAACGAACATTGCGTTCAATGGCTGCCGGGGGTGGTCGTGAGTTACGTCGTTCATTGGGTGATTTAAATGTATGCAAAAATAATTGCTGTTACGTTTCTGCGTTGGCGTTGTTAATTCTCTGTAGACAAAACGGGTTGCGCGTCCATAATTTAACCGATATTTCACCTCTGAATTTATATTATTCTTCTCGGAATTTGTACTTTTATTGGAGAAAGTTTGAAACGTTTAAGTCGACGTTTAAGATCGTACGATATAATAAAGGGATCGATAGATATCTTGAAACGTTTTAAACTTCTTCCGGACGTTTGAAAGGAATTCTTTGCCGTTAATTAATTGGAGCGATTTCAAAGTTAAACAGCAGTAGGTTTAATATCTTAATTTGGTCGCTCGTGTAAAGCAACGACTCTAATTTTCTTTGTTGCGATCGATCGTGAATAACGTCACTTTCTTGTACATAAATTAAATAAATTATTTGCATCGTGTTTAAAAAATGTGAAGCTAAAGATGTATGATCTCTGTCTTACGTCGCGAAATAGGCAATACGATAATTTGGAAAAAAAATTTGGAAAGAAGGGGTAAAAAAGGTATTAAGATCAGGGTAGATTCAGCGTTCGCAAAAAGTTTCCAGAGAATAAATTCCTATGTATTTTACGATCCCATAATTTGCAGATACTGATTTCGATAATTGCGCGGAATTGCCGTTCAATCTACTCGCTAAAACTTTAAATATAGGCCTAACCGAATTATACCTACAAGGGGCAAGCTTACGACAGAATATTAGCTATTTCGTTTATGGTTCCGCTAAAATCTATTACGCTTGTTATACTGGGAACGACTGTATCGTTTGATCGAGAGATCGACGGATATCATAGAATTTCTCTAGCTTTTTTTCAAAGCCTAGACGAGTCTAATATTTAGAAATTTCACTGGAAACCAGCGAAACACGCGCTTTCCATTCTCTTTACCACTTTCGCCCTATCGGTCGTAATTCATAATTTAGATCAATATCCATGATTCCGTTAAGTATCCCGCGTTTCGATCAATTTAAAGGTTTATTAATGGGCCCCGGAACCGCGGTGGATTATGATCGATCGCTTCGAACACGGTACGCTGTTATTTCGGAAATTCTTGCCGAGCCCCTCGTTAATTCGAAGGGTTTACGGTGGGCTGCAACACTCGTAATCGTCCAACATTGTGTCCCAGGAATGCGCCAGGAATTCCTCGACCGGCCTGGAAACCGTCTCTTTGTGTCCTTTCGCTTGTAAACTGTAATCGATCGGAAGGCGTATAATGCGAGGTTTCTGCTCAACGATCGAATTCGTGTTCGAAGTTTCGTGGAGAACGATGGCTTCGGGTTATCGGTGTTTTAAATTGCGGCGAAAGTGTGAACAGTTAGCCTGAATCGAACGAATCGGGTGGTGGACTCACAAAAAGCTTATAAAATGATAAATCGTAAAGTGAAAATGCAAGGCGAGTTCGCGCAGAATCTTTCGAGGGATGAAACACTGAATCGTGCAGAGACGAGAGTGCGACTGAATCGATTTGAATATAAGTAAATTAAAAGATAGAAAGATATAACGTTCAATTTTCTTCCAAATCCGTTTAGTTTTCTTCGATTTAATATAAAATTAAACATTGATATCGTTATCCAAATAAGATAATCGTCCATATTTCGTAAAGAAATTCGTTCAACAAAATATCCCGTTAAAGGAACATTAATGCGTTTAAATATGAGATTTTTCATTTCGTTACGTCGTTCAACACGCTACAACGAATATTAAATAATTGGATCGAAAGTAATAATTTATTTATTAAGAATATGTTTCGTCGTTAATGTTCAATCGTTAAACAGCAATACGCTCAGCCATCTATTATCGAAGATAAAAGTGGTCATTTATTTTTGTAACACGCGCAGCATCAAGATCTATCGCACACTGTCGATCGATGATGAATCGATGGATACGACGACACGTTTCAAGCACGTGCAACACCTTGTTGGAGTATGTCCGCGGATGCTAACGTGGACGACGCCATTCGATCAAACAACAAAGCAACAAGACACGAGAAAATTGACGTCGCGTAAGTCTACAGAGATAATAAGCCATTGATAAGACGGAGACTCTGTGTGGTGAAACCTGAAGACGAATTGCATTTTACGTGTTTATACGTTGAAAAGAAGTTCTTTAAAAAGATTTCAGCGCTAAAATAGTCCAAATTCGAAAACTGGAATTCTTGAGATCTTAGTTTACGTTTTCACCTTTCATCGACCATAACTTTTATTTTGGAATCTGCGCGAACGTTAAAAAGAGTAAAAGAACAGATGTATGGCCTTGCGTGAAAATTGAAAAACAGAAATAAGAATCCAAAAACGAAGAAACTGAAAATAATGGTATTTTTTTTAGCAAAGACTTGTCATTGATTTCTCGGTGATGAGATATGGACGTTTGTTATTATAATGGGCGGTTTAAATGCAAATTGATAATGGCGAACAAAAAAATTCAAGGATTCCAGGAAATGGTAAAAGTCCATGGCTCGGAGTACCACATACGTGTACGCGCATTATATATATTATCCGAATGCATCAAACGGATTTATCGTGACATACGAGTATAATTACTCGACCGTGCAAAAAAGGCAAGTAACATTCCAACAATTCTACCTTTCACGCGTTGCAGTTTTGCAATGCTCGGATCGTGTTCATCAATCTCTTCGTTCAATTGCGTTCAACGATTGCGTTGCAAACGTGAGAACATTTCGTTTCAATTCTTATTCGCGTACATTCTTACTAGTGTCTTAATTATTTTAAGCATTTCTTCTAGAAGAAAGAAACCATAGATTCGACGAAATTTTCTGATTAGTGCGAAAAGAAGATGAACGTTTCCGTCGATTGTTACCTAGCCCTTATATTATTTTCCTCGTATTATACGCGCATCCGTCGTTCGGGCTTGATATCAGAAAATATTTAACTCGGGCCAATGTTAAAAAACATATCACCTTTTTATCGCTTTTCAATTTGTACGATCGATCGGTAATGTTGCTGAGCGATACGAGTTACGATCGCGCGAAAAGAAACGAAAGCTCGTAAAAAGTCGCACCTCCGCTGTCCATACCGCTCTATTATACGGAACTCGGTCGTGACTGAATATAATTACTTCACGGATGGTCCAGACGAACTTTGCGCAACTTTACGAGCCTCTCGTTATTGACTACAGCTCACCTCTTGTAACTCTCCATCGGGCCGCATCGTTCCATGCCTGCGTTCTTCGGATTCGATTTTGTTCGCAGAGTTAAGTTGCGTGCTATGGAATTTGTTTCTACCGGGCGAGTTACACGAGATGCGTTATTAGTTGGGTAGAAATAGATGACGCGATTCCTTCTTCGGTCTTCTTTCTACGAGTAAAAAAGGTACGTGGAAATATTTGTCGCAGCTACTGTACGTCTCGAAAGATCAATTTTATTTTACAGAATTATTCTTCCCCGAGTCGTTAACGAATAACGTTGCGTTGAAAAATGTCGGGTTGACTAAAAAAAATCTCGCAACCGCCAAGATTTACAACAGAATCTCTACCAGGCTCGTAACACCGCCAAGGAACGGGTTTGTTGAAAACACGTAGATTTTGCCGTTGTTTCGCCGTTGTAATACTTTGAAAACGCCGGCAAAATTAATACACGCAGGTGGCCATGCGGGGAACACGTGTAAACGTCAGAAGGATGCGCTCGAGAAGACCGTAATTCACTGCACGATTTTCAAGGAGCTGTCTGAATTTATCATACGCAAGAACACTGGGCCGTGCATCAAATTTCATTGCACGGCTGTGGAAGTTTGACAAGGTGTGACGGGCCTGTAGCACGTGTCGACGCGATGCTGCGCCCTCGGCAGCTTGCTTCGCGTTCCATTCGCCTCTAAATGCGACCCTTTGCCTGGCCTTGATGCCCTTTTTACGTAACATGCGAGGTATTCGCTTATTTTTTTGCCAAAAACAAGAGAAGATCTTTGTTCTCGACGTGGAAAGAATTTTTTGCGCGAAGCGATCTTCCATTTCGCTCACTTTCACGTACACTGATTCGCGAAAGTATTTCAACGAGTATTTATCGTAGAAAACTTTTACGTTCGCATCGTACGTGTCATATTTTGAAATTTCATCGACACTGCTACGATAAACGAGTGTCACGATCATAGCGTTAACGTTTGAAACCACTCTGAAAATGTGCATGGAGATTTATTACACGTTTATTGCAAATATACGAATTTGTAACGTTAATGGAATATTCATTAGTAGATTTAAGTATTGTCTTATTATATTTCGCCCCCGGAAGATAAATATTTCCTTAACGATGTTACGATTTAATTATTGCACGGATATACAACTGCGATGCGCATCCGAATAGAAGCAGAATTTACTCGTACGAACGGTAAACTTTCTTTTCCAAGCAACCACAGAAGATAAGTAGCAAGGACGACAAAAGAGGCAAAGAAAGTTTACAAAGACCCGAGATCGATCGATCGAGAAAAGCGGTACGACGTACGATATAATAGATACCAGAATCGTAGAAAACAACGGCAAATTTCCGCAACATCGAAGAAAGCAAAAAAGTACACCACCCTTCGCCGAAGACTAGAACCGATTCTCGTCAAAAAGATCACGCTGACCTATTGTCGAACAAGCGGTCGAAGAAAGCGGATAGGCTTGACAAAGAGTCCAGAAACCTTCGACATAGGACGCAGAATTACCGAAAACAACAATCAAATTTCACCGCGAAGCCAGTCTTTACGCTTCGTCGATGTAGACGGCGACACGAGAAAAAGGAGCAACAGGGTAGAGAAACGGGGAAGAAAGAAAAGGTTTATCGAGCGTAATCCCGTAGATTTTTGGAACAGCCTTCGTCGGATAGGTCGTTTACCCTTATCTCCGGTCGAATCTAGTACCGGTGAAGTGCGAACGATCGAGCCTCTGCGACGAAACCGAATCTCGATCGAGGTGGTCCCTTCGGTGGATTCAGGATCCCTTCGGGACCCAAAAGCGATCACCTCGCTTCGCTGGGCCTCGTTGCGTGCCGGCAGTCGTTCTCTTCGTCGTCTTCTCTCCCGTGGAAAGAAAGGGCCGAGGGAGGGAGGCGCGCCTTTGTGAATATCGTTGGCCGACGCAACGCAGAAAGCTACTTTATAAGTAACAGTCGACCCCATTTACGTCGTTCGACCAACGAGACGAGAGTACGTTTGGCACACGGGGTGAAATAACACGAACCACGAACGCGATAAAGTTGCAATCTCTTCGGTGGAACGTAACCGTGACATTAGGGGAGGAAACGCGCGGAGCGAGGGTAGCAGCGATGATCGTTTTCTCGATGCGAACGAACGACCTGTCGAAAGCCGTCGTTTTGCTAGGATTTTACGACAGATGTTTGCCGAGTGAAAATTTGTCGGAGAGTCGTACGTAGGCATAGTAACTGGCTTGTTCCGATGATCGAACTGAAACGATCGAGACACTTTTGGCGGGCTATATTTATTTGAAGAAGTTTTACACATTATTTTAAAGAAATTGTAACGGTAATTGTTACGCAAGCGTCGAAGATTTTAAAAATCGAAGACGATAAGAAATAAAAAAAGGATAGGAGGAAGAAGAAAGATTTAACGCACGAATAAGTGAGATTTATATAGAATTACGATATCATATAGAGCTATAGAACTAATAAAATCAATAACTAAAAATATCGACGATCATTCCTGCGAAATGTCACATTCGAAAATAGACGCGTATTTCTATTTACTAAATTATATCTTTTCACGCGTACATCGACATTGTAAAAAACAGTCTTATGTTTTCGACGCTTCTTCATCGATGCATCTGTATGTCTACATATATATTACCAGACTTGTTTCAATAAGATCAATATCCACGTAAAACGATAGTCGTCGACGAAATAATCGCAGCGAGCGAGCGATAAAATTTCGATGGAAGAAGGTAAGGTGGTGTCTTACCTAGTTTGCCGTGGTCCCTGGATCTGCCCAAGAATGAGAAGGGCTATCGCGATTGCCGCGATGTCACCACAACGCATCTCTTACATCACAATCCCCTTGTTTATTTGAATTCATAAAACGGATGCACACGGGACGGAGTTTTACGCTTCCGCAGTCAGGCAACCGGATGCACGTCGGATGTTTGTCGTTTCAGTGGCATGACACGCGTTTCACGGTCCTCTCGCACGGCATTGCACGATTTCTCGCACGGAACTCGACACACAAACACGATCTACATACCTCGAGTTCTAGGTCCTTTCCTCGAATATTTTCAAAGAATTATTCCTTCTACCGCGTATAAAGCGTACTTTAAAATTCAATCACGAGCCATCGTGATTTTTTTTTTTTTTTTTTTAGAGATTTACGAAATATCTTATTTTCGTATAAAACGACGATCAAGTCGAAAGAAGGTCCTTTTTGGTCGCTTCAAGTTGCTCGGAAATTATTTTTCAGAGCCTCTGCACATTTTTCTTCGATCTCTTAAATATTGGATCCAAGTACCAAGAAATTCGTCTTTCGTTCGCCTTTAGCTGCTCGAGAATAATTGCTCGATCCCTTTTTCCATACAAATCGTTTCTTAGTTATTTCGTCATACGTAAATCGCGATCGTGTAATTGCAAAATTACATATATTCGCCAAACGCGATAAAATCGCAAGAGTTCGTCGTCCGTTTGGATTGCAGCGTCTATAAAAGTCGTCGTATTAGCCGAACGGCACCAGCAATCTCCGTTCCGTCAACGAGGAGCCCCGTTAAAGTCACCGTGCACGGTGTACCTTCGCGAAGCTGTCGGAACAAAGCCGCATGCTCTGGACAAGCGCGAAACAGCTAAACCACGGGACCAACATTTGGACAGTGTAAAGTGTTTGCGCCGCTTAACTGGTCCGGCGAGAGTGTTTGCAATCGCCAAATACTCGAGAGTCGTTCGCTTTAACGGTGACTAAGCGCGAACAACGCACGTCCACCGGTTGATGTGTCTATACCAGCATCGGTACGCGTGCTGAAATCGCTCGTTCGTTTCGCTTCTCTTCCTCGTCGAGTTTTTCTCGACTTCCGTCGTCTTGTAAATTTTTGCCTTCGCTCTTGACTTTTACCAGCTGATCTCTCTGGTTTTCGATCTTCGATCTCTTTCAGACTCTGTCGTCGACTTTGATTCTTCGAAATCGCATTCACTGCGTGCAAGA
This sequence comes from Bombus flavifrons, assembly GCF_040668555.2. NCBI lineage: Eukaryota > Metazoa > Arthropoda > Insecta > Hymenoptera > Apidae > Bombus > Bombus flavifrons. The sequence continues at coordinate 12,186,446 of NC_138454.1, forward strand.
GTAGGGGTACGCGTTACAGGAGAGCGTCAAAGAAGAATCGACTATTCCGACCGTTGTCTAACGCGACGCAACGTAGTTATCGAATCGTTAGCGACTGGTTTCTAATTAAAAAGCCAACGAAGCGGCGCAATCATCGACACGGGAGCGTTTTATAGCCGAGCTTTCTGGCCGATCGGAGATATCCGGCTCACGCGACGTATTATTGCCGTGGAATCGCTCACGCGAGGATATCGTCTTATTGTCCGGTTAACGATTCCGTGGTGGCGTGAACTTATCGATCGGCTCATCGTCATCGCGTTAAAAGTCCGTCGAGATCGTACGGAACCACGGGGAGAGCGTGATCGATCGATCGTTCGTTTCGCGTACACACGGTCACGGAGAGAAAGACGAAGAAGACGAAGAGGATGTAAGAAGAATCGTACGACGAAGACGAAGAAAAAGGAAACGTTCGTTCCTCCGTTCGGTTAGCCGCGCTCTTTTTCTCTTTCCATCAAGGGGCCACGAACGCTCCTCTCCTCTGTTCGGCTAACTTAACGAAGAGGAATTCCTTTTCAACGAGTACCCCTCCCGTGCTACCGGTTCTTATTGTCCCACTCTGCTTCTTTATTCCTCTCTTTTGTCAGTTTTTTTCAACTTATAGCCGTGGCCCGTAAAAGCGTCTCGCGGCACTCGGCTCTCGGTTCTCGGTTTTTCTGCGACGCGCTTTATTTATTCCACCGTACGGAAATTTGTATGCCGCTTGCTTCTGGACCGAACTTTACCAGCTGGTTCCACGACACCCGACGAATGCCACCGGGACACCTTAAACCGCGTCTCGACGAGCCTGCAGCTTGTCCCGCTGCCCTCGCGAACCACGCGATCCGATACACCGTGTCAGGATCGATCCACGACTAACAGCATCATTCACCTGCCAGCCTTGGCGAACGCTGCGCTCGCAGGAGACGCGTGTCATCCGATCTCTCCCCCCTTCTGCTCGGATTATCTCCGTCGTAATTAAACTTTCATGATCGATCTACCCTGTCCGTGGACCGGACACTCGAACAGGACAGGTGTAAGGGTTGTCGCCTTCTATCTCGATGATCCAACTCTGCCTCCTCGGAGATATCGTATCTTACAGCTCGTTAGTCATCGCCGATCGTTCGAACGAAACGCCCTTTCGATTCCAGCCTCTTTTTCCTTTTCCAACACGATTCTTATTCTTACAAAAGTCCGATAAATACGATCTTACGTAGTAATTCCTGCTCGAATATCTTCTCGAGATTCGATAACTTTGCGTCAATTCGATCTATCGATTTTATCAAACGTCTTTAAAACGGAGTCGATCGTTCGACGAACCCCCGAATCTTTAAATCTTTAAACTCGTCGATACTTTGTTTTATCGGTTTAGGATCGAGCGATCCCTGAGATCCGATGTAATTCGGTTTAAATCGCGATCGCGAGCAACGATAGCCCCGAGTATCGGCGCGGAACTGGAGCAGAGGGTAACTGTGCAAGGTGTGCGCGGTGCAACCCGGTGTTCAAGGTAACCATAAGGCGACCACCACCATCGGACACGCGGAGTGACAAGCACCACCACCACGACCGACACCGCCACCACCACCACCACCACCACCACTACCACCACCACCGCCACCACCACCACCACCACCACCACCTCCACAACCACCACCACCACCACCACCACCACCACCGCCGCCGCCACCACCACCACCACTATCAGCACCAACAGCAACCAGCAGCAGAGTCATCGAGAACACCGTGTGCCCAGGAAAGGTAGGAGAGCACCAGCGCGTCCGAGGGGTTAGCCGGTATGGGGAGTCAGACGGGAATACCGCGTGCACATGGGAATTTGAACGAGCGGGCAGAAAGTAAAGCGCGTTCGGTCGAGAGGAGGGCCCGCGATGGACTGGCCTCGCCAACCCAAGTCCTCCTACCTTTGGGATCAGGTCCCAGCCTCTACGATGTTACCTCTACGATCCTACCTCGCCTCTGTCGCTCTCTTTCTCGCTCTTTCTCTTTCTCTTTCTCTCTCTCTTTTACTCTAACTCCTGGCTACAACGTCCGGCTTTCTCTGTTTCTCTCCTCCGCTCTCACTTAACTTTCCTCCCTCTTGATACGCTCCCGTTCTCCGTCTTTCCTCTTCCTCTCTCCCTGTCTTCTCCCTCCCCCCCTCCTTTAATCTTGCTCCTTCTCGTTCCGTCCCTGTTTCAGCGACCGTTCTCGCGGCCGTTTCGCCCGTACCCTCTCGCTTTGCTTTACTTTCAGAGTTACCTGTTGCCCAATGCATCGAACCCGTACGTCTATATTCGCCGGCCGCGTCAATTTCGACTCTCGCTACCGTCCCGCCGCAACCACGGCTCTTCCAAACGGCCGCGATCTTTTTGGCCATGCCATTCCAACCTCCTTTTCCCAAGTGTCGTCTCCCTTTTCGCGGTTTCACGGAATTGCCGAATGGCAGGATGAAAAATGGGTCAGAGCGGTTGATGGGTTTCGCGCCATGTGGAACGTGGAACGCGTTGACGGAAAGCTACGAGTACACCGCGCGTCTTTACGCGTTTATGGGAAATTTGCAGCTACGTATACACGTACAGAATGTACGTTGTATACGAAAGCGTATAAAACGTTGAGAGTGCAGTACTCGTAATACTTAGTACGCCAGACAATTCTCTGCTTACATTCCGCTTTTCCAATTATCTTCGTAACGATACGAATTTCCAGAAATATTCGTTACACGATCGTTGTATTTATATTATAAAATACGCTATAGTATTTTAGAATTCTCATGTTTGCGTAATACATTTACCGGAATCGCGTATTCCTGCTACCGACGCCACTCGAAACAACGATGTTAGAACTGTTTCAGATAAATTCCACGATGTGTTACGAGATATTCATTCGCCATACGTCACGTTGTCGCGAGGCTGCGACACTCGGCATAAACGAGATATAATTCATTGTGCTGGATCGCAGGATCAATGAATTTCTAAACGGTGTTCCTTTTCTCGCACTAAGAATTCTTTTCCTCTTCATAAATACAATTCATCAGGCATACAGGAACGAATTGGATTCATTGAAACTCGCGTTTCGCACATTCCTCGAATCATTTTTATCCATTAAGTTGAAGCAACGAATAAACATAGATACTTCTGCATTTCTAGTTTCGTTTTAGAAATGCAAAGATTTTCTGATCAGATATCGATATCTGCAAAAAGACGAAAGAATAAGGAAGTTCGAAATCATAAAAGCAATAAATTGCAATTAAATATCAAATCTTTCGAGTTCGAATTTCTTCCTTATTCCGCGGGAAGAAAAATTTGTTCGAAAGTACGAACACCAAAACTGCGCGTTTCATCGTGCAGTTTTGTAAAGGCAACAAATTTTCACGCTATCGTCCACTGAGATTTTAATCAATTTCATCGAAAATAGATAGAAACTACGAGCCAGAAAACGAGTTCTAAATTCAATATACCGTCAATTTATTCAAGGATAATATATCATCGCAACTAAGTTATTATCGAAGTATCTCAGCCATCGAGTAATACAAAGAGGAAAAAATCAACGATTATAAATTTATCGTGTTTTCCCCGTATAATCTTCGAACTCGTTTATTATTTGGTCAATTAATAACTTATGAAATACACACACGCGACATGGAGCGTGAAGAGGTTAAAGATCCAGTATTACGACATCCAGGTATATAAAATAGCAACGTTCCAGTAACAATGCTACTGAAATATGTAGTACAAGATCGAAGGTTTTAAAATTCCACAGAACTGGCTCAAAGGCTTGAAACAACGAGTTTTAAGCATCGAAACAATACTCGGGCGGGATACCCGACGCAGGAACAATGCGATTTCGTAGTCTCACGTTATTCAGATAGGAAACAAATACAACGTCGAACGAATCGGTAGCCCAGCGTTGGAATTACGCGGTGCTCCTAGCCCGACTCCATTTATCTTTACGCACGTTCGCGTGAACTCGTGCCGCTGCCGCCACCGCACCAGGTATCCTAGTGTAAAATGCAAATATATATAGCGTTCCGCCTTAGATCGCCTATCGGCTTATTTATTACTTATTTCGCTCGGCGCTGTCCAATACAGAATGCCGGAACTTATTAATCTCAACGGATGTCTGTATTCGAGATGTGTACCGTCAATTTCCGACTCTGCGCTGTTTCTCACGGACACGTTGTGTAACCTGGATACGTGGTGTCCAGATCAACGGATAAGACAAGTTAAGTTATTAAGAATGTAGACTGATCGTACGTCGAAGAATATCGGAAAGTTGCGTAAAAGCGGTTATAGAATTTCCAGACGCGTGAAACAGAAATTTTGGGTAGATGCGATTCTTTCGAGGATACGCGTCTATGTAAGAAAGGAACGCATAGAACAAAATTATTTCGAGAAAACTGACTTTCGAAATTTGTTCGATATATGCGAATCTGGCTAGTTACCGACTAGATACACGAGTAGATAATCAGCTGGAGGTTATTCTACGCGCGAAAACAAGTGGAAAACGCGGAATAACATTTTCCCACGTCTCGCGTTATTTGAGAAACTTTTGGTAGTCACTGTATATCACAGATTATGTCACTATCCTGACGCCATTTTTCCACCCCCTACACGTTCGAATTTACTGGCGGTGCACGGTTGTGCAACCAGTCGGAATGACCGATACGTATCCCCGCGTGAGTTTTCGATCGTATCGCCGCGCGCTCATGATTCATTTCGTGGGTGGATCGGGCGATCTACTCGTTCGACTTGATGTACGAGGGGTGTGCCTCGGTTCTCGATCCTGAACAGTGAACGTCCACGTAACTGAAAACGCTCGAGCCATTCGCTTGGACGGGGATCTCTCCGCGATCAGCATCGGCAACACAGATCGGCAACACGATCTTATCCGCCTTCGACTCGTCGTATATTCTCGTGCAACGATGAGAAACGACGAATTATTAACACGGGCATCCGAAATTGTCCGATATCGATCTTGGATAGGTGAATTGGTCTGAGATCGAGCGCGATGAATAGAAAAGGGTTTATCGAAGTTAGAATTATAGCTAAAAGGGAAATTCGAAATTTACCTTGGTTCAATTTGAACGCATAGATATGAAACCACCACCAGTGAAAACGTACAGATATAAATCTAGACAAATATAATATCTAGATAAATATACGTAAGCGCGCAACGCACTTTTTAGCACTTTATCCTAGGTATCGAATTGAAAGTGAATCTCTAACCTGCCACTCAGCTTTGCACGTACCTATAGAAACGTACCTATAGAAATCCTTAACCGAGATTCACTTCAAAGAACAAAAAATTCTCCTCCAATCTCATCTAATGCGACTTTCCCCGCAGATTCAAACGGCATACAGCTCCTAAGAAACGCAATAAACTTCTTGTTAACAAATTGCCCAATTGCTGTACGCAAGAACTATCGTAAACTCTCGCAACTTGTACCACGTGCTGAATAAACATATCCCCGCCTAACGGCCGTAGCAATCAATCACACGACGTATCGCGAACAAGAAATGTACACTGTCGAATAAAACTTGAACGATAAACGGGTGAGAAACCGATTTAAAGGAGGCGAGAACGAGGCCAAAGAAGTCGATCGTACGCGAGAAAAAGCGGCGACTCGAACGCCCGATGAGGAAGATCTACGGCACGCATCTCCGCGTAATTTGATTGAACTCGCCGATACGCGGTTCGAGAGCTCGTAAGCGATAAAATGCCAGTTAAGTAATAGAAGCACGGTCCAGTTCGAGTAATAAACTGTTCACAGGGATTATAGTTGTCTTTTCGCGCAATCTCCGTGCTCGTAAAACGCCACTGCTCCTTACTATTGGGAAATTATTTTTCATCGGGACGTTCTCGTTCGTTTACTCGGACAAGCGAATCCGATAAGCGAATCCGCGCAAAAACTGTCAGACGGAACATGTTACGCGACTATATGATAACTTTTACGGTCTCGAGGCATAGCACAGTATTAAAAGCGTGTTTTAACGTTCGATCGAATCGCTTTCCCTTTAAGTCTATTTATTGCGCGTATAATCGCGCGCAGTGGATAGAAAAAGTATAGAAAAACGGAAATTATTTGGATTTCTTAGACTTTGAATTATTCGGATGACAGTTGTTTGATCGATGAGCTAAGCACGTATAATTATATAGAAATTTTTATTGGAGATTAATGCTCCAAGGATATCTATCTATCTATCTATCTATCTATCTATAAACCTTTTTCGCATTTACTCTTTTAATCACTGTCCGCGATATATTTGTTCGTTTAAAAGAAACGCGACGAAATTGGAGAAATCGAGCGATCGTTCGGTTCGACGTCTCGAGCGCGCGCGTTCAGAACAGTTCTAGATGTTTCGATCTCAATATCTGCCGCTTATTTTACGAGCCAAGAAAAATTATATCTCGCACAGTCCATCTTTCTTGTCAAACTCTCAGTCTCTAAATTCCACAAACCCTAATCACGTAACAAGCTCCTATGTCCGATACCTCGTAAAACGAAAACTATCCTAACATCGTTCATTCCCGGATCATTTCTAGATCCACTCCCCTCGAACACTCCCCTTTTTCAAGAATACATTTTCATAACTCATCCCACTCTCTGCATCCCCCTTAATATAAAGTATCCTATCCTCGTAGTTTACTATCATTCGACGCGATATTAACAATAATTTGTTCGCCAGATCGAGAAAGAAAGGAAACAAAAGCGTGGCAAGGGAGTGTCATAAGCGACATATTTATGTCCGATGGTCAGGTGAGCTCCGTAACAGTTCTCAGTGCAGTCGGCAATTTTCTTGTCGTTATAGTCGCGCGACATGCGAAGAAACGCGAACGGAAATTTTTATTCAAAACGAATGGACAAGTTCCCTTCGATTTTCCAGGAAACGTGCCGCGTGTAGGTCCTGAATAAATTCGATTAATTGTATGTCATTATTGGGTAATTGCATTCGCCATATGTTCTTGGTTCTAAGGGGTTCCGTAGTCTTTCGTGAATTTTATACTTACGCACACTCCGCAGTAACGGATATCGAATTGCGATCATCGCGATTATCGCTAGTGCAAAATTTTAAGCATCGCTCTCGTTATACGCACAAATAATTTCATAACCTTTGTTTATACTCAAAATACGAATTACTCGGCTGTAAAGTACAGCGTAACTCTGTACTTACGCTCCAAGTACGAACACTTCGATGTTATAAACCAGTTTATACGATCTACGATATGAACAATTGCATCTAAGCGGTCAAGCGAAGTATTCTTGGCAACAGACGCGTGAAATTCGTCGACAATCGGACGCAATAGGAGAGAGAAATTGAATTTTATCCGGCCATTCGGCAGTTTGATTGCCAGCACAAAGCCGATCGAGTACGTGCCGGGCGCCGCGATCACAGCTATTCCATCGTTTTATTGAAACGACTCGAACAAACGGCAGGAATCATGTCTGGCTGCACAGCCTGTCGCTTCGGACACTCGGCTCGCTTACACAGGATATCCCGTAATAGCTGCTACAACGATCAAATACAAGGCAATTCGATGTTAAACAATAATCGAAAGATACGTACAAGCTTTTTCTTTTTGTATAAAATTTCCTTCTTTAAGGATTAACTCGTTCATAATCCAATACGATATACCATATCTTGATACAAGAAATACATCGGAACATGAATCGCACGAATACTAGAGCCAGAATTTCGAAGAATCTCCACCATGTTCGAGCGAAGAATGGTTCGCAAACGGGGAACCCCACTACTTTCTCGATCGGCAACACCGACGGGAAAAAAAGAAAAAAGTGTTAAAATCAACACGTAGGAAATGCTTCTGTATCGCAAGAATCATCGCAACACACTGCAACGCATGCAACGCGAGTGTTATCGTTCCACGCGATAAGAGGCCTCGGTCCATCCGAGCTCTCGGGACCGGAAGTCGCGCGTTACGCAATCCTCTGGCTCTGTTTGCACAGGACCGGAGGTGAAGATCTCGCGTGCAACGCGAACACATTGTAGATTTCTCGTCTTATATTCGCGCGTGCGCGCGCGACCATTCTTCTCGATTCTCTCTGCGGTTCCCCTCTTCCTCGTGACCATCGTAAAAGCGTTTACTGCCCGCCGTGAATTTTTGGCAGCGCGGATTTCACGTGGCGACGCCTTAATGGGACGTCATTAGCTTTATGATATCGCGTTATTTATATCGCGACCCAGCGGTCGCGATTTTATGGAGAACCAAGCGTAATAATGCTGTCACCTGAAATTCGTGCACGGGTGTATAAGGCCGTTCGCAAATTTGTTTTTGGTCGATGCGCTTCAGGTGGTTGTAAATCGACCATCGATGGCTGACCGTGACTGTTCGGCAACAACACTTTACGGTGCTAATTCGTTGCTATTGTAGTAACTCGCGTCGTTCTTTCTGGTATAGTTCGTCGAGAGTATCAGAGTAACGATAAGAAAAAGGAAATTATCTTTCAAAGTTTGATATCATTTTTTGCATTCCTAGAGATGTATCGTAGATATATGGTATAGTAAGTACGATATAATTGAAAGTTGCTACATAACGCGAGAAGAGCAACATACGCTGTTGCGACGTTAGAGTAATACCTATCGCGATTTGATATCGACGTTTACCGGAATATTACGGAGCATTATCGTAATGAGACTGCGATATTACAGAGCAGGACTGTGTTATTAGTTAACCCTTTCGCAACGACAACTTTGACGAATAGTTATTGTAGTACACGACTATGCGTTTGACGTACGAACAATAGAACTACGATAACACATGGAACAGAACTAAATCTAACGAGTGTCGATAACATAGCGATCGAATACATATATAACGGACGATAACCACAGTCGATACTATTATTCGGCATCCATTCGATCGCTCCACGTCAAAGACGATTAAAACGGTTGAAATTCTTTTCGTTCTCAGCTACTCAGCAATTCAAAACGTTAGAAGAAGACGCGTTAACCTTTTCATAATCATTATATGTACACAGATTGTAAATTATTATTTATGGTTCGCAATCTGATGTATGTAAAACCGCGTTACTTGTGACTTTTATGGAATTGCACAATTCCGCGAACAATACATAGTTTAGATACGGATGCGAATCGACTAAAAATTCATAAGAGAAAATAGGTTTGCATCGAGATTAAATCTCAATTAGATGTGTTGCACTTTACGAGACCAGTTATACGAGAAGCTAATGAATGTACTCTACACTATGATTATCTAGTCATCGGCACTTGATCATAGTGCTTCGTGTTTTCAATGAAGTTTAGCAAACACGCGCGCTTAACGGACTACGGTATCAATCTTATTAGCTAAACGTTATTAGAAAATGCCAGATATTGATATTATAAATAGGAAATCGACGCTATCGAATCGATAACGTTAAAACCACTAATGTCCGGAAAAAAGTATTGCATTATAAATTATTATTAAAAAATTGTACAACGAGATCGCGTCAAATTGTTATTATTTCCCCAATATAGGGGATTTTCTTTCGAGCAACGATATCTGCTATCGAAATCACTTTCACTCTTTCCTCCGATGCTTTCGATATTCCACTTTCATTCCACATAATCTATATCGTTCTTATACACGCTTACAGAGGGACGAAGTAAAACAGTTCAGGTATAAAGTGTGAAGAGGAACGCGTTTACGAGGTTGGGTTCAGGCACTCCCTTAAATAAGTTATTTCACCTTCTCTAATTCGGCTCCTATGATGCCTTTAGATCCTTCAGTCCATTCTACGCATTTTACGATTACGACACGGTTTTAACGGACGAATCGTTAAAATTCTCTGAAAAGGTCCACCGAAGGCAGTGAAATACTCTTTCGTTTTCCTGACACTCAGTCAGCGCAGTTCTTCGTCTTTAGCATAGATCGAACACGTTACGAGATCTCGGACTCCTTTATTTTTCTTATGTACGGGCGTGTAACATATTTAAACAGCGATCGTTGTTATATACGAGTCATCCCCGTTATTTGTTTTACTTCTACGACGAGACCGAAAGACGCGGAATAAGCACGAAAGAGAAAAAAGAAGACAAATTCTAAGCCTCGATCGACGTTTCTACGCGTGATTCGTTTTAGATTCCAATTTGTTTGGGCTGCTTCGATCTCGGTGAAGCCGGTTGATCCAGGTTCCACTGTATTAAAGGAATCGTCGTATATAGCGAACGTGAGCCGTTACGAGCCGATGATTCGAGAGATAGGAGCTTTACGACGATGCCGATCATTGTTCCATCACGAAATTAAGTCGGAATGCGTTGTCAGTTGACGCGACAGGCGGATATGACAGCGCCTTTATTCAGGCACGTGTGAGGTAAACCGAGCAGAGCGGTGATTTAATCGGCGAAACAAAAGCGACGGAACTTGGTCGTTTCCATCGTGCATTTTCGTCGTTTGACGATCGCAATATGTCGCCAGTAAGTTGACAACATATATCTATTATTCTGATAAAGTATTTTAATACGCTGTACGTTATTCGAACGTACAACGTGAAACTCGTTGTAAAAAAGCTTTGTTACCAGTTAGGGTACCTTTTTCGAATTCAATAGATATATTACAGCGAACACGCTAACATAGGTAGTTCGAACATGATTACGTTTTCTAGTTGAAAAGGATCTATCTCGCATGCGACAAAGATATTCAGCGAGAATACAGATTATACGGCGCTATTCTAATGCAAATTCTATAAGCTCGTAGTTAACACTGCTGGAAGCTTCCAGGTGTGAACTACGTCCTTTTTCGAACAGTGTTTTGACGTTTCGGATCGCGTCTAGCTTTGTTAGGGATTTAAAACTACGTTCTCAAATTCGATAAACACAACTTCAATTGTTTTTTCTTTCGTAATAACGTCTATCATTGAAACGATTGATCGATCGATCACGTTTAGAAAGATTCGTATCGGCTACTAAAAAATGCTTTTAAGAAAAGAAAACAAAAAAAGAATAGAGGAAAGATCGTAAAATTAACTTGAAACAATTTTAAAGGTGAGTAAATAACTTCAGAATAATTTTAATAAAACCAAACCATGACACGAAAATTACTGCGTACGAACTTGATCTTTCTAAACTTAAAGTCAACGACTAAATAACGATATACGTATAATCGTTTCGATATAAACTTTTTCGCCAAATTTGGCAATAAAATGAAGACTCGTTCGAAGAAGTTTACGTCATTCCATGCTATATAGTTTTTTAACAAAAGGAAAAGAAAAGCAATCTCAGCCATTAAACTTACAGAACTTTGAAACTGTACAGCGTTCACGCACCCCGCCCCCCCCCCCACCACACACACACACACACACATCCTGCATTATCGTTTACAAAGGACGCTCAGGATTCGAACCTAAAAAGCTGCTCCCGTAGAAAGCGGAGAAAAAAGAAGAAAAAAAAAAGTATCCAGCCTGTGTAGCTGTTGGAGTATCGCGTATCGCACGAACCCTACCCTTGTTTCTCTATTATGTCCGTCTTTTCACACAATTTCGATGTTACTCCCCGCCCCCTTGACCCGTTCCTCTTTCCCGCACGCTACCGCATTTCTCCCAGCGGCTAACATTCCACCGGCGATTCCTTTCTCCGCGTTTCTATTAGCGGTTTGTATTTCGAGCAGATGTTTCGCCGACACAATGGCCGCCACACGGGTTAGCCAGTTTCAGCCTCGTAACGGCATTGTTGCGTCGTGATATAAAAGATCGGATCCACGACCCTCCAACCTTCTCGACACCCCGAAGAAAACGTGTTTATACACGGCGTTACGAACGAATCACCTGCGGCACACCGAATCGATCCTCGTTGGTGGTGAAAGGACCTCGAACAGAGAGCTTAATCCGGCCGGGTAATCGGAGCTGATTTCCGAATGTTTAATTGGCAGAGAGTGGACGAAGCTACGTGGCTTTGTTATTCCGTTCGATCGTATTCGTTGAAATACTAACACGAAAATTTAGAGAAAATGTGCGTTGTTCTTCGGCAATTTGTACGGCAGTGTGTTTGCTTTGAGAATAGGATTATTGGAATTGTTAAAACGACCGCGATTCGCGATTGAATATTTTTTAATTATTCGTAGAAAATTAATATTCGGCATAATCTAACTGGACGAAATGTTCGAAAGCCTCTAATACGATGCAACGATATTGAAACTTAATGTACTTCTTCTTCCTCTTCCGCCCGATAAATCATCTCGAGGAACATCCCGTCGCGAAAAAACCGTTGCGAATCGGCGACAGCATCGGAGGTCGAGAGAATTCGCGAGCAACCCACCCGGAAATATGATCGTCGCCGATGGTATCGGCGCGTATCCGGTCGCGATCGTGCGACTGTAACTTGCAGCGATGTGGCGGCGCAGATGCGAAACAAACGCAGAGAAAAAGAGAAAGATGGGAAGAAGAAACGAAGGGTGAAAGAGAGTTTGACCGCACCGTTAGTCATTGGCTGCTAACACGGCAAAACCAACTCCTTTCCAGCGTGGGTCGTACGAGTATTTAATAGGAAGCAACGAGCAACAGGTCCAACCGAGAGTCGCTTGGGTTACGCCCATTCGAACGCGTTCTCGGTCTTGGAACCGCTATTTTCTCTTTATCGGCGTGGCTTTTCTCCCTTCTACGAGCAGACCAGCGACTAAACGGAAGCCGACGTTTCGATTTGCCGTCACAAGTTGGCACAAGAGGTTTATCGACTCGTATCGTCGAGCGACTAAGACGCTTCTTTTCGGTTCGTTACCACGGGAAAGAGAGACGTTCAAACCATAGAAAAAAATATCACTCTGTTCGTTAAAATAGTCGTTTTCATACATAATCGTGTCTGGTGAACGAGAGGATAAAGAATATCGGTCTCGTAAAAGCGGAGAAACGTCCGTAATGTCGCCTCTATAGTCTGTCAATTTCTAACTTGCTCATTCTACTGACGATAAAATCTACGTAGATTCAAAAAGATTACGCGTACGAATTCGTATTTACGTACATAGGAATTTCATCGATTATTTCAACGAATAAAGCGATTTGTTCTACGTCTACTTATTTTTTTTTCTTTTTTTTTTTTGGCGGAAAAGAAGACAAGACTCTCTTAGTTACTCTCTTAGTTACCTGATAATTTAGGTATATTCTATCGCGTGCATTTCGCTTGGAGATACTATATGCGATACATTATACGAAATGTTATATATCGAATGGTATGAATATACTGTATGAGTATATAAAAATTTATATGAAAAAATGTGATACAAGCGCGACTTGTTACAATACGTTATATAATGCGTTATAAATGAAACGCTTTAAGCATAATATGGTAAAGACAACGATGAAATAAAGTAGCGATCCATCATTTCTTGAACGTATAATCCGTCTTACAATTAGTTAGAAATACAGATGATATATCCATGAACAGTGTTGTATAATTAGAAGTATCGTATACTATAATCTTATTTATTCTTCGGAAGCAAGATACGCAGGTGCCATTGAAAATTAATGCCACTTATAACCAGGACAATGGACCGGCGGTCCCTACAATTTATTTAAGTGCTATTTCCTAAGGAAAACACTCGGCTCACGGGTAACCTAGACCTGGGAGTCGTAGGATTCTGTTATCTGTCAGCAGTTGTAAATGGGCTTCCACGAAATTAAAGGCTGTCCACGTCAGACTTCTTCGTATTTAACCAAATTGCTCGAAGACTGAACTACTTTAACTTTCGAAAATTTTGATCTACAGACCACGGCAATCGCTCGTTTCTAATTGCGTACGTACTATAATTATAACTACATTTGCCTTCGATAATTTAACTTCACTGCGGAATTATCATTAAATTGCTGTCAAAATTAATAGGTTAGATTTATAGCTACGTGTTATTAAAATTTATACTACAGGAGTTACGTAAACGTTTCGACAAATTTTGTTTCTTCGATGGAAAAAAAAAAAAGAGGACAAGCAATCGGAAGTTAAAGATCTTCTATCTTTATCGTCGATCTCCATAAATAGAAAAGAACCTTGCACGTTTATACAAAATCACGTTAATATTAATATTCGTCGGTAATAGAATTAAGAAGATATACTCAACCACCGTTCCAATAATCCTCCGACAAACGTTATCCAATGCCAATCCCACTCCCAACCGCATTAGGATATTTTAATGGAATCAAAAACGGTTAAACGGTCGACGAACAGTCAATTTGCAACAACGAGATGAAAATATTCAATTTCACGCATCCATCTATCGATCTATTTTAATATATAATTATATCGCGAAACATGCGAATTTGCATAAAAATGCGCAGGCTAGCAACGATACGTTAAAAGAAGTCAAAACTCTATCTATCTGTGTATCTAATCTGCGCGTTTCCATTCACAAATTCACCCCTCTGCCACCAAGCGAGTACGTTGTACGTTGGTTTTCCTAGCTTCCGCCGAGCAGAAACAGCGGGGGTATAATAATTCGCGCAGAGAGAGGCCGTACGGTGCGGTAGGTGCCGTCTCGCGAGACGAAACCAATTTTCCACGAGGCGCGATCACGTCGCTCGTTGTTTTTATCGTTACCTTGCTCTCTTCTTCTCGCTTGGGAACGCGGAGAACGAGCATCCACGCGAGCTCCACTGGACGATGGAAGATGACTCGGGCAAGAAGGGAGAAGAAGGGAAGAAATTTTAAGGAGCGAACGAAACGGAGTCCCGGTGATGGGCTCTCCGGGGATCTCTTTAAAGTGCCGCGGCCTTTCGATAATTAGAGGGCAGCCATTGTTACACCCGGCTTCGAGGAGTGCTGGCGACCAAAGTGAGAAAGGAACGAAAAGAGGGTGGGGACGATGGAAGAGGACCAGCCTCGCAGACGGCGAAACGAGCACGCTGCTTCTCTCTTTTTCTCATTTTCGCTCTTTCCTACTTTCTTGCCTTCGTTTTCTCTCGTCCCTTCTCTGTCTGTCCTTTTTCCTTGGTCAATGCGTTCGCGGAGCCTCCGCTTCGAGAAAAAAAAATCGCCCCTGCCCACGGAAATACGTGATTTTTAAGGGCCGCCACGCGATACCACGCCGTCCCGAGTAAAAGAAAGATCGTGAGAACCGCAGGAAACTGGGAACGCCGCTGCGCGTATATCGACTGCCGCGATTGTAATTTTTCGGTAATGGGAGTCGAAGTATGGGCAAACAGATTTTCGATCTTTCCATCGTTCGAGAGAAAATTTCGTCCTACGTTTGGTTTGTTTTTTACGAAGCTCATCTTACATCAGCGTTCGCTTCGTCTTAACCGTTGCGTCATTTAGTTCGAGCTTAGTCTTCCCATTTTTCGAACGATTTTCAACGTTTTATCAACGTCTCGATTAATTCGGGACATACGGTTCGAACCAAGTCACGGTAAAAGCTAAAGTCATCGCTAGAATACGTATCGAGAAACCAAGTACTCGATGACTCGTGAATATTACCTACATCTCCAACCTAACCGACCCAACCTAACGCATCGAACAAGTGGAAAAACATAGCCTCCCCCGGTATCCTTAACAGGCTCTCTCGTCCCATTTACGACTTCTCCGACTCGAAAACCCGGTACAGAGGCCTTATTCCTTCGGCCGAAGCTCGAACAATCGCGAAACCACTGGTTCAGCCAGCAATTACGTTTAATCTGTACGCCGACTGAATTATCGAACTCCGCTGGAGAACGCAAAAACCGTCTTTATTGAATCTCCGCGGTCGTAATTAAATTATCGGGCGGCGTTCGCAGGAAAGCATCGATTAGCCATTAGAAACGGAACTTACCCGAGTAACAAGCGGCTGATCCCCTTCATCGTCGCTGAATCGAGCTACCTAAGGACTGCCGTTTCCCATCTTGCGTCTGAAAAACTGGCAACCGGTCGCGAAAGCGGATCTTTCCCTCGATCTCCCGCGCAGTGGCTTCCTTCTTCCAGATCCACGATCGGTCACACGAACGAGTAATTACGCGCGATCCGCGTTTTCATAAATCATCGAGCGCAACCCGATAAAACCGGCAACGCTTTCTCCGCGACGAAAGAATGCCGTCGATCGAGCCACGAGATTTTGCGACGCGCTCTGGATCCTTTGGATCCTTAAACGACGCGGTAGCGATGTTTAATGGCGGACGGAATCGGCATTTGATAATGACAACTTCTGTTTCTTTGAACTGGAACAACGGTGGAAGAGTTTGGTATGCACGCGAAGGAATTTGGACCAGTCTTCTTCTTTCAACTTACGACTCTTTTTACGGTTCGTCTAATTGTTTAGAATTTTGTTCCGAAGAAATGATTCGCGTTATCGTTGCGAACAACGCGTAGGTTTTTGCTCATTGGTCGAATTTCTGGCGAATTCGTGTCGACGATCGTCCGATCGAGTTTTCAGGATGCTGGGATTGATCGGTCTTCGTGTTATTCGGGAGCAACGAACGTTGCTAGGCATAGTCTTTCTTTGTTTAAGTTCGTCCGAAAATGTTTCTAAAATAATCACCGAATATCTTTTCTCTCGCGATCGTTCTACCAGTATTTATGCTATTAAAGCTCGCACCACACTCTCTTAAAATGGTTATGAACAAGTCGATGATTGCCTTTCAAACGAGTTATCGTTAAAACTCGTCTTTAAAAAGTTTCTCCTCTTTGAATTCTTCTTAAAATCGCGCGAAGAAGCTACCGAGTGCGTGATCGATGTTCGAGGGATCTAAGTAAGCTCTTCTTCTTTCGTACTCCTTAAAAGCGTACCGCTGCAGTCGTTCACCGCACCATAGACATTTCAGGGATCTAACATTAAAGTACATGAGTTTCTTGCTTTTAATTGCTTCGCTTCGAGGAAGAAGTTGTCGAGCGCGATCTAATCGACTTTGAAAGACGTTTGAATCTCTTTGCTTTAACCGCATTCAGCACTGCTTCGCAGAAACTAGCGATTGACTTTGAAGTCGCAGAAACTATTAGGTCGCGATTTATAATATCCACGCTGATCTTTTCGAATATCCTCTTAATAGTAAATTCACACTTTTCCTTTGCCAGTTGTCTCTAAAATTCCAAAAGTGACCAAAGGTAGATAACTTGTACGAACAAATTCCGCCCTTTTCTTAGATCTTATCTCTGAACGTTGTTTGACGTCGCGTCGTTTAACTCGCAAAATTCACTGGAAATTCGAAGCAAAAATTTGTAATATATTTCAATTTGCAATTTATCTCGAGAACCGTCCACAGGCTCAAGTTCAAAATCTAAACTTCCTGCGACCATGCTAAGAGCACTGGAACAACTCACTTATTAAAAAATTCCTTATTCTTTTTTTCGAGCCAATCGCGTTTGAAATTACGTTGGAAACGCGAGAACAAACCTCTAGACACGCGATGTTCGCGTTCGAAAGCGAAAATCACTAAAGACCAGAGAGCGAATGTATTCGCGTTTAATTAATGTTCGGTTCGATCTAGAAGCGTGAGTCACGAGATAAATCGTGCTGACTTTTCAAGTAACCGGTGGTTACAAGCCGACAGCCGGCCGATCACTACAATTTACCAAAGTTCTTGCACTCCTCTTTTGCCCCTGTTTCCAAGCAAGGGTTAAGAGTGGAACGAATAAATAGCCGTCTCGTTCTGTAGCGGCAACAGACGTTACACTTTAAGACATTGAAGCATCACGACGACTTGGCTCTTCCATCCTCTTAGCCGAGATATCATTATCTAGAATCAAACCACTTCATCCCGGAATAGCTTCATCATCTCGCCACCTTTTTCGCGAGAAATTGTTAAAGACTAACGTTGAATCTGTCGATTTGCGTATTAAAGTGTAACGATTGCTCGTGAAATTGGCTTTTTACACTCGTTGTAGATTATGATTTTAACCTAACTGCGATCGTTCTGGCATCCTATAGCTTGTTAAATCCCAGACTGGTTTGCTTTCGTTCAACGTCTGTTTCCACGGTATCTCGATTCTCTTTTTAGCGGCTTTGCTTAATCAGATCTATATTTGTACAATTCGCTTTTCTTTATTTCAGTGTTTCGCTTACGATGCGAATTACTTTGATTTTCCTGTTATTTGCGGCAGCTTTTACCTTTAGCTTCAACACGCGTTGACAATGAATTTGATGAAAAACCGCTGCTTCGGAAGGGAAACGTTCAAACGTTATTCTTTCCAAAGATAAAAGTGTTTTAAAAGCTCTACGGGATTCCAAAGTTCGGCTATATTACGTACAGTCTTCGGTCATTAATATTCGATCGTTTGAATTATTCAGTCGAGTCGAGATTATTTCGAGAAAATTTCACAACGAAACTGCTCGTTTTAAAAATAAAACCGATCGATGGTCTCTGAAATTCAACTTTCTCACTCGCGTTTATCAGCTTTCGATCGCGGATTGCCCGACAAAAATCACCAATTCGTAAAGAAATTTCTCAACATCGTTTCTCGCGAGATCTCCAAAATTCTCAGCTTTCGTACGATCATCGGCTTTCGATCGTCAATCGTTTTGATCGTTCGTTCAGCTCGGATTTTATTCAAAAGGATTCAAAAAGTCATCGTTCCATTCGAAAGACCTCGCTACGACTCCGGAACAACGATTTCTCGAACCACAACAATTTCTTCGATCTCGATCACCACCGTTTTCCTCCGTATCGACTCTCCGACACTTTCACGCACCAAATCTCACTCACTCTCCGATATTCGTCTCAAAAAGAGACCATCTACACACCACCACTAACGATCGATTATCTTCGCTCGTCGATTATACGAACAATCACCGTCTAACCGCTCGATAATCCCCGCAAGGTTCCTCCAACTTCCTCAAAGATCCCGTTAAACAGTCGCCGATCCGTCATCCTGCGCTTCGATCGCTCGCAGACTCTTGAAACGATAGTCTTCGACCATCTCGTTGATCCACCGTCTCGCAACGAGTTCACGAAGAAGCCACGTTTATCGGGAGGGATTCCTCGATGAGAAATTAAGGGCGAGTGAAACTCGCGTCTGGGATCAGACCTTGGTTCGTTTCGAGTCGGATGATAATTGGCCCGGTACGGTAGCCACCGTTTCTTTGATAACAGGTTCTCCGGTTTCGGTGTTCTCCGTGTTCCGGGCCGCGTATCGCGCATGCGTTCGTCCTTTCGCGTCTACTCCACGGCGAGGAGGTCGTAAAGATAATGCCCACATGCCAGCCGGCAAACAGACCAGAACGGAAAATTTAGTCATCTCTCTCTCTCTCTCTCTCTCTCTCTCTCCCCCTCTCTCTATACACCCCCGCTCAAAAGTCTTGGGACAATTTATTAATAAATTATTATATTTGCTTCAAAATTGGAAGCAATTCTTTTGTCCTGGTTTTTATCCTGTTGCTTCTTTTAAGAAATCGATAACGCTAGACTAGACACGTGAGTGGAAGAAATATGAAAGTTGCGCAGAAATTTCAATGATTGGAACATAAAGTACCGATAAATGCCATTTAACGTCCTCCAACTATCGCCGATGTATTATAAGATACACATCGCGTACGTATTTCGAAAGCGTCACAGCTGAAAATAATTCACCGCTGTGTTAGAAGAAGATGGAAACCGGCAAAGGGCGATCCGGAGGACTAAAAATGGAAAAGTACAAAAATAATATTTGACCGTCGTTTCCTAAGAATCGTTCGATCGTTATATGCGCGAAAAAATGAGATTTCCGCTACAGTGACTAAGCGAGTCTATGTTGGTTATCGTCGCGATTATATCGTCCAACGAAAAACCAGTTCTTCGCGAAAGTATTCGTTACATTCGTAGAAACCTTGATATCACGCGTTTCGTACGAGACATCTTGCCCTAGGACTTTTGAGCAGGAGTGTACATCCGTATATTGGGAACGAGCGATCGTTCGCAACGATTAATTCCTTTCGTTAATTTCGGTCGGGTTGCCGCGTTTGATCGGCCCGCGACATCATGTGGGCCCTGAAACCACCCCGTTGCGGCTCTCGACAAACCACCATCATCGTGATTTTGCCTTTTGAAACGGTCTCGTCGGTTTCTTGGTTTCGTTGAAACGCGATTAGCTCGGTTCACGTGATCCCGTTTGTTTGCGCGTGTGCGATCGTTTATCGCGCAGATTCGCGTTCAACGCGGCACGATTCAATTTCGTCGGGCAATTACCGCGACCACGAGCGAGTCTTCCGCTATGATTTTTGCCAGCGAACCCATCGGGCTGCTCTTCTCTTTTTCTTTCCAGAGATTACTCGGTCCGCTTCGTGCGGCTCGTTCGCCGTATTTTTCTTCCGGATCGGCAATTTGGTTTTTATCGAACGTTTTGTCAATCGGTTTGTCGAAGTTTGAGACAGGTGTTTCGAGAGTTATTCGAGGCGTGATTAAGCGTGCAGGAATTTCAGAGAGCAAGGAATATTTTTTTCCGGAGCAGATCGAAGAATGAAAACGCTCGATAGGAATTTGTTTATACTCACGCGTATATAAAATAGTTTAAAAGAAAGCAACTTGCGTGTCGCCTTAAACTTCAAATATTTTCCTAACGTATTTCGCCGATAACGAGCGAAAGTCGTAAGGGTAAAAAGCGAAACGATATCTCCGATATACCCTTGTGTAGGTTGGCGAAAGAGCATAACGCGCTAGAGACGTGTTAGTCGACTTGGTGGGGTTAACAACACATTATAGAAGAATCTCAAGCATTCGTGGGGTTTGTGCTCTAACTCATAAAATTGATCGTGAAAATTCTCGTGTCGTCGAGTTATCATTTGAGAACCATTAACTATTTAACGATTATAGCTAAACGATCGTAAGCTAAGATTACAAATTATACGTACATGTTTCATCTGAATCCTGTAGTGCATTTCGTTCTATCTAGAACATACGGTGAATTCGGAACAGCAAGATAATAAAAGAGTTCAGGACACTCTGTGTATGGGTTCACAGTCGTAAAAAGGTTAAAACGTTTCTTTCGAACTTATCTAAAGAGCGATATATTTGAAATATCGAAAACACGTTACAAAAATACCTAACTTCTTAGTACATCCGGTTATAAAATTTCTAATTGATAATACGTTTCGCTTGTATATCCCTTCGCGTTACCGAAAGCTTTACCGAAAGGAAAAGCAAAATACGTATTTCGAAATAAATCTCCCATCTCTCTAATAAACAAGCAAAATCATTAACGCATTCGTACTCTTGTTATCGTATTTTTAAAAGCCAACGGATTAAAGCGAGACTTTACATGCCATTTTTAAGCATCTATCGCGCTTATCGGATATCACAACGTACGTGTTACGCTCGATTTGAAAATCGAATTTTCCAAAATTTAATTAATACCCTGCGATTTAGGTGAACATGCAAGTTGGTACAGAGCGTAGCTAGCGGAGTGGAAAGCGCGTTCAGTCTCGTATAAATCAAATCGTTCCGTGGCACGGCAGTGTAATTAGCGGCTCATTAACGATGTTAATTTATTGGCCTACTTGTCGCAAAGCGATTCGATACCAGTTAGATCGCTTCGTAATTATTCGAATGGAACGGTTTTCGTTTTTCTAATTTGGACACCGGTTCCCTCCGGCGACAATTCAGTTATGCAAAACAATGCACAGAGGGGCTCCGATCGATTTCCAAACCAGTTTTCCATCGGCGTTCCGACCGATCGAAAATCGAATTGTTTACGTAAAGTTGGACTGTTCGCCAAATAGATTTGGTCACTCGGTAACAAAAGCAATCACGCGCTTGAGACGCAGAATCGTGAATATCAATCTGTCCCTTAGATACAGAATTATTTGAACATGCTGCAACGTTAGAACCGAGGCTGTAAACTCAAATTTAAGAATTCCATTAAAAGGCCATATAACACGAACCCCGGGTTATTAACAAATCCCATGTAACCCCGTCGGAGAAGTTTCCATTAAACAAACTACCAAGATCTCGGTGAAGGAATAAAAAGAACGTTGTATATTTTACCAAGGCGAGTTCTACGGATGGTCAGCGTTGAACCGCCGTAAAACATTCCGCTAAAGTGTGTTCGCATTCGCCTCCTAGACGCGGATCGTCCTCCGCTAAGATCCTGGTGAAGAAAAGCTGGCGAAGAAATGTCGTGCGTCTAATCGTGAACGTAAACACAGAACTCGCGTTCAGGCTCTCGCATGGTCCCACGAAATGTGTTTTAACGACTGCCGCACACGGTGCATGAGCCATAAATGTTGCGCCGACCCGGGGATTCGTGTAATAGCCACTAAAAGCAGCCCTCGTCCCTTTATGGACCGTAAAAGCTCGGATATTTGGAACGAGGAAACCGTCGCTTAAAATTTAAGCAGAAGCGAGCCGCGATCGTCCTCGATGGGCCGACGACTCGTCTTTTCGGAGTCGTCACACCGCGAAAAGCAAAGTTTTCTTCGTCGTTCGTCGAGCAACGAATTTCTTATTGATTTCGACTTCCTCGTCGAATTTGAGAAGAAAGTATTTTTTTAGATCGCTAGGTAACGATAACGAAGATCTTGATTGACACTGATTTAGTATTAATTTCTCGTTTTCGCCAAAAATCACGAATTTGTCTTTGGTAGAATCGGCGCACGATTAGGTATCACCCTGTATAACGATGCAACTCTTTCGTACACGATCGATGTACGCAAGGCATACGAGGGCACGGGAAATATATCGGCCTGTCGGCTCTTTCAGAGGAGTTTCGCGTAGGCGCACAGGTCCGTTCGAGGCAGAGATCGTTTAAAAGGGGATCCACGACTTATTAGGCACCGACATAGGTTCAATTCGCGGCCTCTATTAATACATGCTAGCCGATTTACTTTTCTGCCTGTTTACACCCTACTTGCGTCGCTTGTTTTTCGCGCTCCACTCGATTTCCGCTCGCCTAACTAATTGAATCGCCGATTATACCAACGTGCAATTTCCATCACCGCGTTAATTGCGCCAGTCGTTGCAATAATATTTCCAATCGTAAAGAATAATTTACGCCAAGGTAAAATTTGTTCTCGATTGTTCGCTCGAATTACGAGATATCGTACGTTCTGCGAACGTTTCATCCGTTTAAGAAAAGCGAACGCACGAGACACGAGTACTACGCTAACGTGCTTTTAAACGTTGTTTCTATATTCTGATAGACTTTTTTTTTATCGTAGCACACAAGCAGCCTAAAAATAAAAGTCTGAAGATACAATCGTTAAATCCGTGTAATATTCTGCGAAACTTTCATTTAACCTACAGATTCTTCCTTTCAATTTTATCGTTTATTAATAAATTTTATCATTTATCGATAAATCGTAAATGACTTCATCTTGTTTATCTTGTTAACATCGAAATCACGTTAAATAAGATTTCCTCGATAAATATCAAAATCGAAAACACAAAATATCTCATTTTTTGTAGATAAGGTGTTAAATTTATCGAAAAGACGATTTTTTCAGCATGAATCCTTAAACCAAGGAATTCGGTACCTAACGATCGAAATATCGATCGATCAAGAAGCTGCGTGGAATCGCGAATTCGAGACCGATCTCATCCACGTGCTTTCACGCATCGGCCATCGGAATTTATGAATATTAATCGATGAAGATGCCGAACGAAAATGGTCGATACGGTATTCCCGTTTGAAATCGAATACCAATCACGTTACGATTACTTGTTTTATACATTCTAGGCAAAATCGGCCTTCAAGTGCATAGAAAATGGCTTCTATATTACCAAACCTCTTATCATAAGACATAGAAATTTGTCTCGAACGAAAAATCCTTCGTAAAATTACGTTCGTAACTGCAGACTACATCTCGATTATAATGATTGATCATTGCGATATACGGAATATACGATGCTGTAACTACTGGCACAACTACGACCAGGCTGATTCCACGTGAAAAAATAGACGAAGAACACAGAATGACATTTATTTATATTAGGTTTTATTCCCAGAAAAACGATATTCAATATGTGACTGATAAATATTGACAGACTTTGAGCCGCGAAAACGCGCTCTAACGCAGATATACACCCTTTGTTTTGCTCTTTCCTGTCTTTTTCTCTCTTTCCTACTTTGTCGTTTCACCTTTATAAAGGTATCATTACCACGGCGAGATTAACCCTACGTATAATTAGCTGATAAATTTCGCGTTAATTGCCGGCCATTATAACCGCGCGAGATTAATCGTCCAGGATCGTTTGATATTTAAATTAAAAGCAATCTCCCGCGGTTCGTGCAAACCCGCTTCTGCGGTGTCCACGCCACAGTCCTTTTTTCCTTTTCGTAATTTCTCTCTCCCCGACTTGAACCGTTGTTCGACGAAACGAAGCGTTTCATAAATAATTGTGTTAATTTAGAATAATCGATGAACAAGCGTTCCATTATCGTTCATATAATTTTCCTGCAAAGCGTCTTTTTCGTCCTCTTCTCCTGCCTTTTTCCCATTATCTTTGTATCCTAAAAGAACTGCGTTAAACTTAAATAACACGAACGTTAGACATTGAAGATTTGCTTCTGCGATATTTAGAAAGGTCTACTATCTCCTTTATAATATCATTTTCAGTCATTCTTGCGATAAATTGCTAAAAAATTTACCTCGGACATAATTGCGGCAGAATTTCACGACTTTTTCGTGATCTTTTTTCTATGATCTCGTGTATAGTTTATGATCTTTCGATGTGCTACTTTTGTCGCGTTCCATAGCTCGAAACTTCGATTATTCGAGTAACTTAGATAACAAACGTACGGTAACTCGATAACGAATAATAACGAAAGACGAAAATGAAGGAATGCCACGCAGTTCTTTACAGACAATAGATTATAAATCAGCAAACAGTTGGTTACAGTCGATTAGATCGTGAATCACGTCCGCGTATATTGATAGAAACGTATCATTACATTTTGTAAAACGTTAATACAACTGTGACTCACGTTGAACGAATTTCGATCGTGATATCGATCTAATTACCCGCCGATTTCTATTTGAATCTTGGGAGGTACAGTTCTTAACGTTATTTCGCTGATATTTCGCTGATATTTCGCTGATATTTATAGATTGACAGCGTCGTTCTCCATTGGCGTTACACGCTTCAGAGTAGACGAGTAATTAACGATTCCTAGGGAGGAGAGAAATCGCGAAAAGGTATAAACGACCATAAAAGGAAATATACGATAACACAGTTGAAATTTTCCCATCTTCCTAAAAATAATGGCGAGGATAATAGTAAAGTTAAATAGTAGCGAGACATCTGCACACGACGAATCATAAGGATAGCAAAGTAATAAGACAACCATTTAACGAAATCACGGATTTCCACTTTTCTAGAGACGCCGGCAAACGTAATAATAAACTTGAACGATAGTAAGATGTTATCGATACTCAACGATGGCTAATAAACGTTCGTTCGTAAACGAATTCGCAATGACAGATGCGGACGTACAGTCGTACAGCTGCATTAGTAACTGCTAATAGACCGTGAACCCGTGGCAGCTTTTATCGTACCGTAAATCAGCCGGCCGCGAATGCAGATATAATGTCTCCTTACGCAATACGATATCATATTTCCTGTAATGGTACCTATCATGTACTATAATTGTAGGCTTATTTTACAGTCGACACACGCTACGAAAGATACGTTTGCAGTCGCCTAACTCTCGAATAATTATTGCGGTCTAACTCCCGATAAAGAGATCACCGATACCTTATCCGGTGAGCTATCGATACACAAGCTGGTAAATAGTAATATAATTAACACGAGTCGCGTGATTATACATCCGTATGGACGGTCGAGATCGTGGAAAGCGACTGCCGTGCCGCGGCCGTACCAAAGGAAACCGCTGTTCCTCCAATTCGAAACTGAATTAAAAGTATCGTTAAAAATTAAGTTTGTAAGTATTCTTTTCTAGCTTCTTTCGTTTTATTTCATACTACGACAGTTTGATACCATTTTTATGTAGGGCGAGGCAATAGAAATTGCCATCTCAATTTATGCAATAGGGCGAAGCGAATCGAAAGAAAATCGCCGGATTTCTATGGCGGGTAAGAGGGGGCAGATGGAGAAACTTTAAAATGCGAAAGTAAGTTTCATATTCTTTTTGTTGTAATGGAAAAGTATATTATTTATAGCAGAACTTGGTAAAATTAAAATTGACTCGGTCAAATGCTTACTAAAAAAGGATTTAGTAAAAATGTTTCCAGCGATTGTCTAAATTGTAGATATCAATACGTTACGTCTTACTTTATACGTTATTAAAAAAAATTAGTCAGAAATGAGTAAAAAATCTACGTATATACACGTATACTACCTATTGCTATATAATTGCTATATAATTGCTATATAATTGCTATATAATTGCTATATATTTAATATGAAAATTCTAGTCCTACGGATTCGTTAAGTTCCATTCAAAATTCTAACAGCATATTTTCACGACTCGATCAGTAATACCGAAAAACTCCAAAATACGAAGAAAACAAACATCGAATTCGATAATATTCTAAAGGGCTAAAAATATGATCGATACGTGTCCTTTATCATACCTCGTTCGAGCCAATGGATAAAAACGAAGAGAGACTTCGCCAAAGAGGCTCCGTGTGAAAGATCTTCGATAAAGTCTGTTATTTTCGTTCACGCGGCAAGGGCACGATTCCAATTTTCTTTCCTTCCTCGTCCTCGTGCAGCGCGACACCCATTTCCTGCAGCACGCTGCTCTCCACGACGCCGACTCTGTTGCAATTCCGGATGATCTCTTGATTCGCCGGATTATCCTCGCATAAATTCCGCAGCGCGAGGATCGTCCATTGCATTATAACTGCGCGTGTAAAATTTAACACGGGCATTAATTAGCGTGTCGGGATATCATCGAGGATTCACGCGAATCACAATAAGCGAAAGGATCACGAAGCTCAAAGGAAACGAGTCTGGATTACTTACGTGGATTTCTCGCGTCTATATTGCAGCAGTCCAGAAGCAGAGGCACGACGTCCATTTCACGAAACTGAAAACGTTCGACATCGTTGAGAACACGCGTGTGTAAACCTATGTATGCTTATGGTATCGCGTATAAAACTGCGAGACTCTGCATAAAATTGTAAATCGTCGCTTGGTAAGTACAAAGTACGCTATCGTCATACTCCCGAATTATTGCAAGCGTGTAAAACTATATACAGTTGGTAGATATCGACCGAAACAATAGCTAATATTAATTAGCGTAAATGACGAAGCAACGATTAATCGTGGTTTGAAGCTTTTCGTATGATATATATTAATTTAGAATTCAAATTTAAATTTGAATAGGAAATTAAAGAATCGAAATTTAAAATTTCCTTTTTCAATTCGAGTTCAATAAAGCCCCTGCGATGCCATAAAAGGATCAGCCATGTTACTCAAAAGGTATTACATCGTCACAGCATCGCGGACGTTAATTTATTTTTATAGCAACGGCGTGGACTCTGATTTATCGCATTCGCCATTCGCGCAGCCATAAAAATATTATTTTTGCACGGCCCGATACATTACAGACCATAGGCCGCGTTCATGGACTCTCGTTCGTGAAAAATGAGCCGCCATTGAAAATCGAATGGAACGTAATTGAATCGCATGTCGGAGCGACGATACATTTTATCGACGAGTACCTAAATCCATACACCTCGAACCATCGTATACGAATCATTGGAAATTGAAGCTGACGGACGAAGAAGGTCTTCGCGAGAATATTTTCAAACGTAATACCCCCTACTTACTCAAGAAGCACCTTGCGATGGCCATCGGCAAACAGATACGCGTACACACATACACAAATTTTTCATTACGAACCGCGCTCGTTTCAACGGAATAGCTCGAAAGTCACCACCGGTTTGTATATTAACCTCATAACGCGGGAGAACGTCGTATTTTACGAGCAATCGTGACGAGGATATGCACATTTTAAAATTACTCAAGAAGGATAGAAATACCGGAGTGCGCGTGTTTTCCGAACGAAATTTAAGAACACGATCGCCTTCGACACCTTTCCACCATCCAAACACCGAAAGAAACGGATACAGAAATAGTAAAGGCGAAGAAGAAGAGAGGAACGAAAAGAGAAGAAAGAAAGAAATCGAGGTCTGTCTCGATTCGCACTCCTGCGTGGTATCGATCGCATGCGTATCGATAAAACGATTCGTACGCGGCAAAACAGCGGCCATGGCTTCGATCTTGCTAATATATTAACGCGGTATCCGATGTTGGCTAAATTGCCACGTCTTCGACTCGGACAGGATACTTAATTTTCCTTTGTTCGGTGAACAGTGCGCGCCACGCGGGATCCTTTCTCGTTTCTTTTGTAGCCCGTCTCTTGCGCGCCAGAGATGAAATCAATAAGAAGCAATAACGATCACTCGCGAATGCCCGTGCACGCATAAAGGGGCTGAATAAAAACCGAGCAACCAGAGAGTCGTTTCGAGCGCAAGGTTTGTAATATTCATCTACGCTCTACCCTGCACTTCGCTGTCTTTTGTTTTTCCTTGTTTTTCGTTTCGCGTGTCAGAAGATGATCTACGATGCAAAAGGTCTTTGTACGCGGGTGCACTTGACAAATGATCGATCGGGGTTGAAGGTTAGAGCACGCAAGAAATCAATGTAAAAATTAATAGATCAATGACTGATTGAAAAAAAATTCTGCCGCTTTTCGTACGATACAACGGGGGATTTTCGTAGTTTATTCTTTGCAGTACGTGACGCAGTTGCGATTGCCACCGTATAGGGTTCTAAGGCGCTACTTTCCAGCCAAACATTCGAGAGCAAACGTACTGTTTGTATTATCAACTGATGGTGCCTTAGTATTGTCAACGACAAAATATATTTAGTACAAATTTGAATATATATTGTCAATGACAAAATATATTCAATTCAAATTTGAATATATAGAGATTAAAATTTGGTTCACACTAATAGATTTTGTTTAAAATATATTTTAGAAAGGACAAACGAGTAGAAAATAAGAATTAATATACACTTACAAGATCTTGATATTCCTTATTTCTGTATGACATATTTCCAATAATCCTTATTAAACCAGCTTTAAAACCAAATGTAGGATGACCTTCTAAATCATTTTTCGTTGTTGACCCTTGTATCGCTGAAGCTACATCGCTCAAGTTTTGTAGCGGCGTGAAATAATTATCTGATAGTTTTCCAATCGTTTGAATGGACTTTAGTAGATCTGTAAAAAATGTAGAATCGAATATTTTTATGCTATAAAAGAATTACGCTATAAACAAATATACTTACAGCTACAATTAATAAGCAAGCTCTTCTGATCCTTTAGAAAACTGCATTCTTCGCAAGATCTTGAAGTCAAGGCTCCAAGAATATCAAGAAGAATGACAATTTCTGTAGGTTCTATTTTATCTAAATATGTATCCACTGTCTTCAAAATCAAATCACTTTTTCTACAAAATCTTTTAATTAAAAATTCAATCGCATCCTTCGTAAATTTGTATTCGTTTCCAAATTTGTGTATTGAATTTGACAGTTCGTTATAAATTATTTCTAATAAACATAATTTATTTTCGATAGTCATATCACAGTACACGCTTTGCAGCATATCCTTTTCGGATAATAAAAGCATCAGGGCCTCCTTTGCACTTTCAAAACCTTCTTTAGTTGCTTTCAATAATTGTGAACATAAACGTTTTTTTTCTCCTTCCAAGAAAGTTTTTCCTTCAAATTCCTTCAAAGCATTATGTACAAATGCGCACGAAGCTCTAACAATTGGGATATGTTCAGAATGTGTCATAGTTCTATAAGTAAACAAAAAATCTATAGTACTCGAATACTTATCCTGATTAAAACAAAATAATTCAACGGAATATATTAACAATATAGATTTATATTAACAGTACTTACATTATTACATCCTTTAAATCTGTATAGTATAAAAATTGTAGTATATTATATTGATCTGGAAAGTTACTATCTTTACATGCAAATGTAAACAGATTACACAGGAACTGGATACTTAATCTTAAAATATCCAACTTTTCATCCGACAGATCGCTATCGAATTTACAGTGAAATGCTGTAATAACGTTCGATGTCCATCCTACAACACCCTCGTAAGGAAAATGAGAATCGAATGGATAAGAACTAGAATTCTCTACCTCTTCTAAATTTTCGTTACTTGCTAGAACGCGATATAAATCGTGACTGTATGTCCCTCGCTCGATTGTAGTTGAAATATATTGTTGGTGTACATAACTATCAAAACAAGAATTTCCTAGGCATTTTAAGCAACCAATCTTTATATCGTTTGGGATGACAGAGTCTTCGGTTGTAAGAATTTGTGCTACTTTTGCCAAGACTGGAAAGGCAATTAATTCTCTGAAATTTAACAATCTGTTATATTCACTGTCTAATAACGTTTTGTTACGTATCGTACTATTTTTTAAATCATACTTCGATTCAAAAGATCTAAATATTTTTGGATTGAGAAGATTCAATAACTCGTCCCAATTTTCTTCAGCAAAGGCAGAATTCAATTTCTGTAATAAATGAATATCCCTGCCGTTCATTATGTCAATCCTTATTTGTAACGTTATTTATTTTATGAAGAATAATTGTTTGTTTCTTTTTGTATTGTATACAATCTGATATTGTATAGAATAATCTGATGACACAACCTCAAATGAGCATGTTACAGGAGCCATCTTTAAATAGACGCTAGAAAATATATTTATAAAAGTTCAATATAGAAAATAATTTTACAAAATTAGATGTAACAAAAAGGTAGAATGTATTTTTAATGATTAATGGTATATAATTCTGAATATGATCAATATTATTTGAAATTTGTAAATATATTTTGACTAACGTTGCGTAAACTAGTGAATTGGTTCAAATCGTATTACATTATTTTTGTTCATGCTCTTAAAAAGTTGAAGTATTATTTGCATATTATAATTTTTGTGTTATAATTGCCTAAATTGAGCGATAAATGTAATCAATTTTAAATATTTTGATTTTGAAAATATTTCTGTACTCTGAAGTTAGGAATAAATTGTACTTTAACATTAGGGTTCCGAGAATTAGTGATACGCGTCTGTATTTATCCCCGCCATTAAATTCAAGTCTCTCCGTGACTAGCGTTTGTGACAGTCGGCTTAAACTTATTATTAAGCAATTTTTATTGAAATAATAAAGCTATCTCGAAGGTAAATCTTCTTAACTCTTGAAAAGTAATTAACTTTAAGTGGTACTTACATTTTGTCTGTTTCTATATTGATGTTCTGAATCTATTAGTTTTGCTATGTCATTCCGAGCTAACCACATTCTATTTAGACCTTTTATAATTATTGTAGTCATTATTGAATTAACCAAGGAATAAAAAATTTATCGTAATTATATTTGAAAGATACGATTTGTATATATCATATTTAAAATAATATTAAATGCATTGATACCAAATTTATCAAGTCATAACCTCAAAGTTTCGATCTAAATACAATCTTGTTATCTTTATACTTCAGAAAATTTAATCCACTGTGTATCTTAACGACGTATGTATTTTTATTTTCAGATGTTTTTAACACGTTCTGAATACGACCATGGTGTTAATACCTTCTCTCCAGAAGGGAGGTTATTCCAAGTTGAATATGCCATAGAAGCTATAAAACTTGGTTCCACTGCCATTGGAATTGCAACATCAGAGGGTGTTGTTTTAGTCGTGGAGAAACGTATCACTTCCAGTTTAATGGAACCCACAACCGTGGAAAAGATCGTAGAAATTGATAAGCATATTGGATGCGCCGCATCCGGCTTAATAGCTGACTCTAGGACTATGATCGATCGTGCTAGAGTAGAATGTCAAAATCATTGGTTCGTCTACAACGAAAGAATGTCTGTGGAGTCAACGGCACAGGCTGTATCTAACCTAGCTATACAATTTGGAGACAGTGACGACGATGGTAGTGCCATGTCGAGACCATTTGGTGTAGCAATGTTGTTCGCTGGTATCGACGAAAAAGGGCCTCAGTTGTATCATATGGATCCTTCCGGCACCTTTGTACAATTTGATGCTAAAGCTATTGGATCTGGAAGCGAAGGCGCGCAACAGAACCTCCAAGAAGTGTATCATAAGGTAAGATAATTATTTTTTGTGTAAATGTTTTGGTTATTGCGTGAACAGTCTTTCAACATTTTACGGTATTGTTACAGTCTATGACACTTAAAGAAGCGATAAAGGCAGCTTTGGTTATATTGAAGCAAGTTATGGAAGAGAAACTGAGCGATAACAATATAGAAGTAATGACAATGACTCCCGAGCAACTGTTTCACATGTTTACAAAAGCTGAATTGCAGGAGGTGATTACAGATATTGCTTAGAAATTTAGGGCACTTAAAACATGTTAATTTTATTGACATGAATACGTATATTTACATATAGCGGATATATGTTACGCGGGAGTTGTATGTCCGAAAATTACACATACATTTTTCATTTAAAGAATATGGAATTTCTACACGATGAAAGATTTTGTATTTTCATCTTTTTTCAAATCACCTGCAAAGATAGTAAATTATATATTATATCTTTAATCTTATATCGAAGATTCCTTGATACCATTTCCTAATTATTTTTGTGTTCGTGCATTTGTTAATGTCTTAACACGTCTTAATTAAGTTTAAATATTACTAACGTTAATATAATCGCATGAAAGATAATTCTTTTTATAACTATCCTTTTCATATCCTCATCTTCGTATAACAAAGCGACTCACACGATTTTTCTGTCTAATCTCCTAATTTAGTTAATTGAAAATTTGCCGTCATCAAGAGAAGATTCATTGCGGTCAAAATCCAATACCTCTGGTACATTTCCATCCCTTCCGTCTCTATCCACCGTTGGGTGAAAAGATCGCAGCATGTATTTTGGTGTTTGTAACCTCCTATCCTCGAATTACGTTTCTATCCTCACAAGGTAACACATAATAAAATATTTTTGTAGATTTCAGTCGCACGATTTTTTATTTTAGAGCTATATGTATTTATGATATTTTATACCTTTGTGCGAAAGTTTTGATTTTAATTTTCGGATTGTGCACATCTGTGTTTACACATTAATTAATTAATTATAATTTCATTAAAGAGATAATATTCATTACTTTCGTAAAATATCCAATCAAACTTTTACATTGACAATAGCGCAGTAATAGATTATTTTTAAATCTTGAAACAGACATCTTGCATCGGTAGCATAGGTTGCATAGATGCAGGTGCACGGTATTTTAAAAACGTTTTATAACGGACACGATTAAATCTAATCACGATCAATAAATTTTAAAAACAATGCTACAGAGATTTAGGACATTTCGGTCGAAAATCTTCGTAAAGCATATATCGTATTTCATTTGTTATTAAATACATATAACAGAGTTGAAACGCAAAAATTTGTCCATAGTGTAATTAGAATGATTCACAACACAACTCGTAAAGCTACACAAATTTCTAAGATCTATTTTAAAACCACCAACGTTCAACCAATAAATATTGTACAAATACCAAACATTACAAATTAACAAATTATTTTAAAAAGCGAAATTAGATATTCAGATATATTATATATAATTAAAAAGAAGGAAAGAAATTAATGAAAAAATTAGATATACAAAAAGAGCATATACAAGCAAATCCTTCTTCGTATATTCCCATTTTATCTGTGAAGTAGCCATCATCGTTAAAAGAAGAGTGGCGATGATGGCGTAGCACATACTCTCCTAGGGCGAATCGCTGAATTCACGTCGAACGGAAACGAACGGGACGGTTGGTTCGTTTTCGATTAAAAGCTCTCCGGGGCTGTGAATGCCTGTATCCGAAATCAATAATTAATTTCGCCCGGTGGCCGGGGGACAGACAGAAAGCGAGCCGAGCCGGAAATGGTTCGGGAACTCGCTCGGTTACTGCGATGTTCCGATAAAACGTCCCTTTTTATCCCGTTCTCTCAGCTGCCAGATTATTGGATATTATTCCATTTCAAGCGTTCAATCCCGCTACGATTCGCTCGCTCGGATTCCCATGGGGGATCCTCTGTCGTCCGTTGATTGTTGAAGCCACTTACACGCGCGCGCACGCGCCCACGCATATGCACCTGTGTGTTCCAACTCGATTTAGAGATGTTGCATTTTGTTGGAATCGTTTCCACTTTCTTTTTTTTCTTTTATCTTTGGCTGGTATCTTCGAAGATAGATCGTATTGAACAAAAGTAAATATTTAGATTATATTGCAAACTAAATTGAATTCCATAGTTTAAATTCGAACTTAGCATTTAGCGCCAGAGAAAATAGGTTTCGTTTTTATTCCGAGGACGGGGGATTTAAAAACTGAATTTAATATATTCCATTTTGTTCCAAGTACCTTCATTTTATGCTCCGTTTGTTTTTAACGATCGAAGGTTTAATTGAAACGTTTAAAGATGAATATGTTGGAATTATAATTAGCAATTCAGACTACTAGTTTTAAGCTTGAGAGTAAAATTTAAGAGCTTCGTATAATAATTAATAATAATTCATTAAAGAAAATTCTACCTGCCGGAACAAACGTCTATCCACTTGAATTTAGAATCAATTAAACAGTTTTCCACTTCAATTATACGAGGAAAATGGAAATAAAGAAGATACGGAAAGGTCAATGTCGAAGGAACCCGAAGGAAGTTTTCGAATGGTGATTCGGATGCTCAAGGAGCGAAGGGAAACGGAGCGTGGAAGGGCTGAGCGAGCTATGGGAAATGGAGTAGAAGGAGAACGAGGAGGACTCCGTAATTAACTGCGATGAGAGAGCGGCGGGATAGTCCCGTTTGAGTCGCTGAGAATCCCCCGGGACCTGACCCGTCGTATCAGACGCCAAACACTCCACTCCCGGTACCGGAGTTCGGTCTCGTCGTCGGCCAGCCTCGAAGCCGGCAACGTTCAAGTTTCGCTACGATAATTGCCTTCGCTTCACAGTCGCGCCCCCGACACCCGCGGCATTGGATAAAAGGGGCTCCACCCCCGGCTTCTACGAACGAACGAACGAACGAACCTGCGAAGCCCAGGGACCAACGCGGATGCCGCGGGGGAAACTCGATAATGGCTTTCAGCCTCTGAATTTACGCGATTCAGATCTCCCCGTCACGGAAACTCCTGGATATTCTCCTTTCATCGGTTCAACCCCTTCCACTCTTTTCTCCTGTTGTCCATGGAGTTTGGAGAACATTGCCCTGTTTCAATTTTCACCGTCACAATGGACGTCGTTTTGCTTGTTCGAACCTTTGTCGAGTACTCTGGGAGGCACATTTTCTTTTCTAATCGACCTTCTTTGAAATATCTTTTGCTTTTGGCTTTGCTTGGTATCTTTTTTGTATCTTTTTTGGTATCTTTTCGGTTTGTCATAGATCTCGAACATCTTATCGCGGATTTATAAATTGGTTCTCCGAGTTTTTGTGGAATTTGAACGTGAGTGCGAATTAATTGAAATTTAATACTCAAAATTTCGAAATTTCGAATTGGAAGGGTAGTTGATATCAGGCTGTCGCGGTGCCCGGATACTTCATCGCGAGTAAATTAGGTGCTATCTTTATAGAATTTAGTGGTAATAGAATTTAACAGGTATTTTAAAGTACATGTTTATATCTGTCGTTTGAAAGTTAACCCGTTTAAATCCCGCTCGCACTTTCTACCGTCCAGCGTTTGTAAAATAAACCTTGTAATTCCCAACATGGTTAACCAAACACCCCATGAAAGATTCATTAATCGCGTTCGAGCGTGGCCACGCGATCCACCGATAGAAAAACGAACAAATTTCGCTCGTGTACGTTTTCACGAAATTAATCCTGGCTGAGTGAGAGTGAACGCGCCGTCTGGAAACCGAGAAGTGACTTCCGGTATCCGACACTCGTAATATTTCTCCGTGTTCTTCCGGTATTCGCGAGACGTTTTTCACTCGTTTCCTCGAGCGAAACTGTCACGGTATAACGTGGTTCGAGAGTCACGAACAGAGTTTGAAACGACAATTACGAACGAGGGAGGACGAAGATTTTATTTGTTCTCGTAGACGAGCGATAAACGCGATCTAAACGCGCCGGTTCGACGATCGTTCTTCGTCGAAAGCTGCAGTTCGTAACACGCTCTTGCTTTCACCGCAATTCAGTCGAGAAACTACGGGACTCTGTTCTACTGAAATAAATATGGGATTCGTAAATAACCGTGCAAGCGACTCGTGCACTGACTAGCTATCACGTACGTCGTTCTCGAAATTTTTTCTTTTGTAATTTGCAAGGCAAAAGATGTCAAAGCTCTGTAACGATGGTTTGGATAACGCGAAGTGAGATCGGTTGGTGTAAGCTGGTTCGGATAACGTTACGTTGTTTCTTTTTCTTTTTTTTTTTTTTTTAGTTTTTGTACAACCGCGTTAATTACCTAGTCCGGCAAAGGCGGCAGTCTATAGTTGGATTTATGATGATTATTTTGACAGTAAATTGGAATAATTACAGATGCTTGGGTAGATTTCTAATAACGATGGGAAAATTTCACACAGTTTTACTTCGATTCGTTTATTTCAACGAATGTACCGTGTGTTTCGTATTTAAATTTATTCCTCGGTATGGTAACACAGTCGTGTTTGTATATCGGTGAATGTATCAATTGAAATGGAATACGTGATTTTACTTATCTTATCTTAACATTAACATCAATGATACGTTAACTGATTTCTTGAAATTTCTGAAAAATTAAAATAGATTCCTCCTCATTGATGGGATATATTCCACGTGTTACAAAATACTCTGTATATACAATAATATATTTTAAATTTAATAATCGAAGGATCGGTACGGGTCGTGGATAAGATAAAATATCGATGTCATTTTGAATAATTACAAGAATGACGTAACAGTCGTTAACGTGATACACGAAAATCTTAGGTAATCATGATTTCATGCACTCTCGTGATATAATAGTTACACGAACCGTGCATAAAGCGAATAACTTAGGCACATTACATAGAGCTGCTCCTTTTTTAAACTACTTCTATTACTCGCTCTAATGGAAGTGCTTTAAAGCATATCGTAATTCATCAACGTGTTCTGCTATAGCAAAGCGTAATTCAATTACCACGAGGCAAGGATGAAAACATGTATATATATATATACATTTGTCATAGAAAAGGAAGAATAAACGAAACGAATAAATTTTTTTATTTCACCGATGGTAATTGCGACGTGAAACTCTGAAAGGAAGCGAAAGAAAAAGAAAGCGAAAGAAGAGGACGAACACATTCTCCTTCTATTATCGCAGCGCTCGATAGAAAACCGGAAGCACGCGAGATCTCGATGCAGGAAGGAGTCGATGGCAACGTGTACAGCTATAATTCACGCATGGCAGAATCGTCGCGATTTTTTTCACTTTCACAAAAGTTAGCCACTCGTCCGCTTATCTAATAAGACCAACCGCTTGCACACTTTCATATACGGTTATGTGTTCTTTGTAATTCCCGGTTCCCGTGTAGCATAACAGTTTACATAACCGAAAGGACGAAACAATCGCTGACGTGGTCGTTAGTTATTCCGAGAACCGATGTTGTCTATTATTTATCGTTCGTATTTACGTTTTAGCGTTAATTAAATCGGCGTTACCTGTGCGCGCTCTCGTGTGCCTCCTTTCCCCGGTTAAAAATTAAATTTTTCCGCATCGATGGACAATTTCATTTATACTTCTATCTGATTTCTTTTATCGCGTTAGGTAAACGCGTGAAACTTCGAATCGGCAGAAATACCGATTAACGCGAGAACAGAAATGTTGAAAATAAGTTATTTCGTTGTTATTCTGTAGCAAAGTTGCTACGATTTAGAGGAAATTTAATTTTTACGTACACTGTCGGCCATAAGTATCAGCAACTACGGCGTATGGCCATAGAAAGTGTTATACTATGTTTGCACAAACCTTCGCTTTCACACAAATAGTTTTTAACTTTGTAAGACTCTTTTTTATCGCGTACCGATAACCAATTACCGAGTTTCAAATTACTCCGGTTCACCGGAGAATCGTCATGTTCCGATATCAATGACACCCGTGATCAACCATCGGCGATTACGCCGACGAGATCGAATTAAAAATAAAAAGGAGTACTTTATGTTCCACGGGAACTACGACCGATATCAGACTCGAAGGAAACTCAGCAACGTTTCTAAACACGCGTACGTGGACCAGCGGAATATACATGTATATCCGTGTGTCCATATGGCGCAGCAGCCGTGGAGAAAGTAATGCTTTCTTGAGCACGTATATACGAGCCTCTTTAATTGCACCACGAAACGATTAAGATTTACTCGGGATCGAAAGTACGCCGCCCGGAACTGGCCTCCGAACGTTCCTACGTTTCGTCCTCTTTTTTCCTTATCTTTTCGCATCCTGCGATTAAAAGATTTCTCGACATACCATAACCAGTTGCTTCGTGATTGATTTAACGTTAGTTACGATATAAATTAGTTATTTATCACTGGATACCGTTGAAATCTTATACGTATCATTCGCATTCGATACTTTTCACGTTTGTGGAATTAGTTTTATCGGTGTTCTAGAGTTTCTTTCCTGCATTCTATTTACCCGTCTCTTGCGAGCGTTTTAAGTTTGTGGGAAATTCATGTTTAGACTACTATTAAATTATTATTAATACCATCAAACGTTCAATAATACTAACATTTAATGTTATTCTAGAAATTGATTTTTCACAAAATTGTAGAATCTAGGAACGAGGCAGTAGGTAAACTCTAGTAAAAATAACTCTATCGATATCTTCTTTCATACTTATTGAATTTCATATTAATGCCAATTTAAATATTATACCTGACTTTCTATGATGTTTTTCCTCGAAATTAGAAATCCTGTTGATAACAACAAGCTTTTAATATTTGTATCGCCATAATACCGCGGTATAGTTTGCAGGAAATAATTCGTGAAAATCGTCGAGTTGTTACGCGAATGTGAAAATAAATAGGTATACGTGACTCTTCTTCGACGGCGAATCGTTTCTTCGTGTCCATTCGTCGAGCAAAAGAGATGTTCACGTAACGATGTTCCGTCCCGCTCGATCTTCTTGGTTTCTTACATCGAGCTCGTTTGGTTGGCCGCGTTGGTAGCGCGAAAAGGGAAATTTTGCAAAAGTGAAACTCGCCGCGGGGCTGAGATTTCCGGCAGAGCCGTCGAGAATAAATCGAGAAAGCGTCGGCTCGTTAGCGCGTTCGCGCGGAATTTTTTTAACGCTTTTCCCAATTGAACGCGCGAAAATCTTACGTATTGTGAAAAAGAACGACGAACGTATCGTCGTTACTATAAAAAGTCACTCGCAGGAATATTCTGATAAAATTTGTTGATCGCAATTTCAATGCGATACCACAGAAATCTTTTTTACAAAAATGGTAGAAATATCCTTGCCTTTTCTTCATTTCTCTTTTAAAGAGTAACTTTTCGTTATATTTTTCGAATCTCGTCGTTATAGTTTCGAATCTCGTTATATCACAGATTGATTCGGAAAAAGGAAATTAGTTAGATTTTAATTTTTTGATGCTACTGTAAGCTTCGTCGATATTTTAGTATATTCTTTGCGGTAGAGTTACGTCATTAAGTGGTTACTTAAAATTCAGCGTAACGGTTGCATTAGATTGCACATAAACGAGTAAAAGTACAAAGAAGAATGCTTGGAGCGGGTTCGTTAAATTTTATGAACTATGACTAATAGTCGCCAACGGAAAGCTAGAAATTGATAATAGTTGTTCGATAGGAAACGGAAGACTCGCGTAACCTGTCGAGACTAAAACAACTCGAATAACAAGGAAGAAAATAAAAGTCGATGGTGTCAGATGACAGACGAGTATTTATTAAAAATCTTTGATACAAAAAGACACTCTATTTCACTCTTAACTTAAATTAGGTACAAAAGTGGTTCGCCGCAACGAAATCGTAATTACGTGGCGGCGTTTATTTCACATCGGCTAACTTATGCTCGTAAAGCTCGCTTAAACGCCGTTAATGTTAGTGTTTTCTTTGGAACAGCTTAAACATAGACACAGAACTAGCGAATTTTTACATGGACGATTTCCAAGAAATTTTGCGCGTCAAATCAAACAGAACTATAGTACGTTATTCTACAAATTTTTTTCGTTCAAAATTTCTTAGATTTTTAAGAAGGCTCGTGTTTTTTTTTTTTAGCTAAATCGTGCTATCTCGCTAAATATCGCGAGATCGATGTATAAATTTGGAATTAAAGTATTCTGAAAGTATTCTGGTTCTCTTGGAATATTCGTTATCGAATTGGCAAGATGGAGCTGAAGAATCTAATCGACGGATACAAAAGATGTCCAGCGAAATCTAAAGAAAGGAAAATTTCCGCCTGGGCTTCCCTTAAACCCATCTCTTCGATTGAAACTAATTGGCGCATCGAAAGCATATCGATCGGAGAAAATTAGTACATCGATCGAACGAAGACGCTGTCACGAAGAAATCGCTAATATCACCCAGTTACGAGCATCCTCCTAAGTTACCTAAAAATCTGAAAGACAGGTTACGCTTGAGAGAAGCACTAGCTACGAGAAGCTTGGGGAACGGTTTACCTCGTTCTCTCTGCCCGTTTCGCACTTTATCGTGCTCAACAAGGCGAGACAACGAGCGATGCTCCCGATACCTCTTTATTCCTTTCCAAAAATAAAAATATATACTAGAAAGAAGAGACGATCGAAACGTTGAATTTCGTCGACGGTGCGTTTCTTCGGCTTTAAATTCGCGAAGAGATAGAGACGATTGCCCAGAGATCCAGCAGCGCGTATATGAAAAATCTTAACATTTCGAAGAAATCGTCTCGATCAGCGAAAGAATTCAACGATGATGAGAGTAATATCCGCCGCTGTCTCCACCGTATCCAGAAAATCCTTCGTAGCCACCGCCGCCGCCGCCACTGCCTCCGTGTCCCTCGTGAATCGGTACTGGCACAGGTATCTTCACCGGTACCGGAACCTCTTTCTCTACCGGTACAGGTACTTCCTTCTCGACGACATACGGCTTGTCTACCGGTACCTTGACAGGGTAGGGTACGGGCTTTGGGACCGCGACTGGTACCGGTTTGTGGACGGTATACGGTTGAGGGACTGGTACCTTGACCGGGACAGGGTAAGGTTTCTCTACTGGCACAGGGTACGGTTTGTCCACTGGTACCTTAACTTCATAGGGTACCGGCTTGTCCACCTGTACCGGGTATGGTTTCTCAACGGTGACTGGGTACGGTTTGGGCACAGTGACCGGGTACGGTTTGTCCACTGGTACCTTAACCTCGTACGGTATCGGCTTCTCGACTGGGTACGGTTGCGGCACCGGAATTTTGACCTTCACCGGGTACGGCACGTGCTTCTCGACGGTATATGGCTGCGGGACAGGTACCTTAACGGGCACAGGTACGTGTTTCTCCACGGTGTACGGCTGCGGCACCAACACCTTTACCTCGTACGGTTTGTCCACTGGTACCTTGACTTCGTAAGGCACCTTCTTCTCAACGGTGTACGGTTGCGGCACGTGTACCGGCACCTTCACGAACACCTTCACCGGGTAAGGAACGTGTTTCTCCACGGTGTAAGGCTGGGGTACGCCGACCTTCACTTCGTACGGGACATGCTTCTCCACCAAGTAAGGCACGTGCTTGGTTACTTCGTACGGCACTGGCACCTTCTTCACCACGGTCACCGCCTTCACGTGCTCGTGCTGATCGTAGCTGGAAACACCGCCCCCGCTCAGGTCACCTCCTCCACCACCCAGGTCGCCGTAGCTACCGTGCAATCCTCGTTTCTCCGTCTTCTTCTCCGAAGACTCGGCTACAGAGTCCTTCGGCGACGCGCTCTTCTCAGCTGCCTTCTCCGAGCAGCTAGCTTGCGTGGCCAATGCCACCAGGACGATGGCCAACTGCGAGTGAAAGTTGGGAACGATGAATTAATTTGCAATTCCATTGGAAAGTATAGTTGGACGACGTCACCGTTCTACGTTCGCGACGAGATTTTTCTTCACATTGACATTCGGAGGTTTGTGGAAGGAGATGGAAAGTGGTGGCTAGCGGACTTTCGCAGACTCGGTTGTGGCTTATCGATCAGTCTCGTCCTTGTTAAATTAAATTTCCGTTGGACTCAAACGTATTGCGTAAAAGTATATAACAGTCTTTGT
This sequence comes from Bombus flavifrons, assembly GCF_040668555.2. Classification (NCBI taxonomy): domain Eukaryota; kingdom Metazoa; phylum Arthropoda; class Insecta; order Hymenoptera; family Apidae; genus Bombus; species Bombus flavifrons. The sequence goes on from NC_138454.1 coordinate 12,228,530, forward strand.
ATAAGCCATGGACGATCTACGCTGTTGGAATAGGAAATCGGAAGAATTTGGCTTCCTAGTTGTTAATTCTCTTTGCTCGTATCCGTTTCACAAATTTTTTTTTCTCTAAATTTCGATACGATCGTTCGATAAGAAGGTAAATAGCAAAATAAGAATTCATATGGCTAGACCCGTTACGAAGAATTCTCTTTCTCGCTATACATAGAAACACTCGAAATACGGACTTTCGAAGCTGCCAAAGATCGCGAAACTTTTTATTAAAGCTTGATTCGAAGCGCAATTTAAGCGTAGTTCAAGTAAATTTAAATTTAAGTCTAGTCGCAATTAAAATGACTCTACCTTCTTCGAAATAATATCGAATCAAACGACGAAACACACTCGAGGTGACTTTCGCGAAACCAACCATACACTTTTCAAATTCTACCGAAACTCGGACAAGCACGACGGAGACCTGCCTTCGATTTGAAGCATTTTCACGGGAAGCAGAGTCGCTTACCTTGATATTCATCGTCGAGTTCGCGTATGTTTTGATGTGGCGTATAACCACTAACTGAACCGCTTCGTTTTCTAGACCGAGCCTTATATACTCAGCGGCATAATAGCTCAGTTACTTTCGCTGCACCTCATCGTCCGTATTATACTTGTGCGTCTTGTTTTGCATTTGCAAAAACGTGTTCGCGTCAGTGCCGGGATAACGTACGGGAAATTGAGTAGTCCATGCGCGAGTTCGCCTCTAATCGCGCGGTGATCTACCACTATTTCGAACGCGATCCGTGGAAACTGTTCCATTAGATAGCTTTTAAGATAACGCATAGTTACACAGAACGCTACCGTTCGGTTCGTTGTTTCGCCTTCGGTGAATAATTAATCGCGAGCATCGCCATATTTCCAGCGTTGTTCGAGTATGAGAAATTTCTATGGAATACAATTTGTGTCCTTGAGTTTGATATTTAACTTTGAGCGACGATGGTACACCGCTAGAAACACGATAGTGAAATTTTTGTTTTGTGAAAATTGTGACAATTCCGCGATTCTTCGCGTATTGTTTCGAGCAATTCAAAATTGATTTCGTAAATATATTTTACGCGTTCGAGAGATATTTTCAGCGAAACTTTTTAAAATCTCCAAAGTGTCCTGAAACTGTCGCGACTTCGTGAAAGTGACGCTTCGATCGCATCGTTCGTTTCTTTTCTCCGTCTTTCTGCACCGAAAGCTTTTCCTCCGCCATTTGACTCAAATTTTTCTCCGCAATAAGAATTATCAAATCGTGACCTACTTTTTCGAAACGCTTCACGAGCGTGCATCTAATGGGTTTTTGATTATTTAAGGCAAGCGTGTCATCGTAAATGAAATGCGGCCGTTATTACGTCTTGAACACCGGCGTGAGGTAAATTGAAGGAAGTTGACGTTCACGCAACCATGATTCTCACGACGCCAGTAGCACGATTTCCTCGTCTTCGTCCAGCGTGAAAATCTGGAACGCGTCGACTCCTCGTGTGTCCTCGTGATCGGCCATACTTCCGCATGGTTGATTACCAGCGAGAGCAACGTCCATGTAACTAATTCTCCTTCGTATCCGAACGTGTCGTCGAAAGTTGCTTTTTCCGATGCGATTCGAGACGATTTAAGAAGTCTGTTGGAACTGCCGAGCATTGCGTTATATTTACAAACTATCGGAAATCGTTGCAATTTACAAGAAAATTTCCTATCGAAACAAATTGTCCTCGGTGTACTCAAAGCAATCCTGTTCGCGAATCTTTTCTCCTACATCGATGTATCGTCAGAAATTTCGATCGATATCAATTTCGAGGAAGCGATATTACGAAACGCAAATGAAGAAACGCGGACAAATTTTTATAAATTTACCAATATCTTAAGAGGCATCGTTACTTCGTTCAACTTAATTCTACTTATCTAAGAAAGCGTAACAAGTAAAGCGTTGTATTATATCGATTTGCTACGTAACTATGATTCATAGTTCTAACTGGAAATTATAAAGAGATATCGAAAAGTCCACCCCTTCTTCTCACCGTCGATTCCGTCTATTCGGCGATCACGCTCGTCCATAATTCGATGAAAATCCCAGAGGAAAATTGGAATCGGAATCGAATCGAGTTTGGAGAGGATCCAGGTGTGTTTGGTGTATCGCGAGCGTGCTTGTTAATCCGCATATAACCCCTTATCTTTGGATAACGTTAACTCGAAGCGCAGTTTCGCGCACACGGTGCGTCGACGTGTTCGCAAAGGGCGGCCATTAGGCGCGTGTAATTGCCGCAGAAATCCGAGCAAAGCTCGCCGGTCGTTTCGCATGCGGAATACCTAATGCCGTATGTTAATAGGATCGCATGCGCTACCACCATTTCGATCCTGCCGCGAGATAGACCGATAGTTTTTAACGATTAATACGCTGCACAGGCATCCAGCTGGCTAGTATCACCGTAAATGCTCGTTACGGGGTCTTGCCTCTTTTATTTGCGCGATTTTCAATAAATATCACCGACCTCCCGCGAATCTCGCGCTACGACTTGGAAACACGACGGTCGATCGACCGATTTGCTGTTCCAGTTTCGTTTCGCGATTTGTGTAATGGGATCTAATCTTCTTACGGTATGACGCAGCAACCAGGGATATGGAAGGAACCACTTAAAGAATATTTCCTTTCTTTTTTCTATACGAAACATGCATATTTCTAGAACTAAGTATTCCAAGGTACGACGAAATGCGATTTTTTATGCGATTTTTTATGCGATACAGCCAATTACTAAGGTCGACGATTTAAAAGTCACATCGTATATAGAAATTTATTTTATTGCCTCTTTCTTTCCCTCGATGCCAATAGCATTGTATACACATATAATACATTATCGGAAGAATTCTTCTCATCAGAGCATGATTTGACACGGTAGCTTCGTAAATCATTGCTGGCATTGCATTATCGCGATATAAATCTTATACTCTTATTCGACGAAGATTACCTAATAAATACAACATTGTTAAATACAACTTTTACTACGAGAAATTGTCCTCTCGAAAAGCCATTAAATATTTATGCGGCAATGACACGAGGAGAGAAATCTTCTCCTTCGTTTGTTAGATTTATACTACTTTGAAAAATATTTCACGATTACCGATGAAACTCTTCGGAGTTTCTCTAGGTGTGTCTGTCGAATTTCGAGCCAAGATTTCCGTCGAAATGTTTATCGATGATTCATAATAGGAGGATTATAGCGTCGATCGTAGACAAAAGTTTGCAGTTCGCGTGCTAATTACCAGCCGCGATGTAACGAGAAAGTTTTCCTTCCTCTCTTGTCAGTTACAACCGATCTTTCTTCGATTCGCGCTGCGCTCTTTCTGAAATTCGATTCATCGTTTCTACGTCTTTCGACATTTCGCCGTTTGTGCTACAACGATGATTCGTGATAAATTATAATAAATTGAATTCTAAATTAATTTTCCCGAGTCCAGTTTGACTGGAAGCAAGTTAAAAGGAGGAAGGGATAGTAAACTAAAATATCATATGTCAGGAGATAAGATCGTTCTCCATTTTATACTTTCTCCTCCTCACTTCACTGGATTTACGGATACGTACGGTCACGTTCTGTTGGAAATGTAACATCGTACGAATAACGCCGAGGAAATAACGTTCTATGATACAAATACGATAAACGAAGATGAAATTAATCCTCGAATATATCGAACCATCGAATAATAAGCAGTAAAACTTGGCGTGACGGATCGCGATTTCTCATTTTGCCATAAATTACCGTATAAAGATGGTGTTTGCCCTTGCTCTTTCGTAACGAATATCACATTACTCGGTTTAGTTTCGTTTTATTTTCCAGCAGTTTCCTTCGATGAAAATAATAAGGAACTTTTCTTAATAGAAGTTACACGTTTTTTGAAAATGCGATCGCGTACAATTGACCAAAGATCGCACGAAGTGCGAAACTCTGTTTACTAGCAACTTTGGAGAAACAACGAACGCTTAATCGTTGTAACTTGAAAATTAAATCCTAAAAGATAGAAGTCTGAAATCTACTATTTAATTATTCGATTCTATCAAAGAGTGACTCGTTATATCCTTTACAGGAGAATTTTATTCAATTTCTTATCTTTTCCGTTTAGTCATTTTTAGAATTACTGTTCCTTGGATTCGCGTGACTTATTATACCATAAAAAATACATACAACGTAAAAAGTAAATTATAGTAGTAAACATAAATATAAAATATTATTATACAGAATGTTGTATTTCTAGTTAACATAAAAACGTGATCATTTTTACGGGAAACAGACAGTAGTGCAAAATTAATATGTAATTTAAGTAATGCAATGTAAAGATCACGATACGTAAGTTTACAACCTCGATCACTTTCCATTGAGAATGATTAGAACTTTTACTTTCAAGCATCGTTCGATGTGCAAACAGAGGCAACAAATTATTTGACTACTATCTGCTTAATGTAATTCGTTGATTAACAGATTCTCATTAACATAATCGCCAATGATTAACTAGCGTACAATCTGCGAAACGTTAATTTATAATGTTACGCTTCACGAATCTCACAGATCGATTCGCGTATACGTAATAATTTATAAGTCGATATCGAATAGATTCGAGAAAGTTGCTGAGAATATAACGAATACTAAATAATCGATAATTATTAACTCGTTCTGTTAACTAACAAATAACTTTATTCTTTATTAAGAAATAATAAATATTAAGAAATATTATTAAGATAATAATAAGTAATTAGCATCGTTTTACTAACTATACAATATTCCATTACATAGATATATATATATATATATTAGTTATAGCTTGAAATCAGGGAATTCACAATGATTAAATAGTACCCTAATAAAGCTCTTTAAAAAATTAAACAAATTTTTAACGAATCAAACATGTAATTAATCAAAAGTTTTAATTTTGAAATTCTTCGATTCGATATTTATTTAGGATTTTATCCCTTTATGCAGCAAATGAATTTTATATGTCATAATGTAATATATATAAATATATATATAGAAATAATATGTACAGATAAGGAATATCGAGAAACAAGGAATTTAAAAGTAATGCTATTAATAATGCTATTAATATTACAGAGTAACGCTATTAATACTATTCAAGGTCTCATAGTCTCGCGTCTTGCAAAGAAGTTATACTTAACACCGGGAAAGGTGAATGTCGCGATAAGATAATAATTGTAGGTAAGAGAACACAATAACGCTGACTTGGTTGCGTCACGGTGTTTCCAAGTTGCCGAGTATTTTACGAATGCACACAATGACGCGTAGAATTAGAAAGCAATAAATAGCGCAACAATTTCTTCGCTATTAGGTTAACGACCAGATCTTCGTTTCCAGTTCAAGGGCAGCTTTAATTCACGCTAATTTCACATATTATCCACTTGATTGCGATATAGTGAATTTTACTTTCTCAAATATAGATTGTTCTTTCAATCAAATTGATATTTTTATACTTCGATTTTACTAGTTTCATAGGTTTTAGGTGAATTTCAGTTTACGAAACAATTCGGTTTTCAATCTATCGTTAAATCGTTTAATAATTAAATCCCATGCATCGATTTTACCAGATAGTTTTGACGAATTTACCGCATAAATCTAATTTATGAAAAATAACGAAGGAAAGGAACATTTTTCGTCCAATTTTATCTAAAAGTTATCAAGGAATTGATTCAAAAATCTAATATACTCTTAGAGATTATTCCTTGTAAATACGAATTTTAGTTGAAAAAGTCGCGTCGTACGTGTGTGCACGCGCTTCGTCAAAGCTTCGAAAAAGTATCATTCGTCAAAGTCCAATCTATGTATATATCATATATCGACTATTCCTGTCAGAACTTAGGAACCGATCTAATTAATCGCCTCGTAACAACCAGTCAGACAGCTTTTCCATCCACGCTGCCTATCTATATTCCATCTCCGTGGATCCAGCTAAACCATAAATTGAAAATTAATTGTTGAAATCTATGTATTTAGACATCCATCGTGCATGAAACGAGCATCAGACCGGACAAAAACAAGCCCGAGCTGTTGTTCTCTCGGGCGTTCTCGTTCTTCCACGAGATAACCATTTCATAAGCGTGCAAATTAGTCTCCGGTTGATGATGAAGCTTCGCTTTCGTGCCTTTTAATCGAATAAGTAGCATCTCTTTGTCGTGTACAGCCTAATTGGAAATTTCGACGAACACGTGGAAGCCTGCCTCCCGAAGCGTGAATCCGCGGAACGCGCGATTTCTACGCGGCTGTAGAAGCTAAAACAAAAAGAAGATTGTACGTCCTTTTAAACGAATTTACTATGCACTGGTTACATATATCTGGTTACATATATCGTGGTAACCAGTCATGAAAGTAGGTACTTCGAATGAAAATAACACTCATCGTGGAAAGCGTTACTCGTGTCGAATAAAAGGATAGCCGCGATAATTGAATTGAGAAGCTGCAAAACGTTCGTAGCAAATATACATTTGCCGATAACCTCGATAAAATAGAGAGATTACGAATGGTCTCGCTAGACATCTAGACTGTTTAAACATCCTTGTATTTTTTACCAAGTGTACGCTTGCAGTAAATATCTCGCAACTACCGCATAAACTTTTGTATCTGTGTCAGACTTTACCAACGTGATCCTGACAGAGTTGTACGCGGACAGATTTTTATAGAAAATTATACACGTAATACGTCGAGAAAATGTTTCTAGAAGCGTTCAAATACTTTCCTGAGCCACTGTAGATGCCAAGGTAATTGCATCTTTTTTTTTCCTTTCCGTCTGTCTAATTACGTATCCTGTGGATTTTGCGAACGTCTGCGACTTTCACATGTTGCGTAAGAGGGTTGAACTATGTATAACGGATGGAAAGAGGATTGGTTTTTTGAATCGAGAAAGGTAGATCCGACCATGCGTATTGCGATGTAACGTAGGCACATATTCCAGGAGACTTGAGCGCTGAAAATCTAAAGTTCGAGCGGTAAACGATGTGCATGTATCTGCCATAAATAATTATAATTATTAATCATAAGTAAAACGTAGGAAGTCGAAGATTACCAGGGTTTACGCGCTAAACGGTTTGGGTGTGTCATAAATGTATATTTTACTTATAACTTATATTATAATGTAAGTAAAATGTATAAATATACGAATGTAAGCGATCTGATACATTTTTTAGCATAAATTTCCTTAATAGATTTATGAAGGCGTTGAAAGTTGAAAGTGTGGAGCGTTTAAATGATACAGCGATTAGGCTAAAGCTTTATGTTTTGCGCAGAATTTTGTATAGCAACGATTCATAAATACTATTTTGCTATTGGGAAGATAATGTTAATTATCGAGACGGCTTGAAAGAAGAACTCGCGAAATTTGATGTTCGAATCGCTGACGAAACTTTTTAAAATTTTACGACACAAGCGACGAAAAATTTCTTCGTACGACTCGATATTCAATTTTTAAGGAAAATTCGCGAGAAAGATGATTTTTCAGCTGAAAATTTTGCAATGTACAGGAAGTTGCGAGTAAAAGCTAACCCACTTCCGATCTACAGCAGGTACTTGAAGACCCGGAGAAAACGTTAAATTACCTCCATTAGAAATTTATCATAATCGACCTGTAATTTAGTAATTGTAAAAATTGCAAAAATTGCAAAGTCTGAAAGCGTAAGAAGATGTTAAACGAGCTGCGCTAGAAATTTGCTGGAAACGCGTCGAACCTCGTGAAGTTTCCTCTCGCGATCAACTTGAAATTGTAAAAATTGCAAAACCTGGAAGCGTAAGAGGACGTTAAAATGGGATCTACTGGAATTTAAACCTCCGAACTTTGCGTTCCGATATCGAAGACGATCAATCACCCGCGTTACAGGAAACGCTCGTAGCGAGGAGCACGTAACGTTACTAGTTGGAAATCCGTCGGAATTTCCACTGTACGGTATAGCGATTCCTCGTTGCCGGTTGCCAGCTGTTGTTCGCGGCGCGCGATTGTTCGTGGCAGCTTCGCGACGAAAGTGAAAGGATTCCGGCGACTTTCCCCGAAATTTTACGCCGTGCCCGCAGCCACGATCATCCCCGTTGCTGTTTCCGAGGCTAATGTTCCGTCGACACGAACTTGGCGAATTTGTAGGGAATCGGCGTGTGACCGATGCCGCGAGCCTAATCGCTCCTTTGCTCCCTTAAATCACGCTTGTTGACGCAGAAGGATTCTGAGCGCCACATACATCGCTGCACTATGTTCGCAATTCTGTATCGAAGGAACGTCGGAGATTGATTTAATCCGTTTGTTACGGTTATCGTAAAACGATTATCGTTCGTAGAATTCGGTATCGAATATCTGATAAAACGTGCCTCTTTTACGGCTTTAACGTTTTTCAAAGTAGCATCGCTCCGATTTCTCTTTTATTCATAACCTAAATCCAGTCTATCGATCGAATTTTTGCACTGCTCCGATATTATTTCAAGATCGCTATTCCAGTAGTTGCAATAAAAAATTATCTTAAGATACAAATTTTAGAACAAAGTATACTTCGCGAAACAAACGTATGTTGCAGGCAATGCCGAATTGGCCATATAGCGAAAAGCTTTTTAAATTCAATTTTCTCGAGTCGGAATTTAGAAACTGTACGTTTTGGAGTTCTTTTATTGTACGATATACGCGCGCGTCGTTTCTATTGCGTAAAAATGCTCTTTAAGTACATTGTATCGGAACATTCCACTACCTTTTCCAAGACGCTTACTTGCGAACGATTTATTTCCTGGGTTACGCAAATTCGCTAACTACGCTCGGCGAATATATGTTCGAACTGAACATTTTTTAGCTAAACGTTCAATTTCTCGCATAATTGTTACGAAGAAATTTTCTCCGTTCGACGATCGTTCGTTCCTGCTTTCTACGTAATGCGAAAGGAACGTAGATAAACGCATAAAGTTATATCGAAAGAAAAAATTAAAAAATTTCTAATTCAATTTCAAATCCTTTCAATTTCTATATCTCTTTTAACGTAATCTGCTCGAATAGTAAACCGTTTCTCGAGGAAGTTATTTTATTTATAACTTGAGAAAGTTACAACGATATTATACATATAGTTTGTTACTATAGCGTGGAATATTAAAATTTATTTAACTCGAGAAACAATTAGTATATAATAAAGATACATTTACAAATTTCTATTCGTATGCGTGTTTCGTACTGACAACGAATTAAATAAATTATTTGTAATAGAACGAAAGTAATTAAATTCTGATTGAAACGTATTAAAGTACGATAGGTTTACTAATACTGGTAAAAGCGAAATAAAATGTGCGACGGATAGTTCGGAACCATACGATACCTTGATACTCGGCAAAATTGGACATTATCGTACAGGAGAAAATAATCGAGTTACAAGAAGATTACCGATCAGGTAGCTTACGTGTGTAATTTCAATTTCGATTTTGATTTACATAAACTGGAATGACGTGGCAACACGAGATGGACGTTTTCATCGCAAAACGAGTCGTTCCCATGGCGCACCTGCTGGGATGGCCCGTTTCAAGCGACTCGTGATCAGAACTAATGCATTACTGATGGCCGATTCCTCGGACCCTTGGGGCTCTTAAAAACGAGCGGCAACGCGTGATTATGTAAGTTTAATTGCGTTCTAACTACCGTGCAATGCACCGGGGAGCGCAACCGGCGGTTTCGATGGTGCCTCATTAAGACATTTGCCAAGTTGATGCCCAAAACATCGTCCTCGTCGACCACGATTATTATTTACGATTCACGGACTGGAAACAGTTTCGGGCCGAAAACTGCTCGTCGTTTACGTTTTGTCGCGTTACGACCGATATATGGCAACAGGTGTGCCGAAGCGGAGAATTTTTAAGAGACACTTTGAAAATGCCACGATTTTATTGCTTAAATTTTTTTCATTTGTCAACGTTCGAGAATGGTTTAACCGCTATACGCGTGCTGGAATTCTCTTTGCGTATATCCTCGCTCTACTTCTAAACTGTTTGATCTTCGCTTTGAAAATTTACTTAGTTTAATATTACCACGACTTCGTATTCTTTGTACCGATGAGCTTTTGTGGCTATGTTAACTATATTTCTTTGAAAAATGAAGCTACAACGATCAAGTACCAGGATGACGATACGGTGTACACACGTACGCAATGGTGCGAAGGTTTGGAGCATCCTTTGTTTCTTGGACAAAAAAAAAAACTTCTTCGGCTTAAATATGATTAACCAAAGAATAGTATTACGAAGAAAGCATGGATTCGCTTAAGGAAATCATTGCGTATTTCTTTCAAAGTCCTAATAGGTTTCAGACCGTGGAGCGGAAATACAGGTGTGAAAGATTCGAAGAATCGGAATGATATTTAGTATCTATAGAGAAGATAAAAAAAAAGGAGGAGAGACGATATTAAATGTGACGAAGGAAGTAACATTTAAATTTATTCGAACGATTTATGGGAGAGTCAAGTATCGACAGTTGTACGCACCGACACATGGATATGTAATGATCGTACGATACGAGAGTCACGGAGATTTCACTCGAATCGCACTGTGACTCGCAGATTTTTCTTCCCCTCTCTCGAAGAGTAGATGAAAGTAAAGCTCGCGTTAAATCGCGAAGATCGAGTGAGTTTCACATCGAATACGTCATGCTTCTCGTTTTAGATCATGTTTTTGCCCTCGTGTTTACGAGGATCGTTCTTACGTCATATTAAATTATTTGATAGCTCCAACTTCTTACGACTCTACGAGATAGCAGAAATTAATATAATATATCCGATAAGACTTTCTCTTGATCTAAAGTTTATATTTTCAAAGGAATTAGAACTTCTCTAAGGATAAATGAACTCTTTCAAAGAATTACACGGTAAAGGTTTTTTTTTTTTTTTAAATAAGTGAGGAAGATCTGTTGAAATTAATACCTTAATTAATTAAGAATTTCAACGAATTTCCGGTAATTCTAGAAAAGTAAAAAGCTTCTGAAGGGGTAAGAAATGAAAAACGAGTTAGGTCGGAGCAGAAGTCGTAATAAAGCCTTGGTGTATATCGAAACGAAGTCACGAAATCTAATCTCAAATGCGATTCTAACTTTCACTAAATGGTATCCTAACTGGAAAGAACGCGTTCCGGAAAATTCTTTCCCAAGAAAGGGAAACTTCGTTCGTTTTCGCTATCAGAACAATTCGTGTTAAATTTCTAAAGTTACTTGTTAAGCATAGATCGTATATAGAAATATCAAACGATATATTCGATAGGCGTTACGCGAACTTACAAATTTATAAGCAACTGCAGATTAATTATTAACGAGGCGACGAATTGGTCGGATATTGATTTAAAATACACGGTAGAAATTTGTAAAAGTTATGTGCGAGAGTTGCTGGTTAGTTAATAGCGAGTCGATAATTATTTGAGATCTCCACGGTCTATCGGTCTAAATTCCATGAAAATCCAAATTCCATCGAAAAAACGTGCCGCGTCCGCATTTTTAAAACGATAATGTAACGAGCATACTGGGTGGGCCAAATAAAGTGTTACAAGTTGTTTTCTCCGAAAACATTGTTCATATCGGCTTCAATTAAATACCGATGATTAATAATTAATCGTATATTATAATACCGACTTAATAATAATTAAATGTTACGATATTGACTTAAATTAAACGGTACAAGGAGACTAATCATTTGGCGTGCAACATATTTTTTTTGGACGGCTGTTAAAGGGGAACCCACTCATCTTTTTTAAATGGAATGGTTTACCGATTCCTGTTTTTTTCATATAGTTAATATCGAACTTGATAGCACTTACTTGCAGCAAAATTTCGTATACTATAAATAAACTCTAGCTTTAATTTTCATCTTCGGAATAAACGTTGCATACAGTGTCTCAAAATTTGATGTCTCGCGCTAGAAATAATTGACACAGCTACTAACACTGCAGCTACTAGAGTGGTCAGAATTCGAAGAAGAAGAGGAAGAACACGATAGGTAATTTTGAAATTCGTTCAATCGGTCCTATGTGTTATACCACAGGTTCCGCGGATCGCAGATCCGTTTGTCTTGACAATTACATCTTTCGCTCCCTTAAAGCTTGGCCGACTTACCTTTAAAAGACTTATCCGTTCTTTGAATCCAACAAATATGATCGTAACGTAACATTGTCATTTCTGTTAATTTTATGAATTCAAACAGAAATGACAGTTATCGTGTCCTCCGTTATATACGTATATGTAGGTAAAGCAACTAGCTGGTTAACCCAAATAGCTCTAAACGCACAAATGAAAATTCGTGACCTCCGATACACGCGTTTCGCTCGAAACATGTCTGTGGAGGACAGAAGGCACGAGGGTAGAATAGAACCGAGGAGCAGGTCCTTGAGTTACGAAGCTCGGATCAGGCTGCAACGATCTAACCATCGAATAGGCCGCGTGTCGCGGTCCAGGTATACGTCGTTGGACGTCGTGTTCTTCGTAATTGGTTATCGGATCGGACGTGGCGATCATCGAAGGATGGCCGAGCGTATGTACGTGTCGTAGCTAGGTGCAAGGTTGGAGCGACGAACATAATCGCAACACGTTGTCGACGTACGCGTAATACTGCTCAAATTACATGTGCCGGCGCGTCCGATAATCGTGTCTTCGACAAATAACGGGCCGACGTTCTTGACCCGGCCATGGAATCGATGCTTCGATCGATCTTTTCCGACGATGGTAGAATCACGAAGGATACGAAATAACGGGGGATCAGGAAGATCGCTTTCGGTATCATATGTGCTACTGTAACATTTCTTTAATACCAGAATTGTCAGAGTGGCGAATATATTGAACGCGATACCTCTCCTCTCCGGTAATGAACACCGAGGTGTCGATATCGTATTAGGCGCAACATACGTCGATATCTGATAATAATATATAAAATGCTGGCATATCTATAGTTCGTAACCGGTCAACCAGACAAGCGATGCAGTCTAGAGGTCTGCGGAAAGCAACCTAGTCAGCGTGTACTAACGTACCGAGAGTTCTAAGCGAATCACACCGTATTTAATCGTGAGCGATGCCAAGATCAAGATACTCATTTTCGCGTTGTTCGTGAACAAAAAGAATCTGAAAAGACCACGACCTTGGTCCATGATTAAAATCTCCATAGAAATTCTAGTCACGTATCGAGCATATCGTTAGAACAATTAGCCGGTGAACGGAGCACGCGCGCTTAATAACAACCAGGCCAGGCCAGGTCATTGAAATTGCAGTGATCCGATGGCTTTTCGCAAATTAACAGCGTCTAGCCCTGGACGATGCCTTCCTTCGAGCATCGAGCAATATCGATCGAAAATTGCCAGAGCTGCCTGACGATGAGTTCACCCTGTTCCGATAGAACTCACCACGGACCTATAATTTTCGACTTTAATACGGATCGTGGAACTAGGTCCATTGAAGCCCAGAGCAGCTCTGTTTACGTGGTCGTGGACATGGAAACATGTGATTCGAAATTGTAAGATATTCCAGGCAACAGATGCATAGTATCATTTGGCGAATTTGAAATTAGTCCAGGAACCTTTGATAACTAGATTTCGATCTGTTTAGGGGGGATGGAACAGTAATCGACGAAAATTCCATATTTTGATAAGGTAGACAGCAACTAATAATTGGTATGAACGAGCTGCTTGATGATAGTATGGATGTTAGAATGGCAGAATATACGCTATCACGACGAAGAAATAAACGAAGACGCGAATAGGCGAAATTGTGGGTAGACAGATACGCAATTGTCAAGTCAGACGGTGTTTCAAGTAGAGTAATTTGTACGGACTAAAGGTTAAAGACGATTAATTACGTATTCGTGGTGATTATGAGCGATCGAAGGCTGAGTGAAACGTACGTTTACGTTCTTAAAATTCTAGTCAGTCCATTCGTGTCAATATTCGGTCAGTTTAAAAATTTTACGTAATTTTTGATAATTATTTGGTGCAGATATTTTGGCTCGGTACACGAATCGTACAAAGCTTTTCGCGATTTCCCATATTTCGTTTTTTCGAACAGTTTTCAATGATTTTCATCGCTACGTATAATATTTTGTAAAAAATATTCGTCGTTTCCAACGTTTCGCTTTCAACCCGTTTTCATATAAACAGATCTTTGTCCGAAATTAAAAAGGCTTTCTAATTACGATCCGACGAATAATTACAGCCAACAACGCATAAATTCGTTGCTTAATAAAATACTCTTATTACCGAGTAATTTTTACCCGGTCGTTTCACCATGATCGTCGATTCGCATTATTCAACGTAATTTAACGTTAACGAACCCGATTTCGATATCAGGCCGTTTTTGTTCCCGGTTTCTCGTGGCCGGTTAAGATCCTAAGGGAGTAATTTTGTAATTAACCCGGTAAAACCCCTGGATGTTCGCAACGGTAGCAAGCAACGCCATCAAGTAATCCGGCTAGCGTCATTAGGGGAACTCGCGAAGATGAGGAACGTCTTTAATCTTAATTTGCAGCATGCAGCGACACGTGTGGGTCGCTTCCAAATGTTGGATGGTGTTAGTTCGCCGTGAAATAACTTACAATCGCATTTCCATTCGAAATTAATCTAAGAATTTCAAGTGTATTTATTTGCTTGACGAAATTGGAAAGTAAAATTCTAGTTATCGTTTTAACGACTAAAAGTATCTTAAATCCAGATGGAAATATTTTATCCCGGAGAACGGTACCTTCCTATATTCTTCTTCGCGCAGTAACAGTTTCTCTTCCGTCAAACTATCCGCGAGATCACCGCCAAACCAAATCCAAACCTCGACTACACCCAACGCGTTAAAACTTATCCTTCGCGATCCTATGATGTAAACCCTATGAAGAAATATTCCTTTTAATCGCAACACAGCGACCGATAAAATTCCCTGCATGTTCGATAGCTGTTCTTTTTTTTTTCTTGAAATCTAAAAATGCGTCAATCACGAAACTCTGATATTCTTCGTCTATGGAATGGACGGTGTAAGCGAATCGTCGAAGTAAAAGTGAGTCATCCCAGTGAAAACAAGACAAACATCGACGAAGCTTGTCGGTTCGTCTAAAGCAATTTCTTAATTAGACCAGCGGCCAGCCGTGGTTTATACGAACGAAATTAAAGGGGCCTGCCCATCGAGATTGAACTCCCAATGCGGCCGGTCGAAGCCGGTCTTAAATCAAGCCGCTGGCTAATTGCTATCGATATTTCATACATCGAAGAAGAAGTTGCCGCGTCTTCTTGAATCTTTAGAGCACGCGCCATGCGTTGGCAAAAAAGGGAAAATTTTGCGGCAAAAAATCGTCACGTTGGAAAAAAGAAGAGAAGTTGGAAAAGAAGAAGAGAAGGGACGAGGTTCGAGACGATGCGAAAGGAGGCGAACCAGCAGCTGATTCGCGTTCCCCTCTCTATTCCTCTTCTTCTTTCTTTTTTACGGCCTCGACGCTCTCGAAACCCTGCTCCCATTCTACCCTGCAGACTGTAGATGGTGGCCAGGCCAGTTAATAAAAAGTCACGTCGCCTTTACGCTGCGTAATCAATTAGCGCATCGACACCTTGAGGCTCGATGGATCGTTTTCCAGCTGTTTCATTAACGCTAGATCGTCTAACGTTTAACCTATACGTAAATATATCACCTTTTTCCGTTCGTCCATTTTTCTTTTCTTAGGAAAAATCTTGCGTATCTTGGTACTTGCGGTAACACGATAACCTGCTAGTACCTGCTAGTACTTGCTAGTAGTTCGATGAGAAATATTTCCATATTTCCAGCGATATACGTAAATACGTCATACTTCAAATGGTTATGAAATAGAACGAAATGCTATCAATCGTTATAACAGATTTTAACGCGTTTAAATTTCGTATTACTTGCATCGTGTATTTCCTTTATATTTTACTCTTTTATGGGTCTCTTCGGTATCTGTAACGAGACTCGACCACGTATTAACATCTTTATCGCCTTTCAACGGATGATAGAACACGGACTTACGAAAACAACCGGTTAATGTTTTTTACAGCTTCGTATCGTCCGACTGATATTTAATTCTGCGATCGAAGGAACTTGCGGCTAACGATAGAAAATGCAGTGCTCAGTGAGTCAGGTCGAGGATAATGTTTTATGGCAGTGTATTTGACGGAGTATTCATTCATCGATGTAATGCGAAGCGTGCCACGATGGTTACAGAGAACACCTTTTGCGTCGATGTGGCGATTAAATTCTCGGCCGACTTCTTGCCCGAATTCCTAAAATAATGCCAGCCTTTGAAAATCAAGGGTTATCAAGCATCTTCCCCCTTTACGTCAGCCTTGTTTCAAACAGTTCCTCCCTAATCGTGCCAGAACCGGAATACGGACGATCGAGACGCCGCTCTCGCGGCTCCTGATTACCTTTGCACCGAAATTAATCAGCCTAGAACGTTCATCAGATGCAAAGAGCATAATCGAACGATTAGGCTGGAAGATGTGTTTTTAGGCACGATTAAAATTTTGACGAGCGTAAACCGAGAGAAAGGGAAGAATAATTAAAGGCTCGTCTTTTAATGTACGGTGTTGCTGCAAAGTACGAGGTATAGAAAGTATTCGTTGCAACGTAGTAATTGGGATTTATTAATCGTCGTTGCGATACGAGTGAGTTTTATTCTTGCATTTCCGTAGCATTACGATATTTCTTTCTTTTCAACGAAAGCTTTCGTTCACCGCCGTACAGCCGGATAGATTGCTTTTATAATGCGTATAAAAAAAATTATGCGATATGAAAAATATTTTATTTAGAAAATTACCACATTGTATATTGACCAGAAACGACAAATGCCACGGTATTTTTCTGTTTTTACGGGAAAAAAACGAACACGAAGAAACTTCGTTTTTCTTATAAGTCCTAACTATCGTCGATCGACTCGCAATAAATCAAAGAAAACGATCCTTGTAGCAAATAATCGGAAGAAAACGCCCAACGATAGCGTGAAAATTCGCTCTGCTCTGCGAACAGATTTTGCCGAAATAATCATCGATGCGTTCGTTTTGACGCGCGTTGTCTGTGATGGTGTTAAGTTGATACTAATCGTGCTGATAACAGGACCGGGCCCGCGTCCGATCCGACAGATAATTTTCGATGTAATTAATAATAACACGTATCAGATTGGTATCGCGAGTAAGATATTACGACGAAGGGAACGTACGAAACACAGGTGGTTCACGTCGCGGAAGAGGTCTGTTTTAATATTCGTACGTCGATTGATCTCGCTTGCACCCGAAAATTCGAGTTCCGTGCGCGTCCGTTCGTTTCAAAATCAATTTTATTCCGCGAACAAATTGTTACCAAGCGGATATGGTCTCGTTATGAGTTTTTGAACGAAGCGGAACGAATTAAAAAAAGCTAAGGCCAACGTGTCCTTGACCTTTAAAGTGCAAAAGTTTCCGGCTGGACAGATCTTTTACTTTGTGTTTCAAAAACGATATTTGAAAAATTTCTTTGAAAATTTTTGATCGTTTAACCGTTTTCTTTTATTTGTCGTGTCTTTATATCCGACGTTGTTTCAACTTGCTTTAAAATTATTTATATCGATATTTAAAGGAGTTTCAATTAATGCTCGAACAAATGGCGTGACATACGAAAGAAAACCATAGGACAACTAGAAATCTAAAAGATTCGTCAAAATATCGCTTTTGAAATACAGAGTAAAAGATGTACGTGTTGGTCGGCAACCCGTTTGCACGCTGCTGCAGCTATTCTTCGTATCGTGTCCTTCCATTCGTACGATACTATGCGCAGAAGCATCGAAGCAGAAGAATACCGATCGTATAGACTCGCGATCAGGTCGGATCGCTAATTACTCGAATTTTCGCAGTTTCGTTATTCTGCCGTCACGTGAAACTACATCTACGTAGTACCTTGTAGTATGGAGCCGTAAAGTAAGATGTTATCGAGAGATTATGGTTGCTATCGACTCGGAGCGAGACCAGGTGGCAAACTAGCGTTTCCAACCCAAGGATATTTTAATTTTACCAAAATTACGATATCGTGTGCGCAGGATAAAGCGGAAAGGGAAGCGTATAACGTCGTTACTGACAAGGTGCTTTAATTAACGATCTTAGTCGCTGGTAAATGCGATCGTTGACATCGAGAACACGACGGTTAGATGGCGAAAAGAGAATACCTTGTAAGGATCTCGTTAGCATAATGCAAATCTTTGTCGGTAATCGATAACGCGAGAACGGCTCCTCTGGCACTACGCTTTTTCTTCACTTTGGCGATTCATATTGTAATAACATCCGAGATTTAAACAATCTTTCGTCTGGTGCTAACGAGCCCTCGCTTAGCTGTTCGTTAATTGTTACGACGCGGGGCTGTAAAGGCTGATAACATCTGCAACCGTGGCATAATTGAATATCATATAGTTTTTTACGTAACCGCTATGCGTGAGTTTCGACTGTAAATTGGGATTTAAGTGGGTCGTAACAGCGGAGGCTTCTTATTCTTACTTCGTGTCTGGCGAAAGATTTAGGCGATCTTCGATAGGTCTCCAAGTAGACAAACCTGTGCGATAATTACAAGGAAAAGACGGATCGCAAAGAATTATATCGCACCTTTCCGATTAGAGCGATATCCAGCATTTTTATCATCTATCGAATATTCGTATAAAACCTCGTACGAACAACGATTAGAAAAAATCGACCAACCATAACCCAGAGAAACGTCCAATGTAGAAAAAGATGAGAAAACATGGTTCGATTCGAAGCGGAGGCCAGAGACGTGCCTTTACCGAGTCGAAAACGTGACACGAGCATCCTGCGTGGACCCCACGCCCTACGCTTCCTAAAGAGATGCACAGCGAAGTTACGAATTGAAGAATCCCTCGGGCGCACCGGGTTTAAACCAGACGAATCCGTCTAAATATTCTCGAGCCGGCTCCACTAAGCGACGACCGCGATCTTCCCTTCCACTCCGCTTTGGTCGCTGTCCGCTAAGTACGATGCGCCTTACGATGCGACTTACCGTATAATATATAAAACTAAGGAAACATAAATGTTTCCTTATTTTAAACTACTAACGAAATAACATAATTTTATCTGCCTTTTAATCTGGCAAATTGCGGCGGCCCAGGCGGCCGCGCCGAATCAATCGGGGACTGCCTTGTAATCGAGTGGCGCATTAATGCGTTCTGTAACCCAGTTTACAGCGGCGCGGCGGCGCGTCGTTGATCTTGGCCGGAGATAGCGGACGCCTCTCGATCGATCGATAGGCCGCGGCCGTCGTTCGGCTGTCGGTGTCGCGTGGCCGCCACACGACACGTCGTGCGGCCAGATAACGTCGGAAGATGCCAAAACGACGATGTTCGTCGGCGAACCACAGAGGATCGTCGCCTGTTGAACGCTGAGAAACTAGACGGAAGCATCCAGCCAGCTTCCGATCGAACGATCGACGGAGAAAGAAAAATGTCTTCAAAGTGTCTACTGTACTCGAGCTACTCGAATTCAAGAACTCTGATCGAAGCTCGAGTTGAAAGGAGCGCTTGGATTAATCCGAACGTGACTTGAGCGCAAGAGGACGATTCGAACGAATCTTGACTGGAAAAGGGAGCAATTCGCGAAAGAGGAGGAAGAAGCGGTGGAAGAAAGAAGGCGAAGCAAACGAGAAAGGAAAAAGAGAAGAAAAGATAAACGGAGTTAGAAAGAAAGAGTAAAAAGAGGGCGAACGGGAGACGTTCAATTTCTGTCGCATCTGCCTAAATGTACGTTAGCCTATGATCATCGTTGGGCCCCGAGCCGATATTATATCTCCGAGGAGACTAAATATCGTTCGATTGCGATTTTTGGACAGGCATTATCGTGTACGTGTCACGATACAAGAAAGATGATCGCGCGCGCCTCGCCGATGGTCGAAGCAGCCATCGCCTCGCCTCTTGCTTAGCCCCTCGTCCCGACCATTATCGATCTTCCGAGTGCTGAAATTGTTTCGCCGCTTTTAGGCCCGGCCCCGGGAATAATTGATAGGACGCGGCGCGTGCGCTGCATTCACCAAGGAAATCGCGGGACACCCGTCCACCCGTTATCTATGTATATGTACGTACGACGTAACTTGGGAATTTCAAGTATCCGAATCGCGCGAATTTGCCGATCGACGTTGATTTATAATCGATCGTTAAGGAATCCGCGATTTATAGCCCGTTGGAAGAAAGATGAAATTTGTTCGATACAAAATTGCAAAACTGTGTAGATAACTACCGCGATACGTATCATCGATGAGTGTAGTCATTTAACTGGATGTTTTTTTTTTTTGCAGTCGCATCGAGTAATACGAAATAGGCCGATATAGTAGGTAGTCGTAAATTTAGAGCTTCCGTTTTATTATTTATGGTCGCGTTGGACTGGTAGTCGATCGCGAAAAATAATACAATCGTCGTAATTTTAGTATTCTCTTTTCGTAACTCTGTTTTCGTATTCTCGCAGAGAATCGTGATTCGCCGAACAGATCTTTAAACGTTTTCAATCTGCCGTCCGTAACGATTATTCCGAAAGTTTCGCCAAGTGGTCATTAAAGAGTTACAAATTGCTCATTAGAGAGTATTAATTTACGAGAGATACGAAACGATGTCGATAACGCGTAAATGCGTATCCCCTGGTGTGAATGATAAAAATATTTATTATGCGGGGCATGCAGTGACAATCTGATTACGATGCAAAGGGGTGTCTCTAAAATACCGGTATTTCGTGGCCGACTTTTTAAAAGCGCCTATATTACGCAGCAGCTGGAATATCGCGATTTTTAATCATGCAGTCTCGTGCATCGTATATTATCGCCCGCGGAACAAGTATTATTTCGCTAATATTCCGAGCATCGGGCCACTTAATGTTGAAATATGATGTCATGTACAGGGGGACAACTTTATACCGGGTGTTCCCCGGTCTGTACCCTGGCATCCTGAGAATCGTTCTTTTTATAAACTAATTTTTAACGTCGCGTCAAGAACCAAGACCGATTATTAGCGACGCACGCACAGTGGACGAAAACAAGACAACTTTTTTCTGTCTTCGTAATAACCGTCGGTTAGCTCTTCATGAAGACATAAATATTCTTTCGTTTCGTACTCGGCGATCGCCGTTTCTCTCGGTTATCCTCTCCTTTCTTTTCTCTCTGAACATCGGCGTACAAACGAACCGAGTGCTCGCAATCGCCCGATGAAAAAATTATGCGAAATCTGTTTCGCTGATTGATCGTTCGCGATATTTTTTACGCGACTTTTCTTTCTCGATATTACGTGTTCTCGCGTGAGTGAAATCATACGCAGATAACGCAGATGCTACTTTGAATATTTATTACTTCGGTTACAATTGTTTGCGCGTGATTTATTTCTGTTTCGCGTGTGGATGAATCATCGTCGGTAATTTTTCGATAATAATTTCTTCTATTTGAGTCTTGCCATAACGCGCAGCAAACTTTGTACCGTACAATACTTTTGTAATCGCGCGCACTCCCGCGCAACAGTCCTACGATATCTTTGATCCTTAGCAGATTGGAAATTTTAAATTGCCTCGCGTCTTTTAATAAAATCGTTAATACGTTGGTACTATGCCTTTCTATGTACTTTCTTTATGATAAGTTCAAATTAAAATTGCTTAACAAAACTAGAGAACTGTCAAATCGAAATTTCTCGACGATCTTCTTAATGCTTTCCAATTTTGAAACCGATGCAACGATCGTCGTATACATTTTCAACGGGGATACAACGGCGATAATTTGACAAGCTTTCTGACAATTAACTGGAATCTTTAGTCTTTAACGCTAACTTGCGTTTAGTTGAACGGGTGTAAAGTAAATTAATAAGAATGAAATTCGAAATTAACGGAAGAAACGGTATTCACAGAAATTGCAGCGAATTGTTCGATATCGTCGGAAGATAGGTGTTCTAAGCGTAACTTGCGGATAAATAAAATTCCACGCACCATTCTTCCCTTACTTGTTATTATTATATTTAGTTCGCCTATGATGTTATTACCGATCTTTTTCGCCATAATGCCATGTATAGAGAATGCAAAAATTTTAATGCGACAGACTAGAAAAAGGAAATTTACATTTAGAGCGACGCTGTATAAGCACCAGCCATCATGGAAATTAGGCTGCAATTTCAAGACTCCAAAATGTGCCAGCGATACGGGGAGAGGCGAAGATCGCTGCACGCCTGTGATTACGAATGATGCTGCTTTTTATTCCACTTTACTATATTACGATAAAACCGACAACTCTCGCATCAACGTCGTACACGCGAACATCGATAGGCATTGAAACCGTTCACGCCCGAATTTCAACGAGTTTTTCGAAAAAAAATTTAATATTAGGAGCGAGAAATCCTTTACTAAGAGTCATTTAGGAGGAACATTTCGCGTTGCAGGTGTAATTTCCCAGGAAATTGTTTATCGCGTATTGTTCCTCGAGTAAAAGATTCATTATTATCGTAAACAACGTTTCTAGACATCTTCTTTGATTTCGTTTCGATGAAACGGAATGTGCCCGTGTCGAAACGATTAAACAACGATCGATCCAAGTTCTTTGCTCGATCCTGTCTTCTCCGATCGATCTCTTCTATGCTCTTCGTTCCATTCCGCGATTAAATTCGATCAAAGAATCACAGATACGCTGCTAATTACTCTACGTTACGACACCAGGATCCATAATAGTTGGATGTTTGCGTTACGAGGATGGGGCGCGTCTCGAAGAGCAACGCGAACGTTGCAAAGGCAATCTCGTGGCCATCGCTGCATCGTCGTAAGAGAGGACCTCTGTTCGAGGCTACCGGGACACAGGAGGTGGCTAATAGGCATTCGTGATTTCGCGTGCTTAGATTTTTAAGGGCAGGTGAACAGATCCCAGGCAACTGTCCCCTCGGAGGCAAACATCCAACCCTCCTCATTCCATGTTCTCCTCTTCTCTCCTTTCCTTTGGCTCGCCGTCCCGCGTCCACGGGGAAACGACGAATAAAGAAGAAAGTACAAAAAGAAAAGCGGAGAAGAAATAAAAGGTGAACACGCATACGCACGATGGTGTCGAGAGGCCTACGGTGTTGCGTTCGAGCCCCGATTCCTCGCTGAGAGCGAAAGTAGGCGGCGCCCCGAAATTACGCATTGACTTTCTATGAGCTCTGTATACCCGGTGGCATTCATAAATCGTCCGATGGACAGTGGGGAGAGGGTTGATCGAGTCGACAGGGAACATGTGGAACACGTGCCCTCTTTCGTGCGTGCGCCGCGCGACCGGTATCTCGATAGGGGGACGTGTGTCTCGAATCAAGGGTGCCGTCTTCAGGACTGCGTGCCTTCCATTTCAACGGGACGTATATACCCTGCTATTCGCAAATCATAGGACATTCGGTACAAGTTCTCTTACAGGAAAAAAAGCGATACGTTATTGATTCTGAGCAGGCTATCGTTGGATCTTGATGGTTGCATCACCGAGACCTTGGTTTTGGACAGTAACGATCGGCAACGATCGGTAGCGTTCCTACTGCGAGTAAACTATTGGACATACCGATCAGTTACTAAGACTGGCCACACTGGTGAACCTACCGAATCTACCGAAACCGATCCTACTGGCGAATTGCTGGAATTATTACGCATGTATGTATATGCAATACGTGGTAGGAACAAATGGTCATTGGACAAGTACCCGTAATCAGTATTTCTTGGATAGTAGTTCGGTCTTTTATCTTTTAGTAGCTTTCAGTGATCTTTTTCTGAAGGGTACAAGTGGACGTTATATAATTACAAAATGAGATCGACACTCGATAGACTATGCCGCGCTTCGAACATTTTATTACCGATCATCATCAGTAAGTGTACCATAACTTATGGACGAGAGTGTATTATTGGGTCCACTCGCGGCGCCAGGGCACTTTCGCAGGGAAGGAGGTGAATATAGCGGTCCTAAATTTGATGGCAGATCGAAGTTTGTAACGCGCATGTTGATCGAATACGTTTTAACATACTTGGCGCCGCATCTGTCGCTTAAGTTACGTGACTGCGGGCAAGTATTATGTTTCAATTTGAGATCGGCGTGATTGAAAAAGTATGTGACACGTTAGTTCGGAATTTTAATTTAATAAAAAATTCTCGCGTTCTCTTTAATCGTTACTACTGTTAGAAACAAACTTTTGTATCTTTCGTTATAAGATTTTCCAGAATTTATCGAATGGTTATACTCTATTACAAGATCTCTTCTCCCGTCTATCTTCTTTTCAAACGTACCTATCGTTTGATACTTAAGTCGGACAATTTTTTATCGATATAACTTTGGCGTTGTTTCCTATAATATTTTATACGTAACGTCTTTGAACGTATAATACCACGATAAACTATAAAACACCGAGGAAAATATAAACATAAATAAATTATAAAACGTCGAAAGGATAGAGATACGTGTAAATTCGAAAATGACATTTCTTCGTTGAACATTGAAAAGAAAACCAAAGATCCTTCGCTCTTCGATTACACAATTTTAGCAGAAATGTCAGAGAATCGAAGGCAGCGGCCAGTTTCCATATAAAAGGAATACTTCTTCTTGTAGTGGTTAATTGAAACGACATTGTGACTCGTCGCGGTATTCGGTCATTCAAGGGCAGAAATCGTCGCGATATCCGTGCTGTCCGTGTCGATCGGTTCAAAGGATCGGCAAGACGACTTTTTGCTCCAGTTTTAATGCGGATTTGTCCGCGAAATATGCTCGAACGGACGTTCTCGTTCGCTCAACTATGTCGGTTTCTTCGTCTTGTTCAATTTTTCTTCGACTCGTAGCTTTTTTCGCGTTACGTGTCACGGTTGCAGCGAAATATCTTTTTATTAGACCGCGCGTGTTTACGCATTTATGGAAAATTTATAATATGCGATTGCTTCGATCGTGTTCGTCAAAATATCTGCAACTTTCATATTATCTAGTAATTTTTCTTTTTGTAATACCAAAGTATTCGATATATCGAATTAAATTCAAAGCAAGAATTTAGCACGGTGTTAAAAGAGAATTTATAGAAAAGAAATCGGTTAAACGCGTATCGGGTACATGTTAAAGAGGACTACGTTATTTCTACCTGTTGCTCGTACCGGAAATACGTAGATATCTTACGTCAGTTTCTAACGAACCTTCGTCCTTCGAGTCGGCCCGTTTCTAGGCGGACGTTCAGCTTTTCCGTCATCGGGTTCTACCGACTGGCAAAGTAAATTCAGGGTTCCGACAGTGATTACGTGTGACGTGCGTGGACTATGATTATGTTTAAAAATCACCCATCAACTTTGCCCGCTTTGTGGCTTCTTTTAAACGCCGCTTATTAAAACCAACGGGCACGGCTGTTGCGACACTCGAAATTCAGGGAAACGAGGAACATCGTCTTCGTCCTTTTCCTCTTAATCTAGAATTTAGTCTTCGACCATTATTTCAATATGTATTTAACTCGTGTCCGAATTTCTTCGTATCTTTCCTTTCTCCTTTTATATTCATTTCTCCTTTATACCTGACACGTAAATTTTTAACCAGTGTGATCTAATTTTTTTAAAAACAGCCTATTGAACACTGCGAATAGTGCTATAGAAATCGTAAAACAGAATCGGCCAACTTACGATTTAACTGGACAAGTTGACTCAATTCGTCGAATTAAATCATTTGGCCTAAAAAAAAAAAAAAAAAAAAAAAAAAAGACGAGATTCTAATCACGCGTTTCGGTAAAAATTTAAGTTAACGAGCCAATTGCCAAATGGCGTTATAATTTTCAAATTTTACGAAAATTTACTTATAATTTTGCTCTTACGGGCGATACATCAGGTGCGTACGATCGTTAGAAATCTTGTCCGGCGTCATCGCGTTATCGAGTTACTACGTTGTCAAGCTTAATTTAACGCAAAACAAGCAATTAATCTTTTTCAAAGGTACCCTTCCTCTCGTCTTAATTGCAATCTTATAAATTGCTTTGGCGTTTCATTTGTCAGTTTTCGTAACTTCTCTTTAATTACACACGCTTGCTTTGTGCTCGTACGTTGCACGAATGATCATTCGGCCATGATTAATTTCTTCATCTTGGAACTTTCGTACGGGGCGAAAGTAAATTAGGGAAACTTTAATTTGACACGAGTAACGACAACATTTACATACCTCGCGAAATGTTGTCAAAAAATACACTGCTGCGTACAGTATCTCCTGGATATTTCGTATAAGAAATAAATTGTACACGCTTCTTCGGCCGAGAAACTCTTAATGAAATTCCTACATAATATACGTATCCAAGTCCACGCTGTGCGGATAAGTATAGTTGTCAAAGTTACGTCAAAATTAAGGTTGTAAAATATGTCTGTTACAAATCACGGGACGTTATTCGAATTTCTATTTGATTGAAAATAAAAATTCGTGTGAAATAGAAGAAAAGAGAAGAAAGAGGAGCAAGGAAGCATATAATCAAGGATAAAGATCAAAGAGACACTGAGAAACGCCAGAAATGAAAAGAACGCCGAGACTAACTTTCTCGACACGGAATGTATGTGTAACGGAAAAGAATTAATGGAAAATAGAAAAAATAAAAAAAATAATTCTCCTCCACCTTTGGATATAATCTTTTTCTCGTTTTCACCCTCTTTTGTTCTCGCTTCTTTTCCCTTTCTTCTTTCCCCCCCCCCCTTTTTCATCGAGAATTTCCATTGCTCACAGGCGAACGCGAGACGAAATCAGCCGGCCGCGTCCAGGTAACGCAATCGCTTTTGTTTAGAGCGTGCAATTTCGAAGGTTGCGCTCGGGTTTCTTGTCGTTTAAAGGGTCTGCGTGGCCGGTACCTGGGGGCCGAAACAATTTACCGGGGATCCGTCTAAATGGTTCGCGCACGAAGTGTCATTACGCTTCCAAAAAATGCTCCCTGGCATGGTCGCAAAGGGTGGTCCTAATGATACGGGCACACACACGTGCCTTCTTCTACCGAGCATCGTTGCCTGTCGATCATTCACTCCCTTGACTTGCGCTTAATGTTATACTATACTATATATGTGGAATGGAACTTGTATCCTTCGAACAGACGAAGCAACTTTGGCGTTTTTAACGGAGAAAGTAGAAAAGAATGTTTAATGCTGTTCCTTGGTACTTAGGAATCGTCGATTTGCACGCGTTATGCACGAAGCGTGTAACAATTGGATATATTACAATATATATATAGGTGCATTACGTAGGTAAGTTACAAGGTAAATAGAAATTGATTTACCTTTCGGTATTTCATTACCTAAACCTTACCAAATAATAAAATAACGAGTAATAAAATAATGCTTCGTAATCTGTCCAGTATGCCACTTTCCTGATCGTCTGATCCGTTCGAATCGTAGGTTCGTTAAAGTGGTTAACGTTTAGTGGATTTGGAAGAAAAAGACGGCAGACCTAGTATTACGTTGTGATTAACAACTTTTCCTTAGTTTCACTGTGCCAACTCTTTCACCGAAGCCCCAATGCATTTGCTTCCGCATCGTGATTTGCAATTTCATTGGAAATTGGTAATGCTCGACGAGACGAAAGTTACGATTATTTGACAAAAAATTACTTTCAAAATAAGATGGATGACACTTGATATTTTGACGCTTAATATCGTCTTGATAACGGTTGGTAAAACGGTTACGCTGTTATTAGGTTACTTTCAGGAGAAGTTTTATGCCAAGAGACAATTGTGTCCCAAAACGGTGGAAGAATTAAAGAAATATCGTGACAGCGAATAGATTCGAAAACTGTATAAATAGTTTTACGAAAACTAAAAAGTTATTACGAAGCGACGAGAGCGGAGTACGCGTCGCGGGTTGCTCTTCCGCAGGCGCCTGACGAGACGAGCGCGATGAAAATATCCTTAACCCTTCACGACGCTATCTTACTTAGAAGTTACGTACGTTTCATTATACGTTATATTATATTATACGTTATATTATATTATATTATATTCGTTTCATTATAGTACACGTACGTTTGTATATTCAAAATTTTATTTCGTTCTCGTATAATCATGATAAACGAGTCAGCCAACTTTATCAAAGAAAACTGAAACGCTGATCAGTGTATCCTAACGAATAGTACATCATCTACTATGATATTACAATTGAGAGATTTCCAATATATAAAAAAAAAAAGTAATTAGTTCGATCTCCGAGTGCTCCGAATGTCCGAGAAAATCTGAGAACGATTGATTTTAAAATATGAAAATTTATTCGTAAATCTCCTGCCATCCGACAAAGACACCAAATATTTGAAGTAGCTGTCATCCTTCGAAACACCCGAGAACTTTATTACCTCTCAACGCTCTCAATCTCTTTTAACCACCACCGAGATTCAATCCTCCGTAAACCATTTCTCACTGCGTGTCATCAGTACGCGAAAACTGCGCAAACCTAAATCTCTTCGCACAGTCGTTCGTCAAAAATCAATCTCCGCCGTTCGAGCCAAATTATAAGAATCGCATCGAACCAGCTTCGTCCGACAACCACCTGCTCGAATCGCCCTTGTCTTGGTTACATTAACATACTTGAAGATCCATCTCCCTGTACGCGACTCTTGGCAGTAAGCACGCGAAAACGACGAGGGACAGTAACTCGAGTTGGCAATTCGAAAATCACAAGGTTCGCCCGCGGAGAGGGTGCACTTTCGCCTTCGGCTGATGTACATACGAGCGACACCTGTGCCGAACATCGAGCCAAAGTGTGTAATGAGCACAGCTGTGTGTCGACGTTTTGCTCGTCGCGCCTTTGCTGTTCTCACCACTCGGTATCTGGTGCGACTAATCGCGCTCCGATTTCGACATTGTTGCAATTTTCGCGAAAATCTCGTGCCTGCATGCGAAATCTATACCACAGCCCACTCGAATCTGAACTAAAAACGCACTGGATCTTCCTTATTCGTCACCTGCACCTTTTAGCAGTTGTTTTTATTTTCTTTATTCTTTTGAAACGGCTCGATCGAAACGACACTCGAGTCCAGTTTTGACAGAAAGCGTACCGCGTCTTTCTTTCTCTTCGGTTTTATTCGTTTTACCTTCTTCCGACTTTTTCGTTTTTCTTTGTTTATTCTTCTTTATCTCCCTGAAACGACTCGATCGATACGATACTACGCTCCGCTCGAATGTAAACTAAAGACGTACTGGTCCTTTCCTCTTCGTCATCGTCATCCTCGTTTTTACTGCTTTCGTTTATTTCATTTCATTTTACTTTATTCTCCTTCGCACGATGTTTTTCCTTTTTTCAAAGGAATTTCGCGTGGCCCATTATCACCGTTCGTTCCAGCATTTGTGCAATTTTGTTGCGGCGATCGTGCACTGTTGGCACGCATGCCATCGAAGATCGCGGGCAAATCCTCGGAACCAGAAGGATTTCGTGAAACAGCGAGAGAAAAAAGGGATAAGGGACTGTGCAACAGGACTGTTGCAAGTAATACCGAACCCTTTGGGATATAACACGTGAACAATTCTTTACTTTATACTTTAACTTCTTGCTTTTTCTTAAATCTCGAGAACGATGGAGAACGACCAACTACAGGTATACATCGGTCGCATAGGGTTTTGCTTCGATTTAATGACACCTGATCGAACCGGACGCAACATTTTTGACAGAATCGTCTGATTTTCCTGGATCGGTGAAGGCCTTTCAAACCCTGAAAATACCAGTATATTTGTATATTTGTGTATCTCTGTACAGTTTCGTATCTTGCGATTTTATCATTTTTCATCAAATAAGATAATCGAGCAATTTGTAGTTTGGAAAATTTTGATAAGAGTATTGGTTCGATCGTGGACGTATTCGAAGTCGATACAATTCGCTATAATTTATACAGTAACGTTGAGATATTCTAAAAAGTCGCGAAACGATGCTGGTATTCTTTGGAAAAGAAAAAGGAAGACAATTTCGGAGAATTGATCAAAGAATTGTCTGTTCGTTTCTTTTACTTATACAGCGTTCACGAAGATACGCAGCTCACGAAAGAAGCAACAAGAACGAGTAATTCTTACGAAAGAAGTAATGAAGCAATCGATATCGCGACAAAAATATGGCGTGTGAGCGTTCAGAATCATACACGCGTCGAATTTCGGAACACCTGTGGTTTTATAATTGCATCCTCTCACCTCCAGCCTATACTTAAGGGCTGAAATTATCGCGCATGTAGAAAGTGCCCAAAAATCACGGAAATTCTTATTCACATCATCCGCCGATAAAACAAACGCAACAACCTCGAGAAGATCGAAATTCGCTTGCTTCGACGAACCACCGTCGCTATTACGTGAAATTGGATTTACTCGATGATACTCATCTCCCGGAAATTAGTATCGTAACACTCGATAGGTCAGATTTGTTTCTTGCGATGATATATCGGATTTTTGATGTGTCACTTTGGTAAGAGGTTTTATTTCAAACGTTTCTCCGTCCTAGAATGGTATTTCATCGTTTTAGTGTGAGTTTTGTCGATGATAAATTATAGGTTTCTACGGTAGAAAAGGTTTCAGAGGAAATTGTTATTAAAGCCGAGTCGAATATGTCGTTACTTACGGAAGATGTTACTGGTATCGTATTAAAATTTACTCGACATGGCGTAATGTCGAATTTCGTTGTGTTTAAAGGAAGACGATGACGATGATCGAAGTTTCTTCTCTTCCTAGGTGGCCCAAAGTTTTCTAGAAGATACGGAAGGTGCAATATTTTTTTCCTCGATCGTAAGATATGCCACATTTTTCATAAAACTTGATCTTTCTCAAGCGGAATTTCATTTACTGACGAAAGATAACAATCGCAGCTCGACGTTACATTTTAATCTGGAAGTTACAATTTTTATTAGAAAGAAATCATTTGCTGCCGATATAATGCTGTAATTTCTCATGAAATTTGATAATATTTACGTAACTTCCGATAATCATAAAAATATCTTTTGACGTTCGTCTTGACAAGCGAGTCTATATTATTATTATTATTATTATTATATATTCTATTAAAATACATTCGTAAATTCGAGATAGACCCCTATGGAACAGCAACCCGCGATGCTTCCTTCTACCGTCGTCGATGTACAATAATCGTACGAAGCGAAGTACCGTAACATTTTAACGCCATTTATACG
The DNA here is from genome assembly GCF_040668555.2 of Bombus flavifrons. Lineage (NCBI taxonomy): Eukaryota > Metazoa > Arthropoda > Insecta > Hymenoptera > Apidae > Bombus > Bombus flavifrons. Next base: position 12,259,625 of record NC_138454.1, read on the forward strand.
TAATTTCCATTATTTCTTTTAAATTCTTTAAATAATATTTAATTGATGAAAACGTGGAACAATTCGTTTCGTTTATTACGTTACGATCGATTATCCGCAAGTATGTAAACAGACTAAATCTGTTTTCTATACGTAACCTTACTCCGTAACCATCCAGGTTATCAGCCGTTTATGCGTTAGGGTAGCCACCCTCTTTATTATGCGACCCCTGATTTTGTCCTCGTCAATGAACACACTCGACTTTAGGGTCACGATTATTCATCCTGCGTCATTGAATACCGAGTGCTGGTAAATACGTGATAGTATCTCTATGATGTTTATAAATCTCGTGTGAATTATTTAAAGTAAATATTTGTCGCATGTAGTAATTAACTCCTGTTTTCTTTTTTTTTATTTATTTATACACGCTACAATATGACAATAAAAACATATAAACGTGAAATATAAAAGATTATTTGACTCTCGGGTTTCTAATTCTCAATCCGCATCGAAATAGTTCTCGAAAGAGAGGTAAAATACATAATCCAACGAATTTAAGTTAAAAATGAAAAACACGTAACGCGATAAACGTAAGACAAGGATTTCGAATAATTTAATAAATTCGCGAATAAATAAATCTCGCTGAGCATCCTTGGAAAAACGAAACCGAAATCTCGCGTGTTCGATCGTTGCCGTACGAAACCGCAATCTGCAGAAAAAAAATGGCGCAAGTACGTAAAAGCATCTTTAGAGAACCGTGATGATCGCGTTTCGCGCTATCTATCTTTCTCCGCGGCTGTCACCCCCTCATTAGGAATGGTAAGCCGTGGAGTTGTATCGTACGTCACGTGGCACGCGGATCCCGGATCAACAGGGGCTTAGTGGCGGATTACCGGTGCATTCTGCTACTACCAGATAACACTGTGTAAGTTGTCAACCGTTCACACCAGTTTTAGAGGGAGCGTGCCTGTCCTCTCCGCCCGCGTTGCTCGAATAATCAAACTGCTGCCGCGCCTCCTTCGCTCGTCATCCCATTTCGAATTAACCGGGTCGTCCAAAGAGATCGCAGATATCGTTCAGTTCGTAATTGGATGATTTTCATGGGGAACGGTCCTCGGCTGAAAGTAAACGATAAAACCGCGGATAAACGCAGTGACTCTCGCGATCGCTGATTTTCGGTAGCGTTTTTCCCTCTCCACGTCCTACCGAATTCGCTCGCAGTTTACAAAATATGCGCGTACGCCGCGGATAACCGGTTACGTAAGGGTGAATGGGCTCCGTTGCTTTTTCGAACGGTGTTACGCAAGGGAGATCGTTCGAGAAACAATAGAAGGTGGTTAGAGATCGTGTATTTGGAATTTCTCTGCAGAGTTATTCCGCTGGTTGTTCGCTCGTATCGTTGTTAGATGCGCGCGTTCAGGCACCGTGTTTTCACCTTTTCCGATTAGCGAAGAGAACGAGCGGCGTTCGATACGTCGTTGCTCTGTTCCATTCGCTGCCGATTCAAAAGGCAACGAACCGATCGTAAATATTCGTAAATTTGTTTATACGGCAGACTTCTTCGCTTTCCGTTTTTTATCAGCGAATAAAAGAAACGACAGCTTTTGCATTGTTGCGCGAAAATTAAACGGCAGCTCAAAGTGGATGGAACAAACGAACAGATTTCTCGGGCACCGATCATTCTCGTTTTTTCGTCTTTCTGGATACTCCGTCGGTATGAAAACCTGGTCGAAACGCGATTGTTGAATAAAATAAAAGATCGCACGTACGTGCGTGCTGGCCCGGGTAGAAACGTTTTAAGTATCCAATTAAAGGGCCGGCTTTCCTTTCGTGCTTTAATTGGATGGTTTTCGCGGCGCGAGTTGTTTCCGGTACAAAATTGCAGTTTCGGCAAAACGCGTTTATGCCGTGTTGGAATGATCGACATTCGTCATCCACGCGATAAAAGTAGCTTAATAGAAGCGGAATGGAAGTTGGAAGAACAAGCTAAATCGCTTCGAACCCTTAATTTCGAGAACAAGCTACTTTTCAGACACGCGTCCTTCTTTCTCGTATTCGTTAGATACATGTTTAAATCGTAGAGAAAATTGCAAAGTCCATCTTCGAAAATCGTTCTTCGATCGTAAAGGAGATTCGAACGAAGATTTGCCAGAAGCAAAACGCTGCGATAGCTGCAGTTTCTTTCCTCTTAAATTCCAATTTACTCTTTCGATTTAATTCAATTTTTTCTTTTTTTTTTTTTTTTGTTTCACGCGTTACGTCACGTTTGGTTACGTTTCCGTTTGCTTCTACCCACGTAGAGTCTACCTGGGCCGAATTTTGCAGAGACCTCGCTGGCGATTAATCCCCCGTCGTAAGTCACTCGAAGGATCATTTTCGATACAGAAATCATGATTTCGACCACATACCCCATACATTTTGTCACGGCGACCGCCAACGAAACGCAGCAAGGAACGACGGTCTCCTCTCGTGGTTTTTTTTTTTTTCGTCGGTGGACGTCGCGCGAGCAACGAGCTCGTTCTTTCTTTCCTTCCGCTGAAAACATTCGGGGCAACCGTGAGCGAGCTCGAACAATTTTAATTCCTCAATCGTGGCCCGCTCCGCTTCAGAAGGTAACGACAACGAGAACCGATGGGAGAAAAGGAGAGACGGGGACTCTCGAAGGAGAAAGAAAGAAGGAGAGGGTCCGTGTGCGCCCCACAAATAATTGGGCAAAACTGCTTCTGGCGAATAATTACTCGAATGATTGAAGGCACAGGATACTCCGCGTCCCTCTTCGTCCTCGATCCCCTCTTCCACCGCGAACCATCTCTCTAACGAAAGGCCAACGAAATCCAAGAAATAAGCGGAAGCAAAAAGGCCGATGCACTTTGCGGTTTGCGGCTAGCGACGGACTCGAGTCCGATCGAAACGAGTTCCATCCAACACTGCAAAGTTACGAACGGATTTGCTCGACGAGGTAAATGGATCTGCGGCGGATGGCGTACTTGCAGTTCGGAATTACAATAACAGATGGGACTCGAAATGGAACGTAGCGTTAACCGGTTGCAGTTGGACGAATTTCTCAGAATATGCGGGGATTTTCTCTTCCTTTTCTCTTTTTTTAATTTCGAGGTTGCTTCTTCTTTCCTTTGTATTTTTTACGCTTGAACGATATATATTTGGATATGTCTTTTTCGATATTGGCTATACGGCAATGAACGGATTATGAAAACTCTTAATCTTGATGAATTTAACGAGTATTACGTTGTTTATGTTGTTCGGAAAGATAATTTTTATGGATAAAGCAAGTGGTGTGCATTACGTCATTCGACAAGACGCTGGCAAATTGGACATTTCTTGAAAATAGAATTAGTTTGGCGTAAAGTGCCTGGTCCTTTAAATTACTCAAAGGGAAACGTACACAAATATTTTCTAATCTAAAAGAGGCAATACACAAAATTGCGTATACATATATCGTATACATATACAAGACGTTATACAATCGGACAATATACGTACAAACGTATAATATAGTAGTGCAGTAATACGTATAATAATATAGTAAGTTATTGTATATAATACAAGGAACAGCGAAATTTGTGATTTGCGAATATGTGATGATAAATCAACGAACCGAGACAGATTAATAGCAGAAACACGATGAACAGCTACGATAGGAAAACTCTGGTCTCCGAAGGGAAGAAATCGTATATTTCAGGATTTTCACGGGAATCTGTTCGAAGCTGTCGCTAGCCGGATCCTTGAAGTACTTCTTTTCCGTGGCTGTCGCGCGGAATGGCCGGATTTTTTGCCCTCTGGAAGGACGAATCCCCATGATGCGGCGGCGGCGGCGGCGGCGGCGGCGGCGGCCCTTCGAATCCAGCCGGCGAACGGATTTAATTGATATTGCCCCGGCCCGTCGACTTTTAATTCGTAATAAATTTCGATCATGCGCCGCGAGATTTATGAAGTCACATCGACCGGCCGACTGTCCATCTTTCTAGCCCCGCGCCAGAAAAATTCACCGGCCAACGGAGACTTTGGCGACTTTATGGCAACTGTCACTCGGCCTCGATTTACGATTCGATCACGGTGACGCGAGGGGACGTTCTAAATTTGGTGCTGAACGCCGACCATTCGTCGGACTCCACCGGTATACCGAAAAACGTAACGATTTTTATACTCGGGGAATTAACTCGAGTCAGGAATAATAATTATCGCGATGATAAGTTATGGGGATATCGGCCTGTGTATGGAGACTGGAAAGGATATCGAAGAGACGATTTGGAAACGAACGAGTTGCTTGAACGAGTCGCGCGAATCGAACCGTTGTTAACACGCTGTTTGTTGTACTTTGAGGATGCCGTTGCGACCGAGGATCTCAACGGAGGTCGTCGAACCTCGTCTACCGTCCCGATGCAAATCGGATCGTCTCTCGAAAAATGACGAACCGATAAGAAAATCAAACTCGGTCTAAGGATAATCGTTCTAAACGCGGGAGGAAAGCTCGACGCAACGATTAAGAAAGCACGAGCAGCCGACTCGAAACAATGCAGATAGAGCGAGGATAATATATCGCGAGCGTGTGAGATCTCGTTCCAGTATCGGTCGCAGATTTTCCAGCGGTGGCTCGCATTCTGCGTGTCGACGACGAAACGACGATCGTTCTACTCAGGTGCACGCGGCGAGCACCTGTGCACGGGCCAATCAGACCGAATTCACTCGCGATGCCGCATATATCTCCGTTAACGCGAGCACCAGGACCGATCGGAATCGGTGAGAAAGGGAGAAGGAAAGCGCGAAAAGGAAGGTGAAAAGAGAGGACGAGGCGAGAGCTCGGGGCGACTAACGAGAGAGTAAGAAGACACAGACTACGGGCCCCAAAGGCAGCAGACAGCGGCAAATTGGGCCGACATATTTCAGCTCCCGATCCATTTGCAGTTTCGACGTAAAACCAGTCGTTGGAATCCGGCCGCGGACGCGAAATTCTTACGAAACGCCTTAGGAACACGATTCATTTTGGACGAAAATGTCCCTCTCGGCTGCTCTCGTACGCCAAACGAAAAGCCGATTTTTACGAGGAGTAAACGGATAGCGGTCAGACACGGACCTTCCAACCGGATTTAAGACCGTGGACGCGACAAGTACGGTGATCTTTCTACGTTTACAAATACGGTCAATTACTTTTATAAATACGTTATACGCGTTATATCACATTTTTTGACATTTTCTTAGCACTGTAGCGAGACACGATCATAACGGTGAAATCTGAAAGCAACGGGAAAATGTACGAGGCTCGTAAGCGTGACTGTGACCCGTACACGCAAGTTACAAGACATTTACTGCACTTGCATTTAGTGAAAAATTAGTTATCTTATATATATATATATATATTGCAGTAATCGTAGATATACAATTAGCGTTAAAGTTCATCTCGCTAAATATCGTGGCTCGTTGATACAGTAAACGGGTTGACCGTTGAAATACTTTGACGATCCTAGACGTTGTTCCGGTGATATTTGGTGCGCTGCAATTATGATTCGTTCGAACAAACGACTATCGCGAATAAATAAGCGTAAACGAGTTTCTAAGTGTGTCGAAATACTTTCGCGAGCCACCGTGTATAAGGTGTTGGATCGTTTCGAAAACTTTAACACGTTACTTGTACGTTCCTAATGTATCCACTCGGTCCGACAACGTCCCTTTTCGTTCGTTGTCATTTGTAAAACCAAACCAGTATATCGTAAATATAATGCAGGAACATGGTTAATATATTATCACGTTGACACTATCGTAATAACGTTTCGAAGAGCCGCCAGATGCCCCAATGTCACGCTCCATAGATCAGCCACCATGGCGCACCATGGGGTCCTATCGTGGCTCGTTCGTACCACGTTCTTCTGGGACGCTAAACTACCATCGTGTCTCTGTTTCGGGCGGCAGCTCGTGCCTATCGGTTATCGCTTATCGAAACGTTTGCACGCTTCTCGTTGATAATTCTATTAGGATATTTACGAGAAAAATAATCGCTAATAATATTCCTTTAAATATTATAAATATCGATTTCACGGTTTGCCTTTGATATCGCAAATCTGGATCTGGTATTTTATTTTAAATTCGTTTTTCAACCGCCCTCCCATCTATCTAAAACAAATTTCTCACCACTCGATTTTCCTCTTTAATTTCGATCGTTACAAATGCTAAAACTTCAACGCTTTGTGAAAAAAAAACGCGCTATTACGTTACGATATCGCATTCGTGAATTCGTCGCCGTTTACGACTTCTATTTTGAGCAATCTCAAGCCGAAAATTCTCCACGTAACGAGCGCTATCCTCGGTCCGATCGTTCGATCGGATCGGCTCGCAAAAAGACGCGCGCATCGACTAATGTCCTTAAAAAAGCCTGTCTCAAAAACAGGTCGAAATTTCAAGAACTCCGTTTCCCCTCGCTACGTCCGATACTTAGCGTCACATTAACGAAAGGGGCTCGTTACGAATGCATCCAGACAAAACTCCACCAGCCAATTGTCCCGCTGATATCATCAGCTATGCCGACGTATCGCTAATTTAATTAAATTCCTCGATCGGCCTCTTCTCTAAATAAACGCGCGTAATTAAGTTAGTGGCGCATAAATCCATCCCATGCGCCCCACTTTGACGTCTTTGTACGCACACTTGCTCAGCAAAGAATTCAAGGACTCGTAGATATTCTTTACGAATACGTTGCGTGTGTTCATTATCACTGTAAAGCCTGCATCACACGGCGATGCACGTATCGCGATACGTACACGATGGATATCGATGTTACGCTATTTATTACGAAAGCGTTCGCATGCGAGCGACGATTCTACAACGAACGATACTTGGATCGTATAACCGGTACGGCGTATGTGTTATATCGCGCGAAGGAAAGCTAACGCGTCGCGAACGTCATGATTACATCGGTAAAATGCGTGTAGACGTGAAAGCTTTCTATGATTAACGCTCCGATACTTTGGTATTCGGTAATCGACGATAAGTCGGCCTAAACTAAAACTATGTCGAAGGGCTGTTACCTCTTAAAATCGTTTCTATTAACGTAGAAACTTCGAAACGTCGACCATGATATTTCACGCGCAGGTGTATTTCATTCTTCGAAAACGAAAATAACGATTATTTTTTGATTCTCCGGTACTCTCGTCGTCTCTAAGGTACGTTCTCAATTTGACGGGATCCTATAACGACAGAAATCCAGCCAGTCGAAACGTACAGTTTCTAGACGTGTACCGGACAGCGAAGACAGAGCGAAGCCTCGTACGAAAAATATCTATTCCACGTTTTCCACTCGTATTTCTACGAAGAATCGTCTCTTTACCGATTTTCAACCAGTTGCCAGACATTCGCGTACCGTCGACTAAAAGGAGAAGACAAATAAAACGGAAATAGACGAAGACGAAGGTGATTCACCTGCCGCGGAGGAACATCGTTGGAGAGAAGCGCGATGATCGGCGAGATATCGTGCGGAAAGCGCGTCGGCAGCGCAATGAAATCGGAATCTGGACGATGGCCTTAAGGGGGCCGCGGACCAAGGGGAAAAACACGCAGAGAAATCGATGTTATCCGCATGTCGGAGGGCCCACGGCCCGACAAAAACCGAGAATCCGACAACATACCTGTCGAACCAGCGTAGGTACATCGGTGGATCTCGTCCGGTGTACGGATGATCGGTTGGCGTGCACGTGAATCAAGTGACTAAAATGCAATTAACGGCAATTAAGCCGGTTCTTAAGGGCGAGGAGAGATCGAACGAGGCAATTTCACTTGACTCCGTTCGGCGGTACCATTCTTCCTTTTTTCGTTTCACCTCTTTTTCGCCCACTGCTGTCGTCGCTTTTGTATCCTTTGTCTCCTTCTCTTTCTCTCTTTCCTTCCTTTCCTCTGCTCCGTGATTTTCTTTTTCTCTTCGTATTCGGTCGGTTTGCCGTAAGACTGCGATAACATTTTCTCCGTTCCTCGATCGTCGATAATTTTTTGAAAGCTTCGTTCTTCGTTAAGAACCGCGACTCGGTGCTGACCACCGAGGTTTATTCGATGAAACGAAGATATCAGGGCAGGTTAAAAGGGTGCGATCAAGCTTGACAACAGAATATTTGCAATTACATCGTTTCGGGTTGAACGAACGAAGACGACAGAAGATGGAGTTACTGGAATAATTTTTTTTTTTTTATTAAAAATTAATATTTAATCATCCCGATAAAAACGCGTAATTTTCTTAACCATCGACGCGAACATTTCGATAAATCCCGATTATAAAATTCTGCCATATCCCCATAACGATGTTACATTCGTCATTTGGCACTCGTCGTTTCTTTTAAAACGATCGTCGACGAGGGGGCATCGTAAAACGTGGACGCCTGGTGAAATTGCGCCAGCTAAATATTTACGTTGGAAAGAAAGAACTGGAATACTTGGGACTTACGTGCAAGGCGCCTGTGCCGATTGCTCAAAATGCAGGTTCGCTGTCTCTTTATTTTTTCCCGTCCTGTTCAAGGTGCGCGCGTTCTTGAATCGGCAGGTGATCCATCCGCTTTAGTTGTCAGTATTTAATTTCTAATTGTAATTCCCGGAGAAAAGAGCAGAGAGTGAAAAAGATGCCCGGCACGAAGATCACGCATGGATAAAAATAAAGAAACCGCCTGCTAGCTGTTTCATTAACGGTCAACCTCTGAGACGGAAACAGGGGGCGATGAAGATCGGCTTTAATCATCGTTAATTGCACGTTCGCGGTGTCCTCTTATCGATCAGCGAGTTTAGGGGATAAAAATTATAGGCGAAAATGAAAAATCAATCTTTTAATATCCTTCCCCTCTTCCTTTTCGTAGATTTTCGATTATTCCGATACGTTTTACATGCGAAGATTACGGACCAAGATACGTGCAATTTTCTCGATTTTTAGACTCTGACGTTATTTAGTTGAAAGGAAGATGGTCCTTGATATAACGTGGTTACGACGAGGAACCATCTATTTATATATTGTAGTATTCGTTATATAGGTAGTACAACGTTAATTATAGCGTTGGAAACGAACAAGTGTCGAATATTTTCGTCATAAAATTTTCTATAAAAATAAGTAGCGTTAGAAACGACCATAGCGATCTCCTAAAAGGCATTTGTGTATTTGATTATTCGAATAGAAGAAAAAACTAGAAAATAAGAGAGTAGAAAGAAATAATTAGGAGGAATAAAAATATAGGATAAAATCGAAAAATAGCAGAGATATACTGTAGAGTAAACGGATTGCGATCCATGTTTACAATAGATAAAACCGAATGCAGCGTTTAATGGAGGATCAGATTTGGAACGTGGGCCGAGCCGAGATTCTCGATGCGCCAGGGCGCGGCGTATAAAAAAATAAAAGCGTTACGACTATTCCTGTCACGGTGAATGTTTCGCAATCAACGCTAATTAAAGGTGATTCAAATCGGACGTAATTGAATAACGTGGCTCGAATTTATAGCAGAACATGCGATAATTTGATCACAGTTGTCGAGATTCTTCCCGCGGTGAGACGCGTATCTTTCGTCTTGCTGGCCGCGGCAAACCTGTCGGCAACAGGTGCAAATGTCACGAAATTAAAAGGACCCAATTCCTTTTCGTGTTACTTCGCTTTCCTCGTCGTTTCGTTTTTTACGCTCGTACACGATATCGCGTTTCGATGTAGTATCCGTCACGGCGATAACGTTCGAAGAATTCGCCATAACGCGCGATACAAGCTATTAGGATTTTTGATCTATGCGTTCGTTAACTTTTAGTTGTCGAGACAAATGTTCGTACGTAACGAAGCTTTGCACAAAAATATAATTCCAAATGACGATAGTCGTGACAAATTCTCAAAGAGTAAGTTTCTTCTTAGTACGAAGAACGCATCGAATATTTGCAAACGCGAAATAATTACGACGAATAACGTCGTATCGGTCATCCACGTGCGAATTTTCTCGCGAAACCTCTCTAAAATGGTACCAGCACGTCGACACGGTCGGAACGAAGGCGCGATGGCCGGTTACGTTCCAATTAAAGTCGCCGGTTATCATACATTCAATTAGCATAACTCATACGCGGGCAGCCATAACGATGGCCGGAGCATGGAGCAAAAAGCTTCTTAACCAAAGAGCCCGATGCATAAAACCGGGCGGCATGGCGCGCTGTTACGCGCGAGCTTGGCGAACGCAGAGGCGTTAAGGCGCGGACAAGAAGAGGGAACGCAAACGGCGAAGAAATAAATGAGAAGAGGGACGGGCCGGTAGAGTGGCACCGTTTTACTGTCGCGCGCTCCCGCTCGTTACGAATGCCCGACGAAACACGACGAAAACGAGCGGAACCTGAGCGCTCACCGATGGCGCGGATTCGAGCCGCGAGAGGAGGATTGATGTCTTCTTTTCGTCTCGGCCGTGAAACCGGCCCGCGTCGCGTCTCCCAGGGGAACGTACCGTGTCCAACGACGGATTCCGCCGATCGGCATAAGGGGAAAAATACTTTTACGCGTCCTACTATCGGTTTCGGCTATGTTGGCATCGATTCCACGGTGTTCGAGACGAAACGTTGGCTTCGACTCGTTGCCTTGCCACTTTTCTAGTAGCCACTGAACCCGTAACGTGCTCTTCCACGCGAAATACCGAGATATCGTATTCGAAATCCCGGAAGAATCTTCTGTCCGAAGAATCGAAGCGAAAGATAGAATCGAAAGCAGTGCTTGTTACAGGCGTGACATTTGGCAGTCTTTGGGCAGTCGTACCAGTCGGAATTCCTGAATCCGATACCATATTGCGTGGGAAGAGAATTTGAATATGTTTTTTAATTTGTGAAAAATTTTGTTTAAATTTGATATTCTCGTTTTGAGAATATTCGCGGATGGATGATTCTCGACGATGCTCGGCATCGATAGTCGTCGATAGAGAAGCGAGTCTTCGCTGTCGAATGACAAAAGAAAGAAAGAAAAAAGAAAAAAAGAAAAAAAGGAAATAACTCGAGTGCAGTAATGTCTTAATTAAGAGGCATTTTACATTCCTCGACGAATTGGATTCTCCGAGCGATTCAATGCCTACTTCCTGTATTGCAAAGCACAGCTGCGAATCCTATACAGTTCTACGATGCACGGTTTATAGCCATCGTCGACGTTCGTAACGTAACAGTCGCGCCTAAGCACTTCTATCTGCGTAAAGAGACAAAAGGGATCGATCAAAGTTTCTAGAAATAAAAAAAGCATCGCGGCTATTCTCGAATAAGATCAGTTTCAGCTTTCATAGGAAAGATCGAGAGAAGGATCGTGTTTTCCGAAACGTCGCGCACGAAAATATCTAGTCACGATCTCGGGTATCTGACCGACGATCTGGTTAACATGCACATTTAACCTCGAACTTCGATGCAAGGGAACGCCATCGAGAGTCGCGGAGGGAACGTTTACGAGACTGTAATCATAATAATTAGCATCTAGGGAAAAACCTGCGATCACGTATCAAGGAAGCGGTTGTTTAAATCGTTCTGTCCGATATCTGCGCGGCTGATCCTTCGTATAACTCATTAATATTAATGGCTTATCGTGTGCCAGACATGTACAGATGGCAAGCATGACACGCGTGCGAGAAAAATCAACCGTCGATACGCGTACCTGATAATTGACATTCGACAAAGTAAAGTAATCAGAACCGAGAAATACTGTCGTAGAATTATTTACGTTGATATTACTTTATCGTCCTTTCTGCCGAACGTTTATCTCATTTTTCCTAAAGAAATCGCTACCGCGAATCCTACGCCACACCCCGTGCAATCAACGATAACTCTTGCAAGAATAAAAGAAACGGATAATGCCAATTACGAATCGACCGTTTATCGAAGCAAGAGAACTGCGAGCAAGCCCGAAAGCAAATCCAACCCAGATAGTTGCACCGGATCCCCGGACGCTTAACGTCCGTCATCCGCCGGTCGTAACCGGTGCCAGCGAGATCCAGCATGTTTACAATGTCGTATCGCGACCGGTAAATGCCTATAATTACCGCGCTACCATCGCCACGAAAATTAAACGCGTTCGATAACCGAGCCCGGTTTGCCGCCGCTCACGCGACAACAGGCTCTACGTCTTCTTTTCCCGATCGCGTCGACGAATTACCGCGGAACGAACCTCCGGTAATATCGCATTGCCATTACCATCCGCTATCGATACATAACTACACGACGACTGATCGATGCTCGACGATTCACGTTACAGCGACGTGTGACGATCTTTAGAAGGATCGTTCGCTTTACATGCCAAGAGACGATACTCGATTTGCGAGTGGAAGAAACGGCGTAACAGATAGACGCTCTTACGTCAAAACTGTCGAATTTTTACATCTTTGTCTGGTCTTACGTAAGCCAAAAGAATCGTAATTCTAACGTTTCAAGAGGAATTTTCGCATAAAATCGCAGCATGTCGCTTGTCGAATATAAAGCGAAAGATCTACGCGGCAGGAAATTTTTGCGCATCTCTGGCTATATGATCGATTTCCCTCTGGCGAGCCACGATACGCCGGATAGACGAACAAACTCGACGTAATCAGCTATGCGTGCACGTATCCGCAACCTGCACATTACCCTATGCACGAGCAGAAGATTCTCGCACGCATATATAGCTGGCTTTTTCCATCGTGGATCTCGATTATCGAGATATCGCGAACAGCCGTGAAAATTGTTATTGTAACGCGTTACGGTTATATCGGCTTGTCTGCGAACGTAGAAGAGAGTGGTAACGCCTGATTAACACGTCGTTTGCGAGTTAACGCGGGGGTTAAACGTAGGTTTAACGCGATAAATATGGGAAACGGGTACGGCGATGTTAACGAAGAACCGAGGAGATCGAGTCTTCGACGTTCGTTCCTACTGTTCGGATTATTTAGATTTTTACGAACGTAAAAGTATTCTTCCGACTTTCGAATCGATCCAATACCGTCGTTGTTGCAAATCGTTGCACGTACTTTTACAACGACGACGTCGCGTATCCTATCTTAAATTCGATGCTCGACGATCGAAATTTTCATCCTGTGTAACATCGAAAGTCTCTTTTGCGAAACATTCGCAGTGCGAGATACCTGTCTCTTCCTTCTTCGCTTTCTTTTCTTCTCTCAGCCGCCTCTTACGATACACGGAATCGAATTTACCGTCATAGGTACGCCGATACTTTCGCGCTAATTACCGCGAGAAACGCCGTTTTACGACCGTGCTTTATAGACGGCGATTTTTAACGGGCAGATATAAATAGCCATTTGTCTCACATTCTTCTTCTTTCTTACCGCCTTTCGATAATTCGTTGGGCTTGCACTTTTAACGATACCGGAAGCGACGATCAATTTCCTTTCCCCGTAAGACGTTCGTCGTTTCGAAAACGTTTTTATCGCGCAAACTCGATTTCGTTGCTGGAATAAATGTACGTATCTCGTTCTTTTATACTTTAACGAAGCGCGCGTACTGTCGGATAATTCTCCGATGTTATTTAACTCGATGTACGATCAAGAACGTGGGAAAATCTCTACAGTTTTTCGCCAATTACAATACGATACAGTTATAATTGGGAAACGTTGCTCGCGATGATATCGGTACCGATCGCTGCATACCGGATCGTTTTCTATTGTACCGATAATTTTAAGCCGTTCTTTCCATACTTTCGTTTAAACTTTTCCTTCGCTTCGGCGAATTAAGCTGACTTTTCCTTCGCTTCGGCGTAACAATAAGAGACATTCGTAGGATATTCTAGAAACTTGGAAGAGTATTTAAGAATTTTTGTAATTTTTTAAAGCACGAAGACTCAAAAACAGTTTTAAACGATCCAGTACGCGGACAAAGTCGGTAAAAGCAAGGTTACGTTCTACTCTTTTCGGATTCTTCTCATCCACCTTTGCTAATTTTTCGCGCAACTGAAACAGTGAGAAAACACTGGTACGTATAGGTATTCGAAATCGTCAAAACGTGCACGGTTCGCGTCGCCGATTCCATAGGAAAGTAATTAACCGAAGATCGAGCGAGTACGATAATCGTACCTCCCAACGATTCTCGTTATTCGCCCTTCGCGGCTCTTCCTGTTGCCTCCTATACCATTTCGTTTCTTTCCCGGCTCTTAATTCGCTTCCTAACCCCCTTCGGTCTTCTTTCTTCTTCGCGTACTTGTCGTACACCGCTGTTCTCCGTCCCGTGCATCCATGGAGAAGTTCGATTTCTTAATTAGCGGTGGACGTTCTGGCTGACAGATCGCGAACCCGTTTTTTTCTCGAGCGAGCCAGCTGCACGGTTCGCCACCTCCTGGATATTCCGGCGTGTACCTTTTTGTCGGCCGTGTTAAGCGTATCTGCCCTCGGGATAACGAATTACCTCTGATCCCCGCACCGAGTAAATCCGTCTTTCGGGCACACGCGAGGAGGGTTCGTTGCAGAAACACAAGGGTATACGGGCGTCGGTAGCCCGTGGTATTTAGTATTATCGGGGATTGCGTGACGCGGCCCATCGTGCAAATATGTTAAGTGCGTTGCCCGTGTGTACTGCTTCGCCGAGCAAAAGTGATATTCGCTTTTCACCGTCCGCAGAGACGGTCGAACGTTTCGAGAAACCCCCGCGACAGTTCTCCGCGAATATTTTACTTTAATTAGACCGTGAATGTTTATGCGAAATTTACGTGTACTGTTTCGCGAACACAAGGAGGTCTCGAGTCCCGTGTACGAAGATAAATTAGGCCACGTTGTCCTATGCGTAACAACGCTCGACCAGGCGGAAGCGAAGTTTCCCACGTTCACCGTCTCTCTAGACGATCGACGATTCCAAGAAAATGCCGTGTAAGTTCTGGAAGAACAGAAAGTTCCAAACGAAACGAACTTGGTCCTGATTTCAACGAAAAAGCTACCTCCAACGTGCTTAAAACTTCGAGAAATATACAAAAACTTTGCTTTTGCTCGATCAGACTGTACGTCGGCCTGTAGCACACGCGCGTGATATCCGCGATCGTCGAAGCGATGCGTTTTCGTGCAGAATATCGAAGAAGACTACGAATCTTCTTTCCTATCGCCGCTGCCGGGGACTCGTTCAAAAGGTCGTTGAGCTTTCAGAAGCGCGCACAATGACGTTGCAACGCCGATTCGATTGGAAAATAAGGATCGATTCTTTCCACTGGACCGGAGAATCGAGCCGTGCGTTTGGAAGTAAAACCTGTAGCGAACAAGACATTTTTCTAGCGACTCTAAACGTTCGTTCGAATCCTCCCTAACGGATTAATCGGACGAGAAAGCAACCGTCGCACCGTTCTTAAAAATGTAGCCAAAGCTCTAGGAAGATAAGTCGTACGCGCACGATCTGGAACGATGTAACGTCCGGAGGATAACAGAAAGAAGAAAAGAAACGTTGGAAGGAAGAGCGCGGAAAGAGAGATCGTAGTATAAGCGGTTAGATTCTCGGGCACAGCTTCGGGCTGGTATCGACCGCGGCTATGCATGGGTAATGCAATAATCGAGCGAAGTGAGTCGTCTCGTCTGTTCTCGTCTCGGTCGCCCAGGGTTCGCCTATAAAACGCGAACGCGAGCCAGCCCCGTAATTACTGTGGAAGTGACTGGTTACTGGTTAGCGCTTCGCTTCTCCGAGCCAAGGTTTACCTTCGTTCATCGGCTCGATTGGTTGCCACCTAACGGGCGGCCAACAGGCAAGTGTACACCAGAGTGCCGGGGAGTGTAAATCGAGAGGCTATTACGCGGCGTGGCAAAAATGTAATGAGATATTGCGCCGCCACGGCGGTTCCTTTTAACGAGCCGAGCGAGAGCACACCCGGTGCTACCTACCTACCTGGCCGTCTTGTCCTCTCGCGATCACGTTGACGCGCCTGTCCCTTCCTCGTCGCCGAAAACCAATCGTCGCGAATTCTGCACGCTCGTACCGCCGGCTGATGATCGCCAAATAGGGGATCGAAGTTAGTTTCGACCGGTGGAAAAACGGGAATTTAGAAGTTTGCTCGATTTACGATCTTGCCAGCAAAAGTATTCCAACGCTCGTAGACACCTGTTACGATTCCGTAACGCGTTACGAGAAACATTCTGAAGTTTTATCGTCGCTGTTGCCAGTGCTACGATATACTTGGCGCTTGGTATATTTCGCGGAGATCGAGAAAGTATTTGAATTATTCCGTAACGCGTGCACGGTGATCGACGGCGACGATCGATCACTCGCGTTATCAAATTTTTCGGAATGAAAATTCTACCCATGTAATCACGATGATCGGTTTTGCGTAACGCACGTACCGTCTAAACACAACGAATGTATCAGGGTCGTTGGAATTACCTTTACATCCTACGATCGGCCCTTGTAATTTATCGCTTCCTCGTATCCTTCGACTTTCATCTCGCGACACGTGGTACGCTCCGTCGTTTAAAATCGGTATGCGTAATACACGCTTCGATCGTCGTATCAGGATCGCGATATCGGCCACGATCGAGAGAGGAGAAAGCACGTCTTAACTCGCTGCTCTTAAGTGATTCCCGTAATTAAGAAATTAACCGATAATGAAAAATCGACTGGTAGTACGCGAACAGGTTGACGAGCACGAGACGAAGCGTTCGGCAGCTCGTCCCGTATGTCGGGACTTTCGTAATTGATTGCTCCATAATTAGTTGGTTGCTTTCGTCCTTCGGTCGAGCAACAGGTGCACCCGGCCTACGAAAATATATTAAGAAACGAGCAAACGCCTTCTACATCAATTGAGAATCAAGATTACAAGGTGCGTGCACGAGTCTCCTCTCGTGAAGTTTAACGAAGATCCCGAGGGACCGCGTGTGTGTCTTTTGGCCGCCTTTAATATGCTGCTTTATTTGCCGTGGGCCGCGTTATTAGGAGGCTGATCGCCGTCTGAATGGAAATTTAGTACGTGTCAATTAAGTCGCAGACTCGGTTTAGAACGGGCCACGCCGTTTCCTGCATCGGTTATTTATCACGACGCGACGGCTGCTTCTTGCAACGCAACTTCAAAGATGTCCGAATATGCTGATAGGTATATACTTTGTAGCAAGACGATTTATTCAGGGATCGCAATGTAGCGATATACGTAGATTTAAACGGTAGATTGCTACGTGAGACGAATTGCTACTACTCGATCGCTAATTTCGTCCCGTGATTTTTGGCCAATTTCAGATTTCGATTACGATTGGGATGTTGTACTTTTTAATGCAGCAGGCAGATCGTCGGAGACTCAGAGATACACCGATGAAACGAATCAGCCCTCTATAGATCCGTATAATTTGTCAAATCGTTGATACGTATCGTGGCTCGAGAAATTATTTCAGTACTTATCGACGATATTCGAGGCCAATAGGGAAATGCGCATAGAAGATACGAGACGTTTGCCGCAATTATACTGGTCAAAGATCGATATACCACGCGAATAGTCGTCTTAAACGTAAGATCGGTGTTAAAGACAAGCCAACTAAAATTATCGTGACTAAAGATAACCCCCTTAAACGTTACCACTTACGGGTACAACGAATAATCGAGCGTTCGCGTACATCGATAGTCTGTGTGACGCGTACTCTCACCCGTATAATCAATATCCCATAATTTTTACCGTATACGTATACGTTTTAAAATTCGTCTCAACTTCCCGAGTTTCAACTGTCCGTAACATTCCGATCGAGATACGTCTTGTCAAAAGTAAGCAACTATTCCGATACTTTCGAACGGACGCATAAACGGATGTGTGCAACTTCCAAGTTACTTCAAACTACAAAGGGTTAAAAGTTGCAAAGACGCGCCGATTCCGAGACTTTCTCCTCGCGACCGCGACCGTCCACCTTAGCTTTACGCCAGTATCGGGTCTCCACACCTGGTGGTCACCGATCAACCGAAGATAGCTGTGGTCCACCGCGTAATCGACGCTCGCATAACGCGATCACCGATTCAAACGCCGCGTAATAACGCGGACGATCGTTCCAGATGCTCCGAGAATTTCGCAATGTGGGACACCTTCGGGCGAAACGCAGAACGAAATTCCGTTCACGCGATCTGGCAGCAGGCGAGTAATGAAATTACGATAAAGAGGCATTACGGTTGCCAATTAAGTGGCGATAATCGCAGAGTTGTCCTCGTATCAAACGGAATTATTATATATCGATCTGCATACACGGACCGTAATTTGTAATTGAATCTCGGGTATATCTACGGTATAACTGTAAATACGAAAGGTAAAATACTATCGAGGAAACGAACCAGGGATCGATTAAGCGCGAACGAAGCAAATGTGAATTTCACGGCCGGAATATTAAGACACCTACTCGTTACATTCGCTGCCGAAACTCGAACAAACTTTATTTAGAATTTTACGCGTATAACGTAAAAATTGTCTAGCCACTGTATCGTACAAGAACGATGCACGAAAGACGCGTAAACAGCAGATTGTTGAAATCCCTCGGGCGCGAAATTTTATAGAACCTCGTCGTCCCATGGAACGCGTTATATTATATGTCGATACGTAATGACAATTATACATGTGTATAACGAAACTTGGAATACAACGTATAATATAATACAAAAAAAAGGTATAGAGTAAAATTACGATAACCATCGCTGTACCAATGTCAGGACCATTTTCAAGCCAGAAGACACAAATTTGCAAACCATCTGCGAAACCGTATTGCATGTACGCTCTTATTTATAAAGCAATTTACTCGAAAGTAAATAAATCGCGTTTAATATCAGAGTGCGCGCAGGAGCGCCACGTATCGTTACGAACTTGCAGTCGTTTAACCTAACGAGTGCTACAAATATCGAAAAGGCTGGTAAGTATGGGCGTGTCGCTCGACGAAGCGAGGTCGAATCGCGAGCCTCGCGTGATTTCGCTTATTTGCGTATATCTCGTTAATTACCCTATCGTCTGCAAGCAGCCAGAAAAAATATCCGCTAAACGACTCGATTCCAAACGACTATCTACCGACGATCATCGACGTTATTGCGTTTAAAGTTTCGAGCGATCGCCCAGCTTCCGAATTGGCGTTCGCGCGTGCATAAAAGCAAAGGAGAGAAAAGCTTGGCAATTAATTCGATCACTGGAAACCTGGGTGTCGGCAGAGGGGTTCGAGCAACGCGTTATATCGTTAATTTGTATCGATTGCTTAAATTATCTGCAATGTACGCCACGTTGTACAAGGTGTTGCACAAGGTGTCGTACAAGGTGTAATGCCAAGGTATAATGTAACGAACAAGACGTCTAATTCGAATGCGAGGAGACCGAGCAGCGCGTCTGCCAGCGAGAACGTTTATTAGACTTTTTGTTAGCGCGACGAATGTTTAACGCGAGTTATTCGCGGCGATCACAGCGATCGCTTCGAATCGTTTTGGGAATTAGATCGAGCAACGGGATATTCGTGGAATTCGAGTGCAAAGGTTTCAAGGACGCTGTTATCGTGTCTACGGGGATGGACAGGAGAGTGTTCAAAATCGATACACCACGAATTTTACTACCTTGCTAAAATCTAAATCTTACTAAATCTTACTAAATCTTACTAAATCTATTCCATATTTTACAACGATCGATCGTTGTAAAATAATCTAAAAACCATCGTTTTTCCTAAGGTTAAACAAACGCACCGTAAAACTGGCCAAAAGTTATATTTTATCGTCGAAGTTTCGACGTTCTCTCGAGAAACTGCCTGTACATGAAACGCATGAAAAATGCGAGATAAAGGGAGGCGTTTAGCATCTGCCACGTATAATAGCCACGTGTGGAGAACGCGAAGCTACGTTGACCGACGTTCCGCGAGCAACGAATGAGAGCCGATTCGTATTTTATCGCTTTATTGCGGCGGAGCTGTGGAACGAGGACCGCGGCATCCTCGTAATTAATACGTTAATGCGATAACTCCGTGGCTCTCATTTGCAACTTAAAGACGAATTACGGCCCCGCCGGGACCCTTAAGCGTTATCAAGCGTGCCGCTTTACAGCGTCCTTCTGCCTGCGCGATAAACATTCTAGCACGATACCGTCGTAAAGGATCGTTTACACGGTCCGCGACAAGCCGTAAGAAATTCGCGTTTTCCTCCTGACTGGGTTGTACCGGTGCGATTCATAAACGAGGGACGACTTTAGGAAATCATCGAGAATACGTCGAACACCGTACGGGCAAAACATTCTAAACTCGCGTTCGTTTGTTTCTCCGGTTTTAGGTCGTTCGGTAACGAAAAAGAAGTATTACACGGAACAATTGAAAAACCAAACGATCGGAAGACGTAAGTCCTTTGAAAATGGAAGATAAAAACACAATGTTTTCTAAGAAGTTTGTAATAGTAGTTTAATTGCTACGTTAATCTAGTTAACATTGGACGGGGAAAAAGCAAAGAAACGTTGTTAGCTGTCCGGTTATAGACTGCGAGCCCTAGGTTTCGCGTTTACGTTGTAACATTAACTTTGGTTTCAGACAGATTGGATACGAAAAACGTGGCGTGACGTTCGCATAAATCACATTCCCTGTCCGTTGTGAAAAGAGCAATTTTAAAATTCAGGATATTGTTAATCAAAATACGTACATATTTCTCTCTTTATCCATACATTATACTTTTTGGATAAACGATCCCACGTTAACAGATCGAAAAACAGTTTCGATTTTAACTCGTGGGTATCTTAATTTGAAATATGATTTATGCAAGTGTCACGCCACGTTTTTTATCTGTGACCATCAATTATATAATTATATAGTATTCGATGGGTATCGGATAAGCTAGTTATAGGTATTAGATAGGATAATATCAGGTTTTAGTGGAAAATAGCGATATCGGAGTTTGATATACGCGTTTTGGCGGAAATTTTACAAGTTAATGAGAAAGAAGTGACGTTCTATGCAGGATAGAAACCAGAGGAAAATGCGTTCGCGATTAAACTCGTAAGGCTTTCCTCCAATTCTCGTATTTTTCGATAGAAGAAAGGTGAAAATTTGATTTTCTCAACTTACCCTTCAAATTTGCCCTTCTATAATTTTCACCGAAACAAAAATCCACGCTTTTCCCTTTGCTCTTTCTCCGTCGAGTGTCTCTCAACTTCTGTTTCAAGTTCACAGGACGTCCGCGTCTACGCGGACGCAACGAGCCACTCTTTAATGAATTTCTGCGCGGAAGAAGAGGGACGAGATAATGCGGTCAGATAGATAATTGGGGTAGATCGAGTCGGCCACGTCCGGCAGGACTCGATTCGCCGCGGCACGCCCACGGTTGGCAGAAATTTCATTTGCCGTACCGTTTTTACCCTTATCGTAGAATCTGGCGATTCGTCGCGACAGAACGTATCCGGATGGAATACCTCTCACGACCAGACAAAACAACCGGGGCCCCCACTTGTCACTCGTCAAAAATTTTATTCTTCTCTTCCCTTTCCCTCCTTCCAAACGTCAGGGAATCTCCACGGTGGCGGACGAAAGAAAGTTTAAACGCGAACGTTTCGAAAATCTTATAATTTTAGAAAAAAGCATCGTGTTTAACAAGAGCAGCGAATAGATACAACGTTACAAAATAACATTACTGCGATATAATGTCGTCGATGTAATATCGATGAATATTGTATTTCGTATAACGTACTCTAGAATGAGTGACTGTCGGTTACAGATCGTCATAGGTGAAAAATATGCGATACGAACGTTACCAAATTACCGAATAACTTTAAACTTCCCTCTGTCCGCTATTGTACGTAGCGACACGAGAAAATGGTTTTGCGCGTTAATATTCGGACGGAAGACGATCTCGGTGCACGTACGTACGAATACCTGTCACGACCAAACAACAACCAGGCCCCGCTTGTCACTTATCAAGAACCTAATTTTTCTCTTTTCTTCGCTTCTTCCCATTTTTGCCACGGTACCTATATAGGGACACGAGACAATGGTTTTGCGCGCTAACATTTGGAAGGAAGACGACCTCCATGCATGGACGAAATCGTACCATGCTCCTCTTATTGCGACGTTGTAATTAGTTTTTAGGGGACATTAATCATTATTACTCGACTATGTAATCTGAACTTCAGTTTTGTTGGAGTACCGCTTGGTACTCATTAATTCAGCCTGCCAAGCGATACCGTGGCGTTGGTGCACGTGGTGGATTCCATTCTTTGCTTTTGTTTCTCCACCAGAGTATGCAATTTTCGTGATAGTTTTTATGGTTATTTGTAATTAATTTCTCTTTTTTTTCTCTCCTGTGTTTTTGTTTTTTTTTTCTTTTTTTTTTTTATTTTCGGGATAGAGGCATTACTCGTGCAAGCAACGTTACGAGCAATAGTTTTTGTTTTTTTTTTTTTTTATTTTTTTTTTTTGGTGAAGTATCTTCGGGGACGCGTAATATAATTCTACGATTTAATCGTTTTGTCAGTAACATATCCTATATAAACGTATGCGATGATAAAATGATACATATATACGTGTATTCGCTAGCATAGTTGGGTCCGATTTTGCGTAGAACTAAGTAGAATAAGATAGGACTATTATTAAGTTTTCTTTGCAACGAAACTCTCTTGTTCGCGATACGATTTAACGATTTGATCGTTTCGTTGATAACGTAATTTATATCGACGTATTTGACCATCGAACGATCGATATACTCTTCGTGATCGGGATAAGGGATAATTTGACGACGTAGGCCAGGGATAGAAAGTTTCCAAGCTACGTTTATTTTCCATTGGTTGAATTTCAATAATAACGTATATTCGAACGAGCGTCGGAGCGCAGCTGGCCAGAAAAGATACTTGTGTCGCGGTCTGTCAACCCGGTATCCCTGAAAAATTATCGCAGCCCGGTCAAAAGTCATTAAGAACTCTGCCGGTGATTGCCGAAAAGATGCTAAATTACCTATCATTAGATACGGCCAACAAAAACCGACTTGTGTATCGTGGCTTCTTTTTCGTCTCGTTCTCGAAGAAAGACAGATTCGCGCGCGGATAACGCGCCCTGTACGACTGAAACAAAACAGATGGAGGACAGATAAAACGAACGTACGTGCTACAAGATGTTCGTTTCGTCGACTAACACACGATCAAAACTCGCTGTCTCGCCAACTTGCTCGCGTCTAACTCCTTAGTCTTTGCTCTGGCCGTACTTCGCATTTTCCACGACTCATTAACTCCCTGGCTCTAGCTCCACTGTGATTAAACTCGTCCAATTACACTCTTAGAACTATCACGAGGAAATTCAGCTAACCGCATCGAGTCCATAAAATCATTCTTCTTTGTGCTTTTAATCTTCTATCGTGTATAGAAAAATACACGTATGTACGTAGATAAGGTCGATGATTTAAAACGGAAAGTTCATTATCCTAAATATCAGAGTTCACTTTACACATTTTGCTTACATATTTTACATATTGTACATATTTTACGAACAGCTAGATCAATGCTTCGACCTTTTATTTTTCGCGTATTATTTAGGGATCTTTTAGCATGTCCGATGAATATTTATGTGTCACGATTAATTAAGAAATTACATGTTTTTTTGTGTCTATACTTTGTCTATACTTTCCCATGTTCTTAAACCGATACTTTATACTCTTCTGCTTTCGAAATTTCATTTCGCTCTTTCGCAATATCCAACATATATTCAGACTTAACGTACGAAATGCTCGGTCGTCCGATACACTGTACCTTCTTTCAGATACACGCATCTTTCTATATTTTCAAATTTGCTAAATTCTCAAATTCCAAGTAGCATCCTCGAGTCTTTAAATACGCGTTTTATTCGAAACACTTTTACGATATCGAAAGTACATTTACGAGTACACGACAAATTCGGTTTCGCTATACCAATTTCATACGTATCGTCTGTTGGTAATCTGCATCTTCTAATCTGCAGCCTCGCAATTCTAAAATTTGTACATGCAGCCAGGAAATTTCTTCCTAGAGAAAAAATGTCGAGCATGCGCGAACGACGTATATCTTTCCGATGGCAGAACGTTGGAAGGATCTCGTCGCGCTGTGAATACCTCGAGTGTAAACGCACTCGAGAAGAATCGACGGAATCGTGATCGCAAAGGTTGCGATAATTCGGTGAGAAGGTGATTTGCGGACTTGTTATCCTGACGTGTCCTCGGGCGAGGCACGCTCAGCTCGTGCCTTATTTTTGACACTCTGAGCAACGAGGTAACAACGATGTAATTTCGCGCGATAAACGCGTTTCGTTCGACCTTTCAGCAATTTCGATGGTAGCCTTAACGAGGGTATCCGGCTGAGGTTAGCCGCGAAAAGAAGCGTCGCGCGATTGTTTTTACCGGCGTTTTCTGGCGCAGGGTCGATAATTGGCAACGGGGGCCCGTCTCCCTCGTTTTTTTAACGATACCAGCCCCGAAGCCGAGATGCGTCGTCGCTGCTTGGCTCCTCGGTTTCGGTGGACACCAGGTACGAAGCGAGATCGAAGACGAGCAAAAAGGGTTAGCGGCGTTGATCGATCGACGAGTAAACAAGTTGTAGTGTCGTAGAATTGGCGCGTAGGTGGATAGTTTAAAATTTACGTTATTCGATATTTCTTCCCTTTTTTTTATCCTCGCAACAGAAAAATGTTAACAACTTACAAAGCAAAGATACTCGTGGCTGTAATAAAAGAACAAATTATACGCATAATCTTACATCGTTGCGAGCGTTGCTCGCGTAAAAATCGAGCTATTAGGTTGATCGTCGCTCGCCAATCCGTTCTCTTTTTCGAAGTAACGCAGCTGGCTATACGGGGTTACGAACTTTACCCCCGACAATTTGCGGCGAACACGGGAAGAACCGGTCAAAAAATGATTTCGACTGTTTGTATAACAAAGTTGCAAGGCATTGGGAGTCCGAGGAACGCCCATTATTGCCACCTGCCTGAGATAATAAAGCAATTGCCGGTGATTATCGAAATTCACGGTTTACACCATCGTGCCCCGAGCACGGCTTTCCTCGAACGTGAACTCTTGGAAACTGAAACACCCCTTTCTGCTCGTTTCATGTACCTATTAGACGTTTGTTCCAACGGGAATGAAACAACAGCGACGAGTATCGTAACTCGATTCCGTAAAAATGTTAACAAATCTTGAATAAGTCGTTAAAAGGAGATATTTTTACAAATTCTATGCAAAGATGTACAACAAATTGGATTGATCGTAACGAAACGCTGAAAATGATATTAGATACGATATAATCTTATCGATATTCTTATTTCCTTTCGCGAGATATTTCACTATCTTCGATCAAAGGATATCCCGTAAAACAGTTAGCTACGTTACAAGTGTATGGTTAAAAGCAATTATCATATCGGACCGATAAAGGATTGAATAAAAGCAGAATATTCGCGGTAATTATAAAGCGAAGAAGGTAGGTATATCATATCAAACACGTCTTGTAACAATGTTATCTCGGCTATTTGTATAACTAACACGCGTATTCTTATCGTCTAATTACGTATTCAAGCATCGGTAACTTCAAAAATTTCGCTTGTATTAGACGCGATATATTTGATAATTACCATATAGCTATTCGCGTTATTCTTATACGAATACCAGGTAGTAGGTAAGAATTAAACGAAAATTCTTCCATTTTCTTCATAAATAACAATCATAAAGCTATGTTACTGGAGAAATTACAGTATACGCTAAATATAATGCGGCTGAAGAATGAATACGCATTACGCGCAGAACATATCGATAAATCTAAACGTTAACCAGCAAACGTGTTAATGTATTTTTAATTACAAGCAAAAAAAACCATAAACCCCCCGCAAAATTACAATTTAGTTTACGACTTACGTTGTAAAACAGAACGAGAGAGATCGCTCTTCCAATATTTCAATTTCCAAGGCGAATTATCAAGTTTATATCGGAAAATAAAATTTATACGAAAATTATTACATAAATATTCGTGACGTAATCGTTGCAAAAATGCTTGTGATTCTGTAAGCCGTTGTTTTCTACTATAAATTCCATAAATACGATTCACGTTTATATCGTTCCTCTGGCGTTATTTTGAAAAATACTTGCAAATGATGATTCGCTTATCGCGGAGCGATGTGAGAAAAAAATTGAAATTCGTTACAGTGTCTGCTGATAGTCGTTCTTCGGTCGTAATTATCGACAACTATCAAGCACTTTCTCGAAACCAACAAAATTCCGTTTTATTAATTTAGTAGAGAATTTTTAAGAAACGGTAAATCAATCGTCACGCTACATTCGTCGTAGCGAAAATTTGCATTTATTACACTTTCGCTTTGTAACCATTTTTAATCGTTCCAATTGAGCGAAATCACGAAGAAATACCACGTGTGTGTCTGCTACCAACGGAATTCCATTGCGCAAACCTCGGCGAACGTCGTGTTTCAATCTCGATGCTCGCCTCAATTAAGCTACACGATAATGAGCGTTAATTCACGGGGAGGTTTATAGTCGGTTGGCATGTCACGCTGACATTTGTCTTGGCCCGCGTGTAAGCCAGAAAAGCCTGGCGAACGCGATCCATCGATTCTTTCGATTCTCGTGCACGGGCTTGGTGATTTTCCCAATATCGAGGCCGCTTATAACGAAATCATTTACTAATACGAAATCAGATTTGCAACGTGAAATTATCGTCGACTTGGATTCTAAGAAATGACGGTAAAATACTTCGAAACGAAGAAATATATCGCTTTGAAGAGTTTACTCGTATTTTATATTTTATATCTATCTTGCGGCGAATATTTTTGATTCTATTAATTCGAAATTTTACGTAGCGAAGAATACGTTTAACCTAAATTCGGAGAAAGTACGGTAAAACGTTGAGAAACAACGAAGTTTCATATCTAAAGCAACGATACGAATATTAACGAAATTAGCGATTATTTAAAAATTCGATATAACGTGGAATATCTTCACTGTGAAGCGATATTTTTATCAATGGCCATCGGAAACGCCGACAAACTGACGACCATGAACGAGATACGCGTTTTTATAAAAAAAAAGAAAAAAAAAAGATACGATCGAGATAAAGTTCGTGGAAACAGTCATCACGTGCGACTTGTACTATCCACAACGTGAGAAATGTGTTATTATTTTTTGCAATCTCTAAATACAATGGTCTGCCTAATCGGATGTAATTACGATCTTGTAACGGGGGAAAGATTATCTCGGTCATTTTTAGAAGTCTCTCGACATCAGAAAATCTACGTGCGAAACCTTGTTGGTTATCAGATGTCTCTTTAGGCACGATACTCTTGTTTTTGCATCTGTTAAGGAATAAACGTTCCGCTCATTCTTCGTTCTGACTTTCAAATCGAAACTGTCCAAAAACGTCAACGATAAATTAACGGATCCAAGCCACTTACAATACAAAGCGAGCCGCTATCTCGAATATTCCGTAATCCACATCGTCCGCTTTCGATGATCAAAAACATCGTTCGTAAAAAGCGTAACGCTCGATTCGAAACGAATGATCCAAGATATTCGGCGTTATATATTTACCTTCGTCTCGTCACCTTTACAAACTCCATTCGGAAAAACCTTCCAAAATTGATATCCGCAAACCCTCGAATCAAGACTATCGAAGCAATCCTTCCATAAATTGAAAATGAACAAAAAAAAAAAAAAGTCAAATTCGACGATCGGAACGATGGCAAGGTGCGATTCGGAGAAAGCAATATTCACGAACTCTTCTCGGTCTAACCGTCGAATCGAAGCTACCGAGGAAAGTCTCGCGCGTGTTAAAAAATTCAAGACCTGCGGAATTATATAGCTTCGTCTGGAGCGTTTCACCATCCCCCTCCTTGGAGGATCTAAAAGGGGCGGAAAACGGTGACGACCATGGTCGTTGAACGGTCCTATCCGTACGTACACGCGTCTCGTCGTAGAAAGAAACGATGGAGGCAACGGTGAAATGGTCGTTGCTCGTCGCGTGGTCTCTTCGTCTGAACGTCGATCAGCCGTCGGATTACGCATGTCCTGGCAGCTGCGCATCCTTCCTGGGCGTTGCAAAGAGCCGCCAATCGGTGAAACCCTCTGATATTAGCCACCCGTTCTACCGACCAATCGGATTCCTCCGTTCTATCAGCGAGGGTGTCATCGGCCAGTTGGGCCAGGCGATGTTATCATTTTCGTGGACAAAGGAGGAAGTGGGTGAAAGACGGGAGAACGAAGAGGATGAAACGATTGTCCGCTCTCTTTCTCTCTCTCTCTCTCTCTCTCTTTGGTCATCGATCCTAACGCCTGTACTATACTCTGGGAATCAACACCGCCTTCGGGCCATCGACGTGGGATACTGAGCTCGACCGACTGGGCTGACGGGGTAAGCAAGCGGAAAAGCACGAGCTCGAAGTAACGATTTAATCCTCCTTTCCGTATCCATCCAGCTCGAGGGCTAATCCTTCGCGCAGTTTCAACCGGATTTGCGGCTGCCGATAGGGCGTTTAAGCTGGGAAAATTGTATCGTGGAATACGACTGGAGATCCTCGATGGCTTCCTTCGATGAATATTTAACGATAGCGGTATCTGTCTCTTCGGAAAGTTTCTAGCCAGGTTTAACTCTTTCGCCGCTACGGGCGACTATATTCGCTGGCTAACTACCTTTGCACCGGTACGCACGACTATGGTTGCTCGACGGACAGATTTCAGATATTTTTAAGCGGTTTCTGAGAAAATGAACGAAATGGCGCGAAATTGTACGTCGATGTCGCGTTTGTAAGGTCACGAGGTTCGCTCTTTCGAGCGAGCGTTTTTGCAAAAATGTATCGCAAGCGACGTTTCTACCGGAAAGATTCGATCGAGCAACGTTGGCCACGTTCTAAATTACGGAATTTCTACGACGAAGATAAAATTGTTGGTTTTTAAACGGGGGAAAGGATGGCAGAAAGACCAAAAAAGAACGTCGTACCGATAACCTAACTTTAATCAAGCATCCGATCGAAAAGAAGACGTAATAAAACTTGCGAGACGACCTGATGCCAAGGAAACCGAAAAAATCCGCCAACGTGCCGAACAGGTGTAGTTGAAATATTCGATTCGTTTCCTCGGAACCGTGCCGTTTTATCTATGCAAGCGATTCGGCGCGTCGCAGGATCCCGTTTGCAAAAATCTGCGAGCGGGATAGAGGCGTTTCCGGCACGGGACGCGATAAAGGCAAGCTGCACGATGATAAAGCTCCGCGACAGATCGAGTCGTAGCCGACTCGTTTCGCAATCTTTGACTAACTCGGGTATGGTAATCGGCGCCGCCCTGATTATTTCATCAGAATCGCGCGAACACCTTGCGCTACCACCTTCTTCTCCTTTCTCCCTTTTATTTTCTCGATCGGCGCGCGCTACGTCACTCTACTCTTCCTTTTCCACCCTTAGAACGGTCAGTTCGTTTGCGAAATTTAATGCCTGATCGCGGCAGCCCCGTCAAGTCTTGCCGGGCAGAGAAAAAAAGATGGCGATTCCTAAGCTTAAAAAATAATAGGAAACCAGGGTCCGCTAATGTGGTCGGTGGTTACTCGACGAAGCGGCAGCTGCGTGCTTTCGACGAAATTGCCGCCGATGAAATTGCGTCGAAGGAAATAGGAGTCTTGCGAGACGACGCTATCCCTCCTCTATCCTCTTTTCTCCGCTTTGGCTCGTCTAGCTAACGCGTCGTTTTTCTTTCGTTTCTCGCCGCTTCTCTTACCTGCCCCCTTTCCTTCGGTAGTTAATAGTTCTAACCGGTTTTATTTGCACGTCGAATCCTCTTCTCGTTCCGCTGTCCACCTCTTTTTTCCTTGCATCCCCGAACGGCATACTTCTTCGCGCCTCCCGAGATCCGGCAAATCGTTCGCAAATTTCAACATCCCTCTGGCTCTGGTATAGACACGCGTTTTGGCATAAACGTGCGCCAATCGAGCCTCGAATTTACCGTCGTTGTTGCGCGTGCCGTTTCTCGTTCGTCCATTTCAAATATATATTTGGTATTTAGCGCAAAATTAGCACGCAACAAGCATCTGTTTCAGCGCATAGTAAGCGTCGAGCGTGCTAAATATACTTTCGGATTGCTTTCGAACTTTACCGATATATGTGTTTAACCAAAAAGCATCAAAGATCCGTAGTCGTAGAAAAATACCTCGCTTGGTATGTAAATTCTCTGCGAAATAACAGTGGCCTGCCGATTCTTTTCGTAACAAGTAATATGTTTCTAGAAGGTGTATACGAACGATGAAATACTTTCGCGAGCTCGTGCACGTCGAGCAGTCGATATTACCTACGCTCACCGATGATAATCGTTTGTCGGTTAGCCCTTCTACTCGTCGAAAACGTTCTCGAAATTCGGACCACGCGTTTCCCACGTACGTAAGCACGCTGTCGTCGAAACTGGGGTAAAAATTGCGTGGCGTCTTCTTATCAGATCGTGCGCAACGACCAGAGGGGTAGGCTTGTAATAGCAACGGAACAACCCCTAACGAGGAGAGCATCAGATGGTTCGGATAGATTAATCTATCGCCGGCGCGCGAGCCGTCGGGAGACACCAGCGAGATTACGACAGAATGCCTATGTCCTGCGCCCTTCCTCACCGTGCCTCGTCGCGGAAATAAGGACAGGTGAACAATTCCGAACGATCATCCTCGATGGAACGCCTGTGGAATTTGCGCTGGTCTCTTCGCTATCTTCGCCCTCTGCCATTACTCTCGACAAATAGCCGCCCTTTCGAAATAATTATTTCAGACACTTTCGGTAGCGTTTAATATCTCCTTTTGCGCGGGATAAGTAATCAACGGACAGCGTTTGCTCGGTAGTATCGTAGAATCTTTCATTCTTACGTTAACTCCTCTTAATACGTGTATCGTTTATCCTTGCTGCTTATTTTGCGTAGTTTGCGAACAATTCGATCTACGATTCTCAATTGCGAACGATTCTCTCTTTAGATCTAATACGCTGAAGGACGCGTACCGCAAGCGCATACGATGCGCATTCATTCCCCATAACGAATGGAATTTCGTTTCATAAAATGATCGTAATTCCTCGCATCGGTCGTCTCGCAAAGTTCCTCCTATCCATCGCGATGCTCTAACGTCATCTTTGCAAATCGATCACACTTCACGTAAGGAAACCGAGTTGCACGAAGCCCGACGTCGTTTTTCATTCTCGTCCAACGTATGGTCTCGTTTAATGGATCGATGGCTCGATGACAAACAAGAGAGCAAGCGGAGCACCCTAGGCGCCTCTAACGACCCCCTACAGAGTGATTGTCGAACTCTGGATTTTCGAGTGTGCCACGACCGCAAAAGTCGTCTCTCACCCTCCTTCTTCTCCCCCGATTTCGTCTGTTTGCCAGGGCAGGTTGCGCTCGTTCACGGATCATCGCCGGTTAACCGGTGTTTCGAACCGCGTTGCGGTTTCTACAAATGGTACACGCTGTTTGGCGATCCACAACGCGAAACGCCGCGTTGAAATTTAGGGTTTGGATACTTAGCATCTGGCGCGGAAGCGGGGATCGAGCGGTCTTTACTCGCGAAGAACTTCGTTCGATCGTGCAAGGCTGTAAGCGTTTCACGGTGTCCTCGATCGTCGAATTTCGTACGATTCTAGGAAACCGTGGAATTTCTCGCTGTTGGCGTGATTTCTTGGCGTTCGAACGAGATCCTTCCGAATCGGTAATCTCCTTTCTTCGATCGATCGATCGTTTCGTTTAATTTGTAATTTTATCGATTCGATCAACGGTAAACGGAGGTGGCGGAGAAAGAACGTAACAAATATATTCTTACCGGGTTTCTGATTTTTACGCTACTTTGCGATTAAACGCGAGTATTTTGAAAGTAACCGATAAGTATAATTATCATCGATATTTTCGTATCTTCGGTATTCGAATATCCGGACAAGCTATAGTTTGCAAGATTTTGAGAACACGAAGAAACGCGTGTTTCGTCGAAACAAAACGAAATAAAGCGACTGGAGTAGAGATTATTGGCTGGATTTATGTTTCGTCGTAGTTTTATCGCGATCGACTTTAACTTAAAATCTATCATCCATTAAAGCGCTAAAATTCGCCGTAGCCAGGAAGAGTTTCGTTATTTCAAAAAGATTCTTTATCCGAATTTATTAAATGATTGTCTAATTTGTAAGCGAATAGTTGCTACTACGATAAGGAACGTTCTTCTAAAACGATTATCGCGATTAGTATAATCAGTGATATTTAAAAACCATCGGACGTATCGATGAATCGCGCTCGTTTAATCGCAAGTGATGCGCTATCGATAAGCTTTTAACGAGTAATTTAAATTTGTAATCCGTTGACTTCGATATAAGCGCCAACGCGCATTACGCTTAGTCTTCGATCAATCGTTAATTTATACATTTTGATAAACCTAAAGGAGACGATGAAGGAGAAGCAGAGGGGAAAGCGGGCGATGAAGTTGATAACCTGTTTGGCGAATAGGTTTCTTATGGAAATTTGGATTAACACGAATTTGCGATTGTAATGAAGCGCGACGATATAAATTTTTGAAACGTAATTTGGAAAGCGTGTCGCAAATTTGTCACCTTCTTATACGAGTCTAGGATTAAAAATTAGTCGAACACGAATAAAACGAAGATACCGCTGAATTCGTCGAATAACTTTGCTGTATCCGTTACTATACCATCTACTTCTTATATATTTATCGCGATACACAGTGACGAACGCATCTCTGCAAAAATTACATAAAAAAATTACATAAAATCGTCTATACATCCTCCGTGTAGAGATACGGAGTAGCTTGTAGCGTATACTTATGACGTAAAATACCAAACGAGACGAAAAATTGAGTCGAAAGTGACGTTTCTCGCTGTATTTACGAGTGCGACGAAACGTCGCGTCGGGCGCAATATCTACGGTCGTAAAAATAAAATTTGTCAGACTGTTCCGATGCGCGTAACGAGCAGGTGTCGAAAAAAAAATCTCGTCTATCCTACGATGGAAAAATTGAACGAAACACGTAAGCGAGTACTTTGAACGCAAAAATCTGGCCTGCGGGTTAATCTAAAAGCCGTTCAATTTGTTTATTAAACCGGTACCAGGTCTCGAGCAAGACGTCAAAGTCTGAATTCCTGGACGTCAAACGGCGCGGCGTTGAGCCGCGGGGCACGACTCTCGAGAAGCAGCAGGACACCACCGCAAAGAAATTTACAACCGGCGGTAATTAAACCTGTTCGATGCGTTTGGATAAAGAAGGCGACATCGTGTCTTCTATCCGGCACACGTGTATAATAAGTCACTCAGACTTCGAAAACGGCACTCCGTCGGTCTGTTTCTGTTCGACCAGCGCCGGTCGCTACCGTTCCTCGAGACCGCCAAAGAGGATAGCCCTGTTGGTTGCCTCGAAGGGACGATTTAGAAGATAAAAATCGAAGCCTTGCTCCTATACTATCCCGACTATTCTATCTGTTTGGTTATCGCGATAACTCTCCTCTTTCTGATACGAATCGATCTCTTTGGTGAGCTTTTACGAAAAACGTGCCGGCACCTCTAAATTATTCGAGGCGAACAGGTGCGTGGTCGATGGTAACCGGTGACATTTTTATCTGCGTGATAATATAAGTCGCTGTCAAAAGGACAGTTGTTGACAAAAAATGTTTGTGAAACAAGAGAGATCTAGGGAAACAGCATAATTTTACAAAATAGATTTATATTTAACGCGGGCTATGTATAAATCGTATACAGCGCGTAAATAACTCGTATATACCACGGAGTGGCTGACTCGGCGATATAATTTTCAGCGTAAAAAGTTGGCGAAGTCGTTCGCGAGTGAGAAGAGTCGAGAAGAGTTTCAGGGTATAATGTAAATCTTTGTGTACAGGATGTGCGTAGAACGTAGATCGTCGGATGTGCAAATCGATCGAAAAATTGTCATTTGGCGGAAAATTTGGATAACGATTCATTCGCGTACGAAATTCTACGATACCGAAACGCTGAAATTTCCTGCCAATTTCGTTCTAATATTATTACGTCTAATGCCACTTCTTTAACGCGATCGATCTTTCCATTTGAAAAACATCAGCCTTCGACGATAATTAATCGTTTTGGCCGCCCTAAAACCTTCGTAAACCAAAGTTGAACGGATCCGTGATAAATCCAATCAATCGCAATATCTTTTACTTCCAAGCCAGAACCTCCTCTTAATATCTAGCCGAGAAACGAAAAACCGAGAGTCTACTAAACCGTAAATTTACTGGTTTTACTCCGCCTACTACGATATAACGCTACACTCTTCGTGGCGGAGAAAGCAGAACAAAAGGTAGACGAATCGCGCAAAAAATGGCTGTCTAATGTTCACGCGTGCCGCCATGGCAAATTATCATTCCGCCGCTCTCGAGTGACCGATGGATTCCTTCTTTTCGGATCACACGACCTTCGTGATCGTTCACGAACCAACGATTCGCGGACACGCGTGCACCGTTTAACCAATCGCTTTAATTCGACGTTTCGTCCAACGAAAAGAACGTTCGGTTCCAGGTCCTATATAATTGTCGAGCAAAAGGTACTGTTCGTTCGGCGTGTTGCGCAAGAAACCGAGCAAAACTATCGGATCCAAGGACGTGGAAGGGATGGCGCGCGATCGAGCTTCTTCGATTTTCCTGGAACGCATCGGAGGATCTTCTTCGTCAAGTGTTTTGAGGTACTCGCGTGCCACGACTGCCACGATTATTACATCTTCCTCAAAGAGGGAACCAGCGTTATTACGCAACGATTCCAATGTCTGCTTTCGGACGATCTCCTCCTTCTTCTTCCTTCGTCCTTCGTTTTTCCTTTTGGCAAGATTCGTGGCAGAAACTGTTTTTCGGCGCGCGATCGAATTTTACCGGCGTTGCGTAACGATCGAACGGCGCCGATTTTCGCTTTTTACAGTTATTCTCTAGTTTCTTACGAATCTGTTGCTTCTTTGGCATCGTGCGTACCCGACGCAAAATCGGCGTCTCGATACCGATCTCGTTACCTAACCCTGGTCTAACCCTAAATCGGGATATTTTTTTACCATAAAATTAAATTTTATCGACGTCGTATAAGCGCAATCTGCCTGTAAAACGAACTAAAACGAGATACGTGGAAGCATAAAATTCTTTATTACCTTTACCGCCTAAAATCGTTTGCAAAGGTTTCTTCGTATAAGAACTAACGTTTGGGCTTTTCAAGAGAAAAGCGCAGAAACTTTTCCCACTACGTGGCAAAGAGGTATGATCGATGGGATCGATCTCGATCGAAAAAGATATCGTCGACTTAACGCGGCGGCGTTACGATCTCGTCGAGCACGATAGAAGACGCGAATCGGAATCGCGTGAGCGTGAAGAGAAGTTTGCAGGCGTTAAAAAACTTTCGACATGCCGCGATACGCCGCTCGCCAGAGGAGACGCAATTGTCACGCACGGAAACGTGTCGGTGGATGTACGTAAGTACCGTTGAAAACTAAGGAACAACGACTTCCAGACGGATCGAGAGTCGCGAAACGAAAGCACGAAAGTAATTATCTTCGCACGAGGGAAAAAAATTAATTGATCGCTAAATTGCGGTCAATTTCACCGGCACTCCGAAGAAAAATCTTGCTCTGGTAAGTGCAATTACCCGTGTGCTACTACCATGCGAAAAGTCCGAGCAAACTTTGACAAAGTTTCTCTTATCGAAGAAATTAAACGGTAATTTAAATATTCTTAATTAACTCGTTACTTACGAATACCGTACGTTTAAAACTTTTCGTAGAATTTATAGAGCTTTCGGTTCTGTTCTAAAATTTGACGAGCTTCGATCGATCGACGGTGCGTCTCGTCGAACATCTCGTTTCCAAATATCACGTAAATACGTTCTCTTGGATCGATAGGTCATCGTGTATTACCGACGTTCGATTCTACCAACGTTTACGTAATCTTCTCTAAACGGACCGATATCTCGTTCTTGTTGCGGCAAAGATGAAAATTCCAGAGTTGGAAAAAATTTGACAGGAAGACTCACGTATACGTATTCAACCATCGAAAAACACGATTCGGTAAAAAATGACCAGAGTAAAAGCAGAAACGTCCGATATATCCGTTCGCCCCCTCGTGCGAATTCAACCCTGACCCGACACGCCGCTCGTCCACCGCCTCCAGCATACACCTACCCAAACGTCGACTCGACTCGATCGCACCGCGGCACAAGTAGTACGTGCCAAGTAGTAGGAGTGGAGGATCGGCAGTCTCCGCTGGTGGAGGAGGAAAAGCGACTGCGGAGAAGAGTCAGTCAGCCCGCCCACCCACCCCCGTATCGCCGTCTCCGTTCCATCTTCCCTCTTCCGTCGAGCCATCGACCGTACGTACGGCTCTCTCGTGGAAACGGTAACGCTCGCGAAACGCTCGAGAGTGGGTGTCGACGACGGAGAGAGAGAGAGAGAGAGAGCGTCGAATAGCAGCGAAAGAGCAAGAAGGAAAATGGTCCGGAACAGAGACGAGAAGGGGACTTTCCGTTCGCCGGGGCCACGGCCGTGGGCAAGGTGGGCCACGGGCCACAGGGGCAGCCCCGAACCGACGCGTTCAGCACGCGACGACACGCTACCGTCACCTTCTCCCCTCTATACGCGCCTGCCGTCTCTCTTCGTCCTCGCTAAAACCCTACATCCGGCTGCCTCGCTCCGCCGGGTTCACGCATACACGTAGGCGTTTCTGCGTCAACACAGACACCACGACCGAAGCGTGGACCGCTCGTGGCACAGGGCACGGGGGACCAAATCGAAAGCAAAGCCCGTAACCCCCGTTTCTGGCCCGAGCCCGCTTCAGATACGTCGTGTCCTCCGCGTGGTCCACATCATTTTCATCCGCGTCATCCACCTATCCTCTTTCCAGCTTGGCTTCGTTTCATCTTCCTCTTTCCTCGGTCTTTCTAACCCTGCCGCGTACCCTCGTACCCTTTCTCGTTTCGTTCTTGGTCCTCCTTCTATCTCGTTTCGATACTCGGCACGTCGAAGGTTCCTCCTATTCCCCTCTTTCTCGCATCCCCTCCCTCTTCCCACTTGTACTTCCTTCTTCGTCCCGCCTTCGTCTCGCTTCTTTCCTACGCTCTGTACACCTCCTGCTCCCTCCTTCCGGCCGTCCTTCTCGCCGCACGCTCGCCGGCCAACCGCAGTCGTCCAGCGCGCGTTTGCCCTCGTCGCGCGGACCTGCCACTCCGACGGCTACCAGGAGTAGCTGCACGCGCGCACGAGGTGCCCAGCGCCTGGAGGAGGTCCAGGAAGACAGCCGGAGAAGCGGGTACCACTGCGGCCGGCACCGTGCCAACCGAGCTTTCACTCGTTAAACCGATCGATCGCGTAGTACCATCGAGACGAGCTTCTTATCGATAGACGACCGCCGACAGTTTTATCGGCTCGCGTTACCGAAACGACCTATCCTTTGGTGATATTCTCGTTGATTTCTCTTTATCGAACCGATCGTTCCGTATAGAACAGTACGGCCACAAGATCGAACTTCTCTTTGCGAGATTATATCCGCTCCGATTATACTGGAAATATAGAAGGAAGAATGGCAGTTGGAAGATCGAAGCGGACGAGAAGAAGCGCATGCACCGGACAAGCGAGAAGATCTGGTATCGAGTGTTGAGAGAGAAACGAGAGGATCGGTTCGCTGGAGTTTCGGAGAGTGGCGCGCGCCAACGCTTTCGAGTTAGAACCTCGTGCTACTTGGTGTATCGTTGTCGAAGCACGAGCAAACCGTCTCCGCGTTACTCTGGATCGTCGTCGTCGATGCTTCGCCGCGCCTCGCGAAATACAGATTGAACGTACAAAAATTCCAAGCAAGTTCCAAGCACCGACGAGAGTATTCGACGACAGTTCGACGAAGAATCGAAGCGCGGAGAAACGATGAGCGTCGATCGCGGCAACGACGACGAAGCGAACGACTCGATAGCGTCTCCGTTCGAACATGACATTTAACCTACGTCCTACGGATAGATCGCGTTGATCGCCGGTCATTAACGAGACAATCGACGCGTCGAGCTTCGACGACGCGTGCAAACACAGGATCGAAGCGGAGAGAAACTCGTCGTGGCCTGTCATACGTCGTAGGTGTATCATTATAGAGTCTGGTTTCTCTTGACGTATTCGAACACTCGTGAAAGCGGAATCGCTTCCTGCGACGATAAGTGTCACGGAACATCGGTGTCTAAAATTATGCCGAGAATCGTGATTTCGCCGTGAATCAAAACGGAGATGGAAGATTGAAAGAGAACTTTCGCAACGACTTTTGACGCCAATACGATCGACCATTGGTGGCAACTCTGGTTCTTCCGGACGAGAAGAGGCGGTTCTTATTGTGGGAAAAATCAACAGGTACGTACATCGATTTTCGTTGTATTTTTAACAAAAGTTTGCATCGATCGGAGATGGCAACGGATATTTTGTATCAAGCTCTGGCTACAAAGTAAGAATTCCAACTCTCTGAAACGTCGCTTGTTTCTTAACGATTTGATTTATAATATAACGAAGATACTGGAGATAGTCGGGGAGAATTGCTTTCGAATAATCGTAGACTGTACGATTATTCGATAAAGGTTACCTTTACTTCATGTTGATTTACGTAATTTATTAGAGTCTTTAGTTGTGGAATATTTTAACGAGTATGAAATTATTCGAGTAGATCCATTCATTTAGATAACCTCGATAATTTACCGAGTAACTCTTTTCCTATGTAATATCTTAAAATCCATTTTTGCGACTATTAATCGTTCATTAGAATCGTGCTGATTCATTTTAAAGTTAAAAAACAAAAAAAAAAAAAAATACGCGGTAACGTTGCTCCGCGATCAAAGAAAAATTTCGCCTACGTTCGCAATTTTGATATCCAAACCGAACGATTTAACCTCGTAGAATCGATCAGATTTGCCTCGTGTACGTTTCGCACGAACCTCGATTCGAATATCTGTAATAACTGGCGCGGCAATAAACAACGAAACGTAGCTGTAAAAATCCACCCTTCCCTGTACGTTGATTACGCTCGAATTTCCAAATTGTCCAACTACCGTTTTACCAAATTTCATAAATATAATCGATCAAATTCCAAAGGAACTTTCAAAAACAAGTAGAATTTCACACCCAAGGGAGATGCAAAGATCATTTTCCCGTTCAATTTCAGGTGGTGCGATTAAGTCGAAAATAAAGCAAAAAGGAAAAGGAACACGTGCGACCGTAGTCGAAACACGTCCCTCTGATTCCTCCGATTCGGGGAACGAGGAATCTCCTCTTTCCACTGGCGGGTCTCGATAACCCGAAATGAAGGGTATCATCGTACGGCCGTATGCGTGTCAATGACATAACACGAAAATCAGCGGCGCTAATTACGCGATAACGATCCACCGTTAGGGACCCCGGCACGGCGGAGAGGAACGACTCGTGTGCCGGTTCTTTCGATCGGCGAAAGAGGAAAGAAAGAAAACGCGAGCATGAACTGCCCGTGACTACGTCCAAACAAGGAAGCCCTTAACGTATTTGTGTGCGTGTGTATATAAATATATATATATATATATATATATACATAAGTTTATACGCGAGATAAAGGCTAGATGTACCGTAGCTCGCAAAAGTATTCAAATACCCGTAGATATTTTTCACGGACATATTATACGCGTCGTACGGCGTAGTTAACGCAAATCGAATATTTTCCAGCATTTTCGTTTTATACACAACTTTATTTTCCATTATAAATCCATTATTTCGATAAAAGTTTGCCACTCTTACGCTATCGGACGAGAGTTTAAAATCGCTACACGTTCCATGCAACACGAGAATTTTACAAAAATCAATTTGAAATTCTGCATGAGACTACACATATGGAACGAAAGGATATAATCGTTGATATTTATGACGCTAATTACGAATTAACGATAGTATTCCGATAACGTAACGTACTAGACAAAGCGGAATTTGTCAAACTTTTCCAATCAGTCTGACGTAAATGCTGTAACGTTATGTATATTTACGGACAGCAGTGTATACGCGGGTCCTTGTATACGTGTACCCGGTCCTACGTGTATACATATACATATAGAGATTTATTCGGTTTGGATATACGCGATAAATATTAAAGTTCCTTATAAAACACAAAGTTCTGCCGCTCTGCTTGGCCGGCGCAACCGGGGGCCTCTGACACGCCATTGCTTCATTTAAAATGCAAATTCGTCCGTGTGGCGTGAACCACAGCGGCCCGAATTATTCTAATTACCTCCCTCCAGTCCCCTGTCCGCCCTTTTTGCTCGTTGCTTCGCCGCGCTCTCGAAAGCTCACCAGGCTTCTTGGTGCTCGCCTTCGATATATTTCGAGGGAGAGAAAAAAAAAAAAAAAAATCGAGATTCCGCTAAATTCGTGCTTGTGCTCAACGATAAGCGACAATTTTATGTCGGTTTTCCAGCTAACCTTGAGCGACGTGGCCCCGAAGATATTCTTTTTGCGTTTAATATTCGTTGCAATTTTGTGGCATGCCAAACATCGTTGTACATCGTACAAATACCTTTATAAATAGCAAATCTAAAGGATAAGGCCGGTCAATTACGTAAAAAGGCGATATTTATCGGACAACCAATTTGTCGCAAATTGATAGGGATTTTTAACTAGAATACCAAAGTTCGCGCGTTCTTTCATGGTTGAACGGTACAGAGAGTTAGCGAGCGTTCGAATTCGGCCTCTCCAACTATCGGAATATGCGAATAATTAAGTCCGTATCAGCCCCGATTTGTATCGTTCGGTTATAAAAAACCGCGGAACCTTGGGTCAGACTCGAGCCAAGTTATTTAACTTCAACTTGTACTTTATATTTCGCACGACAGATGCGATTGACGGTACTTTTATCGCGTGATACCTACGATACAGATTACAATGCTAATTTTAAGATCTATTAAATTCAAGCATCTTGCGCATGATCTAACGACCAGATCTAAATCGTTAAATCGTAGGAACGAACGTCGCGCCCGTTCTTTCGAATTTCTCCTAACTTTCGTTAGGAAGCGAATTGAAGCTTTCGAATTTTGCATCGAAACCAGACCATCCATCTACGAAAGGAAGTCGCGACACAAGTTTTTTACACGGAACCGCAACGTAAATAGAGAGGATGGGAAAGAAGGATAGTTGGAAAAAGGTGGCCGAAGGAAGAAGCTAGCAGGTAGAGCGGCCACGGTAGCCACGGCCAGTAGGTACGCAGAAACGTGTTAAAGTGTGCTAGAAACGAGCATAGATTATCGTGGGTAACGTGTTCACGATCCGAGCGAGATGTCGTGTGCATGTAGGCCTAATATATTCAGATTTTTATGGCTGGTGGCATATCGGAGATACGGCGGTCCACCCCCGTCCCCCTGTCACCCTCCTCCCACCCTGAACGCGGTGTAACGTTGGCTGTGTCGGGGCAAGCCTTCTCCACGTACCACTTAAAGCGGGGTAACCTAATGAATAAACAAAAACTAGATTTCGCTTAGGGCTTACACGTAAAAGCGTGACCTTACCGGCGATTTACCGCCTGCGGTTCTCAAATCGAACCTTTTCCACGGCTGGATAACCTGCAACGAAAGACGTAACAAGGGAAATAGATTTCTAACTTTCACGATGATTGGATGACATATTTGCGGCTCTTCGGGTTTCCATCGTGTTTTTAACGTCAATACCTGTCGTTTCGTTTCCACGCTTCGCGAACGTTCCAGTTCGCTTTTTCTCCAGGCCGAGCTGAAAAAAGAATTTTATTTGGAAATAAACAATATCGACTTTCGCCAAATTTAGTCCTTTGCTCTAGCGCTTCTCGCTCCGTACATTTCGATTACGTTCTAACGAAATATTTATTACATATTAAATCTGTAAAGTTGTAGACTCGCTGATAAAACTTCATAGCGTAGACTGTTTCGAGAAATGTTACGTCTATACCTTATTCCCCTCTCTTTCTCGTTTCTCGAGTTATCGAACTAATCGGTCAATAACAATCGATTAATCGCGAATGGAATACCACGCCGACTCTAAAACATCGATCGCTGCTTTCAATTAACTTACAACCTCGTTATTGTTACCTTACATTTTGATCCGTACTGTATCTTCGTTTTTCAAAGGTTTCCCGTGTCGACGATACACCATCGGAAGAAAAGATGCAGGGGTTCGAGTACTCGTTTCAGACGGATATTACGTTAGACGGTTACGTAGTTTGTCGCTTGGCAATCCCTTTCAAGAAATTTCTTCGGGCTTTCTTCTTTGCTGGATCGTTATCGCAAGGGTTAGAGGGATTCGTTTTTACCTCGGTGACTCGATGAAACGACGCATGAAACGACGCAGCCAAGGATTCTTCGCAAAGTTCTTTTCCTATTTATCGACGGAATGACGAAATATATTTATTAACAATAACGAGTTGAAGTTCGACGAGATTCTTTCAACTTTTGTCGAGAATATATTAAACGATAGTGAAAAAAAATAGATTACGTTGATTCGAAATAAACGTTTCCAAGCGTACGATAGCTAAGTGAAAAATACGCGTACTATACTTTTCGAAAAGCGGAGCAGCGAGAGAGAAGAGCGCGTGAATCGTGTTTGGAGCTCAATACTGTCTTACGCAGGCATCGATGTCACCGTAGTTACGTGTTGTTCCTCGGTTTTCCAGTCGTTATAATCGATTCCTGTACGCTTAATTACGTCCAATGTTTTACCGTTCGTGCGATACGCTATAACTCGCGGTTAATTCAATTTGAGATTAATTGAAAGATCACGAAGGAACGAAAATCGTAGAAAGCTACATA
The DNA here is from genome assembly GCF_040668555.2 of Bombus flavifrons. Taxonomy (NCBI): domain Eukaryota; kingdom Metazoa; phylum Arthropoda; class Insecta; order Hymenoptera; family Apidae; genus Bombus; species Bombus flavifrons. The sequence goes on from NC_138454.1 coordinate 12,302,264, forward strand.
GAACGTTAAATACGTTGCTTGCTAAGGAAAATTCCATTTACGAGGTCTCGCTCGTGCTGCCGATCAAAGACCTTGAATCGACATAAAGATTGTAACGGCGTTAAATCGATTTAGATAGATTATCATTGACTTATTAAGAAGCATCTACAAATTTCTTTCGCGGTAACGACGGAACTTTGAGCGAGTTCGAGCAAGTATCGAAATCTCCTTGTCGAAGTGAAATATTTGTTTCTCGAGAAGTAGTCGGTGAATTCCTCGAAATCCTTCGAATCTATTTACGAGTTAAACGATCCTGCTCTGACACGCGTTATAAAGCGTTCGCGCGATAATCCGCATACCCAAAATCTGTAAATTAATTTATATTTCCTTAAATTCAAAGTCGAACAGATCTTGTTAAGCCTTAAAATTCCACGGTACATCGGCCCTTCGAGTTTCGGCGTTTCCACAAATTTTTACACGCCCCTGGTCATCCTCTTTTTATTCGAAGCATCCATCAAGCCTTTAGGCGCGAGTTTCGGCCAAGCCGCGTAATTGAAACATCGGTATCATAGCGTGGCCAAAAGAAATTCACGGCGGCCCCCTTGCGAACCGGGAGAAAAATTCAGCGTGTCGGAGTCCGAGAGCGTTCGGTTCGTACGTCACTTTTGCACGTACCGCGGGGCGAGCGAAGAGCAACATCGAAGAAAGAAATAAAGCGGGAGGCGGGACACGTGTTCACGAGAGAGTAACAACGGCAAAACACGTGGCGCGCGAGAAATGCGGCGAACGATCCGCGTTGCCGGCCCTGTTTGATTTATAATAATCGTTCAATCCTCATTACCGAGATATTTTATTGTGGCGACCGCCGTTCGACGAGAAACTGGCCGCGCGGAATTTCCGATCATCCTTTCGAATCGAACGCAACCTCGCTGACGCCTACGAAAGAAAATTGCCAGTAATTTTCTTCCTATGTGGAACGAAGGAAGCGTTTTGTCTCGTAAATATCAAGCCTCGAAGATGGTTAGCGATAACGATAACGGCAAGGCAGCTTGTTTTTCAAGCGAAACGTTTCACTTTTTGAGGGAAAATGGATATCGTGGATCGTTGGTCGCACGATTTTTCGCGGCAACGTCGATATCGATTCTTCGACTTCCGAATTCCTAGATTTTCGAATTCTTGCGATAACTATCGAATTAAAAAGAAACGAATCGATCCTTATATAGATACATATAGTTTGCGGTAGACGCGTTTCCATTCAACTCGTGGCTACTACGATTAAATCGGAATACGTTTACGGATCTTCGAATTTAGCCTTCGATTTCCTACCGAGATTACAGCGAAGACACGTGAACTCTCTAACAAGACTCGGAACTTTATATTCGGATACTCGATGGCTTGGCATAGTACAAACGAAACTTAAAAGAACGCGTCGAAGACACGAAATCGAATACTTGGTACGAATAATCGATTTTCTGCAAAATTTCAACCGCGCGCGGATGTCTGTACCGTCTGAAAGTAAAAAGTATCTTTGCCGAAATATGAAAACTCGAGAGAGCGAGAACCCGTCCCGAAAGAAACGGGCTTTGAGACGAAAAACGAGAACCTTCGTCGATGACGGTTTCGCGATGAAAGTTGTACTAATTAAATTAATACGCGTCGTTGTACATCCTGCTTCCGAATCGTGCTCGTATCCTCGAACGAATAAAGGGGCAACCGCTGCTTTAACGAGCAACAAGCTTGACACCTTGAAATCACTTCGTGTTGGAATTTGGTATCCGCGAACTTTACAAACACCATATACGTAGAATCGAGTTTTTCCACGGCGATCGTCGACGCCGTAATAACTTTGCACCGTCGATTTTCCAGGTCTTTGCGCGGACGCGGGGCAAAAATGTTCAGCTTGTTTTCTTGCGAGACACCGACTCGAATACGACATTCCCGATTTCTTGCGGATCTCGAAATTTCGCTGATACGCGACACGATTCTCACGTTCATTTTTCTCCTCGATGTTCCATATATTTTAAATCCACGAGATACAAATCTTATCGATGATAAATCGATTCGTAGTAGACGTCCGAGTAAAGCCATCTATGATCGCGTTACCGTTTAAAATAATAAAATGCGAAGAAAGCTGTGTGAAATTCAGCTAGGCGATAATATTTCGTGGATACGGCAAACTCTTCGAATTTGCGTTAATATCCGCTGTCTGCCCGATTATTCTCAGCTGTGACGCTTTCGACGATACCTTTTCGCGCGTGTAAATTATCTCGCGACCGATCGATCAGCTTCTCCGAACGAGCAACGAAGAATCGTAGCAAAATTTCTAACGGAAACGAGGAAGAAGAAGACGAAACGGGGGAAGAGGAAAAAAAAGAGGAATAATTTCGTCGATAGCGCGACCGTGCAGCCGCGTAACGTGTAATAGTTACATCAGATTAGGGGAGCGAGCGTGTAAGCAGGCTTAATGCGTGGGTAGCCATCGAGTGACCGGGGTGAGCTCGGTACTCGTTGCACATAGCCGAGAATACACCTGAAACCGTGCTCTCTACTCGCTTCGCAAACACAACCGTGTTGGCCATTTGCTCCGCTGGCGGGGACCTCGACACGAACGAGGCGAGGGTAACGACGAGAAAGCAAAGGGCGGCGGGGGTAGCGGGTGCTTTGGTAATCGCGCATTAATTTGCATCACAAAGTACACGCCACCCGCCACGCTACGCACGCATTCCACGTAGTTTTCCGCTACCGTTCGATCTCTTTAGAGTTCTCAAGCCGTCGCGGTCGCCACCGACACACCCACCGGTTTCCTCTCCTTTCCATATCCAAGAACTGTCTACGTACTTCTTTCGATCAAGTATCTACGCGTTAACATGATCATCGATATACGCTGTTAGGCGACCTTCGGACGTGGAACGCATTCGCGAGGTTCGGTCGAACCCCGCGCTTTCGAAGATTTAGCGAGAAGAATTAGCGAGAATAGCGCCTTGTTTCGTGGAAGAAGAAAGGCAGACTTTCGACTGCGAATGAGAGAATATCGGATAATTTTTTTGTAAATCTTGGTGGAACTTGTCTCGTACCGCGGCAGAGTTGCTGCATCTTTATTCGGAGGAAGAAAGAATCGTTCTTATGGATTTTAGCGGTTCTCGCGTGTCGCGAAAGAACTACTCCGCCTTTACTCGCGATCGAAGGAGAAGAGAAACTTTTACAAATTATCGCGTCTTATTCGTTGTGCCATTTCAAAAGTATTTTATTTCGTTTTAGACGTTTCGGACGCTTATGATTCCGTAATCGGTACTTTGACGGAAATAGGAAGTACAGGGCGGAACGGTGGTTCGCTCGTCCAAAATACTCGACGAAACAGGAAAAAAGTATCCCGTGACCAGGAAATAACTTTTAGTAGCGATAGTTATACCTATATAACGTTTCTGCCGTTGCTTATTTCGACGAAAATTGCTACTGTAGGACAAGCGGAGAATTGGAATCAGCGAAACGAATTAATGCCGGTTGACGTGACTTATGATTTGCGATCGAGTGTGTCTAATAAGACGGCGCTTAGAATATTTTCGCAAACCTACTCGTTACAATTCCACGATAAAAAATCGTTCATATTCCGTTTGTTTAGCGCGACGATACTTTCGTATCGACCCGATACAGCGATCGAATGTTTCTTTATATCGCCTAACCAATCGTCGACCATGTACAATCATCTTGAATTTTCCTAATATAGAAATTTCGAATACGAATTTTTCGTTTTATATAACGGTAATAATAACGGGTGAGGTGCCTGTCTGACGATTTTGGTTACCGCCAAAACGTCTTAACTCAACCAATAACTTGGCACGTTGCAATAATTCCGGCAGAAATAAAAAAAGAACAAACCAGATCCTCTTTCCTCGACCTCCAACGAACGCGATTTAGTTACGAGCTATGTGTGCATCTATCCCTAAAACAAGACGCCGATAAGCGATTTAAATCGTTTCTTAAACGTTACGTTAAAATTAAATCGACAGAAATTGTTCGGAAGGCTCTGCCCGATCAAATTACAGCTGCCTTCACGCGCGTTCGTCGCCGGGTGGCAAAATCGTCGATACGCGCGCCGATCGCGAATAATCGACCTAGGCTCGGTTTCACCCGCGATTACGTTATTTTCACGGAATGAGAGTCACGGTACCGGCAGGCGATAATATTTTGCCGCGTGGTACGGTTGCATATTTAAGGGTTGCCGTGTCAAGCGTCAAGCGCGCCCTTTGAATACATTTAAATTCATTAACAGTAAAGGCTATGTTCCCGTAAACTGCGGCGCACACATGCGAGACCCTCTCTCAACACACGTACGAAATATGGTCATCGTTATGCCATAAAACGGTCGAACCCAGCGCTCGAAATAATTGCGTGCGCCAAAGAATCGACCGATGATTGCGAATGATCTACATTCGTTAATGAACCGTTCTCGTTTCTGTTCCAGACTATCGCGGAAATCCTTGGATCAATATGCCGCATACAGGTGAGTTCTACTACGCTCCTACGTTTACTACCTTGTATTTCCCCTCCTTTTCAATATGCCAAACAGATTGCATTTAGTCGAGTTTTGCACTCGTGAAATTCGTCAATTTTAATTTTCCTGAACGCCGAACGATCGTATCGTATTCTTCTGCGATTATACGATATCATAACGTATTTAAATCGAAGGCTATACGCGTTTATCTCCTAGTAGCGTCTTCGAAGCTCAATGCAGGTTTATTCTTTCTTATATGAGAGTATTCGCATATACACGAGAATATGGGGAATTATATTTGCAGCAATTACCGTACAGAGATTTCTAGCTTATACGGTTAACGTTTTCGGACACTGTAGCTAGCAGTCTTTTAAGGAAGAAAAGATACGAAGGAAATTGCAATCTCGTTCTTTGCGAGTTTTCCATCGATTCAACTCCTTCCGGGATTTCCATGTCGATATCGGTGTTAAAATTTCGATTTCGTCACGTTCAATTTCTATTTCCATTTCTGCTTGGAATTTGCAGATTTCCAGTATTATCTATCTATCGTAGTATATATTGGTAGCTTGGAAATTATCCGTCGTTTTCTTCAGCTTCGTTAGCCTTTGATTCTATCGCTGGTATCTCGAATTTTACTCTTATTCTCATTGCCCGTCCTCCTTTTGGTATTCTTGCGCTAACTTTATTTATTGCTGCATCCGTTTTTTGACGCCCTTGTACCACTTTTTATAATTACTAAAATTACTCGCCCGTTGTCCTTGCGCTGTTTTATTGTTGCTAAAATTTCTTTTTTGATGTCCTTACACTGTGATTTCGTTTTCCCTTTTTTTTTCTTTTTTGCTTTATCTGCTTCTTCGTTGTCCTTGCAGCGCTTTTTTATCGCCGCAATTTATTCTTCAAAGTAATTAACGTAACTCCTTTTTCAACATAATCTTGTTCAACAACGACTCTCTCGTACCTTGCGCAAACTTAAAGCGTCTCTCAACGATAGAAAAACGCGAACGGAATAAAAGGACGAAACATGCTTGGAAATTGACGAAATTTTTCTCAAAAAATTACCCTCCTCCACTGTCGTCGCACGTAGCTATATACGTATAACGCGAAGCGACAGAAATTCAGATTCGACGAAATCCAGCTTCAAATCAGCCATCGACCAAACGAGTCTTGGCAAAACTGACGTATCAGCAACGCTATGATACAGCGCTATGAATATCGGCTGTTTCAGATTTATACGATGACATTTATGCCAGCCTCTCGTTATCTTTTCTCGGACATTTATTACGAGGTCAGCTACCGTCGGCGAGATCAGAAGACGAGTCGTTCGCTGGTCAAAATTAAAATCTCTCCTTTCTTATTCTCTTTGCGCGTGCACGCGCGCTCGCGTCCTTTCTTTCGCGCTCGCTCCTTCTTTCTTCTTCTGTTGCTCCTCCTTGATTCCTTGCACGAGCGATCGGACGCTCGAGGCGTCGGCTAAATTACGATTTAGAAGCCAGTTTGACAGTAATTAACGAAGAATTTTATACGGCGAATCGAGAGGCGAGATCTATAGACCTGTTATTAAACGAGTTTAATTATATCGCACTGTCTGCCGTGCTTTTTGCCTCTCAGGTTCCACTTGCCGTCGTCCCTTCTCCTCGTTTCCCTCGTTCAACGTTTAAGTAGATTATTAACACGACTCGTAAGACTTCTAAACAAGCTGCGGTATCGAGATTGCGGTTGAAACGAAGGGAGGATTGTTTTTTTTTTTTTTTTTTTTTTTATTCCTTTTAACGATTTAGCTATCATCGACGCATACGTTGTATCGCCTTAATTACTCGAGCAATTAAACGGTTAAGTATCCGAACCGAGACTTTATTCGATCGAGGCAGAATGATTTACGATTGATCGGAGATCTTTGCGTGAAAAAATGCCTGCGACATTAGCGATCGATATAATTAGAACGCGTGGTAGAGCAGAATAGGATTTTAAAAATGCGACTTTCAAGTTCTATGGTAAGGAACGAGAACTCTTCGAAAGTAAAGCGAAATATGAATTTCTGTTCGCAAAAGATTCTTTTATTTTAGAGATTTGATAATTCAAGAATTCCCCTTAATTTTAACATTCGTCTCTTTCATCTCATATTCCTATGAATACGATTAAAGGAATGAAACTTAAATGGAAACTAGTTTCGTTTGTTACATAAGTATCGTAACTTTTACACATTTTGGACACTTTCGCCCATGTAAATCCATAAATATCTACTTATCTACTTGTCGCGATTTATTTCCAAAAATGTATATATCATAACCTATGTTCAACGGATATAATGCCAAGCAGCCACACAGAGCGCCGAATACCTAGGAAATATTTCGTCGTATCCAATCGATGATCCAATCGTAAAAGCATCCTCGTCCTCGTTCAACCCTCGGCATCCTCGTATAAACACTTTACGGATTAGCCAAAGAGTCGGGTCAAAATCTTATCAGCCATTAACCAGTCGATTAGCTGTTAACGCAGCTTTAAAGAGAGCCATACGAAGGGCGTAAGTATCGCTCGTACATTTCAATTACGAATACATGCGATTTAGGATCGACTGCAGAGCGAAAAAGAGAGATCATCGCATCGCGTGTCCCTCGTGCGCAAAGAAGAGGGAAAGACGGAGAAGGAAGGAGAGAAAAAATCTGTTAGCGTAGATGGATCGTGATTACAGGTAGGGCAGGTGTATAGTTTGGTTAGGGCCTAAATGGCAAACGCGATACCGATCGACGCGCTTGCCCGCATTAGTTCGCTAATTCTAAGCTAACCGTTATTACGTATCCGAAGATATAATCCTTCTTCGCTCTTCTATGCTCGCCAGCCGTCGCATAAATATCTTTCTACCCCCGCTAGTTTATGGCCTATACGGTGTTACGCGTCGGTATGCATCGGCACGCTATTTCGCGTATCTTTTTTTATCTCGATCATCTTCTTCTTCCTCCTCCTTTCTCTCTTACGATTAGTCCCGCTTCCTTCTTTCCCCGGTCTTATCAACCGTCTTCGATCCCTTGTCCGAGATTTTCCTCTTCGACCGCTATACGCGGCAATTAAACTTATACGTATAGCGATTCGCCATGATTTCTAACGAAGCGCGAAAGATCGGTTTCCCGCGATCTTCCGAGAAAAGCTCCTCTTTAGTTGGTTCAGCTTTTTGCGTTGCAAGTTACCGATTATACGTTCGATCGTTATTAGCTAGTTGAAAAACGATCGTTCTCCATTGACGGCGAAGTTTTGCGCAAATTCATACTTCCGACGGTACGATTAAGAGAATGAAATCTACGCAGAAAATGATCTTCCATCGAGTTACAATGCTCGATACAAAAAATGGAACAGGAAACGTGGATATTTTATACGTTTTAGTCGCAGTCCGATCGTCGCGTATATTACAGCGACGATTAATTATAACAGCCTCTTAAGTAGCTACTTAGACGGAAGGTCGTAAATCAAGAGATTAAAAAACAAGTATCTAAAACAATCACTCGACGAGACTCGTTTCTCCCTGTAAAAAAAAAAAAAAAAAAAAAAGTGGCACGACCGTTCGAATATTGAATGTTACGCTGTTTTTTCTTGGATCGGGCGAACCTCCGTCGGACGATCTTCATGCTCGATAACTTTGCACGTTCGCGCCATCGCCGCGGAGACAAGAGACCAGCGGGGAATCCGACATTTATTCGCGCAATTTCGCGTTTCGCGTTTCGCCCCGAGATTTTTACAAAAGATAAGAAGGCAACTTCCTGCTCGGTTTTTGCCGTAATAATAATTTGGCCGGCGGTCGTGTTGGTCTGTCGCTGTTCTGGCCTCGGAGTAATTTCGGCCTGATCTGCGAAGCCTGGAACAGGAAGCGACACTCTTTTTTACCATGTAGCGCCAAAATTAAGGCGGAGCGGAGAAAAAGAAAGAGGGGAAACGGCGAAAGAGAGCGCGAGAAAGAGCGAACAAGGCGAAAGAGCGAAAGAAAGGGGGGAAGGGACACATGCGACAGGATTTTGGAGGAGGTGAAGTAATAATTGCCGATAACGCCGAATAAATCGTTGCACCGGTGTCGGATATCGTCGATGAATAACGAGGGATCGACACGCGAGAATTTCTCCCCTTTTTAATGTAATTCCATCGTAATAACGTGGCGAAAAGTTTGTCGCCGCTGTTAAAAAGGCCTCCTTAAATCATCCTTCACCCGTGAGCTCTTACGTCTCGCGTGTCCCTTTTATTACCATGTTTTTGGGACGTTCTCTTCGCAGCATCTCTTTCGTATCCATTTTCCCTGTTCGTAATCACCGAACTGAATCGCTCGACGAGCGAGTGGCCCAACCCGTAATTTACCTAACTGTAAAGGATATCCCGTATCGATGCTCCGAGTGCAAGAATTTTCACGATTTCAAAAAAATATATCGAGAACTCGCCGGTTTCCACGTTTTATCGAATCTTTCGATTTTACTGGCATCGATTCAGCGATTTTTACATCTTATCGACCGCGTTTAGAAAACGGTTCATCTCGACGCTTGTTGTCCGCTTCGGATGGCATATGTTCGATTCGAGTAAAGACGAAACTCGTTTACAACGGACTGCCATTTACATCGATGTACAGCGACGTCGATTCGTCGGAGGGTAGATCGCAGAAATCTGCGTGAGATTTCATTTTCTGGCAATAATTACGCCGTTAAGTAATTGTCGGCTACCGAAAATGATCGGGGAATTAGGGTGTTCTCGCGGTCGGTAAGCCACCGCTGATTTATGGCGGGTTTAATATCTCGAAGCTGTTCGGACCCTTTCCCTCGTTCGGCCGTTTCAAAGAGAGCAGGGAACGTCCGGAGGCGGCGTAACTCAAATTTTATTCCGCGCGTGGTTAAACGCGTGTCGGCTTCGTCCCGTCCGTCCTCGTACGATTTTCAACGCGTCGATATAAAATTGGTGATCGATCGACGTTTTTATTTCCGGGTGTTACCGTTTTACGATCCTTGGCGGTAATTTAGTCGTCACGACCTCGTCGTTTGCTCGATCCAATCGGTTTCTTGGTAAAACGATGAAAAATATCGAAAGTCGAGTCGCTGAAGCTAGAACCTCGAAGAATTTTTAGGCAACTTGGAACTTGGAATTTGAAATTGGGAATCTATATAAATCTGTCTATATAAATTTCGTCGGGATATCGTACCAGTACGAATAACACGAAGGGCTGCGTCAAACGAAATTTTAACGTAAGAAATTTATCTAGAAACGAAGACAACGGGACACGGAAATGAAAATGCTCTCGCTCTTTGTATTCGTTCTTCGTAACGTATCTTTCATCCAGATATTTGATACGTCGATTTTTTTGTGCGATACGTTTTACCTATTTCTTGCCCCCGCGATTATTCTTCCAGAGACGACGTAAGGATCGAATTTATGCGAGAATTAGCATTCTCGCATCTTAAAATATCCGACATTTAAGAACTCAAAGTATACGCGCTACAATCGAATGATTTAAATCGTCTCTACTCAAAAGTGGCGTCTACGTTAAAGACGAAAGTACGAACGGTGGAAGCGCGTATGCGAACAGTTGTCCCGCTAGCGAAAAGGTCGATTTTATTATCCGGATATCGTTAATTCAAACAGCTGCGTGACCGTGGAATCTGAGAAACGATCCTCCATCAAAATTTCGGCCGTGAAACGAATTATGATAATTTCTCGCCCGATTCGGACGAGCCTCCTGCCCTGCCTCTTTTGATCTCGGATCACGGGCGACGATTTTATCGATCGTACGAACCGCCTCGTTTCTCACTTCTGTCCATCGACGAGGAGCAAAGTGGCCTATAAAAGCGTAAGAGACTCGAAAGGATATGGAAAATCGACCAAGATCGAATAACGTTGAAAGCCTGGTCGGAATCCGTCGATTCCTCACTGGATCGCTGACGTTATTAAAAGTCATCAAGGACCGTTCGCTTGTTGCGAACGGTTATTAGTAATCGCTTCGCTTCCCGTTTTAAATGACGCAATTCCAATGTAACATCTTATTTCGTCATATTTTCTACGGCAGATGCGTTCTGCAAATTAATCGAACGGTTACGGGGTTAATTCGCGTTGGACACGCGTAGAGGAAATTAGGCGCGTTTATACCAACGAAGCAGATTAACTTTTAAACGTCGATAGATTTGCTCCACGTTTCGCGGATAGCGTGTCTTAGTTTTACGATACGAATGGGAATAGAGGCGATGCGATAGAATAATGCTATCGAGCTTAATGATTTGAACCACTAAGCGCATTTCTGTCAGACCTTGCGCGTTTCTGCTTACAACATATTTCTCAATCTCTATGATAATCCCGACTTGTAATATTTGCTACGTAACGACCAAATAACAGCCATAAACTGCTAAATAACCACAAAAAAGGAACGTAATACGAATACTAATAATTTGTCAAAGCAGAAATCTAAAGACACGGTGGATAGTAGAATTAAAAAAGGATTTCCAAATAGATAATAGGTCTAATAATAATTCTTCAAGGCTTTGATTCGTATCGTTTCACCGTGAATACGCTGATATAATGCTTACGTAACAGGATTTTATTACGATCGTAATCATCTTCGTCTTGCAAAATCATTATCGTAAAAACCTACCAATCCATCGAGCAAATATAGATAAGAATATAGATACATATGTATATAGAATATACAGTGAGATAAACATAAAAAGCACAGACTCCTTAAAGTCGATGCTTGCAAACCACATAACGAGTCCGCAGGATTTAACCAATTTCCTCCTCGTAACAATCTTCTCTGCTAATCGCCATAAATATTCAATCTACTTGCGTAACAATGCGTTATCTTCGTCGATCAACGTCGGTGAACATCGAAGTATCGCGTAACGCAACGACGCATCCACCATAAATTCACCGTCGCTACCTTGCAGGGAAAACTGTACTTAAACTGTACTTAAAACTGTGATTAAAGTACGCGCAACTACAGGGGAAGAGGAACGATTGCGCGACTTTACAGGCGTATCGACGGTATCAAAAATCGAGAACACGCGGATTATCTTCACGGGGATCGATCTGGTTACCGCAGTATGGGAGAGAACAGCGCAAAAGCGTCCTTTTACGAAGCAACGAGTCGACGAGTTAGCGAACATCGAGCAAGAGTAATCCGAGTAATTTCGTTTCGCGTGGAGCGCGTGAAAAATTGGTAAAGACGGTAATCGGAGAGGATCGACAGGGAGGGCGACGTTTGAAAATTAGCGGAAAACGATTTCGACGAGTGTCGCCGTTCCTTTCCCTGTTTCCTGCCCGCGTCCGACGTCCGCTGATGGAACTGCGGATAATTATACGTCCTCTTTCCCTTTGGACGGTCCCGTAAGAACGTCAAAATGACGATTCTTTCTTCCCTTCGTTTCCGTCTTTCGAGAATCCCTCGGAACTCGCCGACAGAGGCAATTTTCCCAATTAACCGGGCTTTGGCGTCTTTAAAATTCGATCTTGAACTCTGCGCAGAGTTTCGCGCGATACAAACGAAACGAGAAGATAACGTGTATCTCGGATTCGGATGTGATAAAAAAAAAAAAAAAAATATCAAAATGGATCGTTAAAACGATCGCGAAGAAAACGATTAATTTATCGAGCGATATCGACGATAACAACATCGAAGTCGAATCATTCGTTTAATCGATCAAACTCATTTTGCGTGTCGTATTTTCACGTTTCGAACAGCAAATTTGTTCGAAATCGTAGACCCGTAGTCTGGATTTCGACGTCTACTATCGTAGAACGAGCTGACGTTACAGCGAACAAAATTTTAGAGCCAATTAAGTACATAGTTGGCTCTAGCGTTCCCAACTGTATTATTAGAGGTTCGGAAAAAATGCATCTGCCTAGTGCTCCACCCTGAACCGGACTAATTATTAGCGGATTATCGTCCTTTTATTATTGTGCATTTTACGTGAGATACGAAAGAGACACAGCAGCAGCTGTGCCTTGGCGATGCCTTCGATCTTTTCCTTCCACCGACGGCTAATGATTTAATTTCGTTAACCCAAGGGTAGACGCTTCAGTTCGCTCAACCAACGTTTTCCTCGCGATTATCGCCTGGATAATGACGCTTTTTCTCGCAATGGCGATGCAAAAACGCGCACGCTCGTTTTCTGCGTTTGTTTAACTGTGTATGCGCGCACCGTGTATCGTTACGCGACGACGAGTAGCAGTTTCACAATTAACAAGACGATTGCTGAGTGTTGTTTCTACGTGCGTTATCGTGGCTTATCGACGTTACACGGGGATCGAGGAAAGAAAATATTTTGACGAACAAACGAACAAGTAAAATTAACGAATAAAAGCTACGGAAAATAGATCGATATTCGAACAATACGGTGTATAAGAAAGTTTGGATGGAAACGACGGCCAGGCACGAACGAACGATAGAAACTTGGACTTGGACTTGGACTCGGAATTAAATGGAAACGGTTTATTGTTTGCTGTTGCAGGTCAAGCAGGAGTTAATCAATTGGGTGGTGTGTTTGTTAACGGGAGGCCATTGCCCGATTGCGTTCGACAAAGAATCGTACAGCTCGCTTTGGTCGGCGTCAGACCTTGCGATATCTCACGGCAACTCCTTGTGTCTCATGGATGCGTCTCGAAGATTCTCACGAGATTCTACGAGACGGGCAGCATTCGACCAGGAAGCATCGGAGGAAGCAAAACGAAAGTAAGCGTTTCAACGATCTTGGAACCGTTTTAAGTTACAAAGAGACACAAAGTAACGCAAAGACGCGGAAAGGCTTCGTATTCGTTATTTATCGTCGCGTTGCTTCGCGCGTTTCCTCGATGATGAACGCGATGAAACGCGATGGAACGCGATCGCGTTGCAACGCCTTAATTTTATTAATTTATCATTAATTTATATAATGGCGATGCAACGATATTAGCAAACTACGCGACATAATGCTTACGCACGAAACTACGAAATCTCGCGATTGATCGCTGCTTCCTCGAACGGCAAATACCGGAAGTCCCTTGTTTTCGATTCGAGCGAGATAGCGAGCAACGATTCTTTCGCAAATATCTTACTAATGTTTAGCAAAATATACGTGCACGTTATGAAGCGTAATACAGGTACAGTCGCAAAGTACAAGGCGTAAGTACAAGGTGTTAAGTTAAGTTTTTAATTAATCCTTAAAATTTAGTAAGCAATCGAAATTATACGGTATTGTATATACGTTGTTTTAGCTTACGCGTTTTCGATAGATTCCTTTCGCCCTGCGATCTTGCACCGGAATTAACCGATATCCCCATCAATTTCCCGTTTAAATACTCGCGTAAATTATGCCCGCGTCGTAAACTGCGGCATAACGCGGAGCCGGTACAAATAATTACCGACGATTACGCTTTAACTGGAAAACAACGTGGCCATAAACCATCGCGCGTACCTCCGATCGACCTACCTCTGTCGGAAGGCCCGCTCCTATTTATAAGAGCCTGCCGGTTAAAATTGTCGAAATGATTGTTAAAATTCCCGAGTGCGAACGGCTCAAAAATTGAATCCGTAAAGGACTGTACCGTAGTAGCTGGAAGGTTCAGCGGCGACTTAATAGAAAGAGAAAGAAGGGCGACGGATAAACAGAAAGGAGAAGAAGTTACCTACAGGACAAAAAGCGTAATAAACGCGAGGGAAGGATGTGTGTGCGTTATGGGGCGGTGACACTGATGAGAGGAGGCGAGACGCGGGCGCAAAAGTCGTCGGCCGGCAGCACGGCGCTGATGTGATTTTAAGTAAGGGCTGCGCGGAGCCGACAGCGCGCGCAATTATCCAAACACCTTGCAGCCGCGTGCATTTGCATAATTTCATGGCTTTGCACGGTCGGTTTTCTTGCGCTCGCGCCGCGATCACGGTGTCGCGCGCCGAATTATCGGCACGTTGTTTCGAATCTTTCGAGCAGCGAGCAAGAGAAACGAGGAGGGCGGAGAGGCGGGGAAACGATGGCCGAGGGAATCACGGGACGATCGTAAAGCCGATCGTTCCGACGGAAAACGAGTCGAATTAGACGCACTTAGCGACCCTTTAAGGCTCGTTTTTACGCGCGAAAGATGAATTCCGCAGGGGCGTTCGCCAACGATTCCACCACGTCCTCGTGCTCCACGCGCTTCTTAATGCTTGTCCGATTTGAAATTCAAATTCTCTGTTTACGACGCCGCCGGCGGACTATTCGATTTACGATATTAAACACCTTTCATTGAATTTTTTTCGCTAACGAGCTTCGGATGGCTGAAACGATCGATAGATAGATCGGAGGCGATAGGATCCAGCCGATGTAAAAACGAACTGATTAAGATCGAGATTTCGTTTGGTAGGGCGTACGTACGACTTTTCAGCGGATCGTCGTTCTAATTAACGAACGTTGGCGATTACTTTCGCCGAAGTTAACGCGACTTTTATCGAAATCGGAAAATACATAACGTATTTTTAATTCTTCGGATTTCGATCGCGTCGATTTTACTCGACAGATCTGAAACTGGATTGGACTATTTAGGAAATATTGCGTTTCGTTCCAACATACGATATTTACAACGTATTTTCAACAACCCAAGGCCAAACTGATTTAATCGAAGTAACTCGACTCGCGTAAACCGAAACTTTTCAAGTTAAATCGCTCGACTCGATGCGACTCGAACTACCGATCCGAACGAGGCTTTAGATCTCGAAATGGCGTCCCGAAGGAAATTACGAGTTAACGAGTTCCGACGTGGCAACAGTACCGACCACGCGATATCTCGTAGTACGTTACACGGGTTCGATAATCAAGGGCCAAGGGGTGGTGCTTGGATTATCTCCGTCCAGATGAATCCCGCGCGATGCGATGGTACCCTGTGCGAACGCCACGGAGCCTGCCACGGAGCCTGCCACGGAGCATCCGCGAAGAAGAGAGAAAAAGGGAAAATAATGAAAAAGAAAAAAGAAAAGAAAAAAAAAGAAAAAATGACGGAATAAGAGGAAGCCGCGTTGTATTACGCGCGTGACGTCACTAATGACAATATAATTGCACACTACCAACACAGTGAATTTCTTACGACGCGCCCGTGCGGGAACTCGCGCGATCCCCGTTTCGGCTTAATGAATTTATTTTAATAACGACCATGCCTGGCGTGCATCGACCTCCCGGCGCTCAATTGCGATCCGCGTTCCTCTCTCCTGCCGCGTTTTCCTTCTCCTTCCTCTTCGTCTTCTCCTTCTTCTTCACCACGCTCTCTCGCGTGGAAACTTGAAGAGCATATTTAAATTCTGACTGTGCTCGAGGACGATTACGAGCGCATGTAAACGATCGTCATCAACGGCCATTATCGTGGCGTGTTCGTTTTGGTACCAGGCGATGCCAAAATAGTCGAGCCGCCGGATATTGCGTTTCTGCAGTTTCCATCGCGACCCTGACTTTCCAGAGAAGCGATTTTCCTCGAGGGTAACGAGGAAGGCGAGTCTTCGCTATTTTCGCGCGGATACGAGTTTTCGGTTTATACCGCGGAGCTGCTAACGACCGAGATACGATATATATCGTACGATCGAGACGATTAGGATGAGAAATATGGCAAGAGGATAGATACGTAATTTCATCCGTGTATTTTAAAAAAAAGTCACTCAAATTTCCAGAAACGCGCCGTTATTCGATTTACAAGATTTCTGCGAAAATGTCTATCGCTTTGGAGAGATTTATCGTATTACGCTTTGATAGTTTTAGCGCAAAGAGGAAAGTATCAACGTGCGGTGATTTTAACGCTCGTAAAAGCAACGTTTTCCTAGAAAGTTCCGAGAGAACGAACGTCCCTTTCGGATCTGTGATTTTTCTTCTTCGTATATTTATTAAAGACCCGTGGAATGTTCTTATGGTTTTCGATAAAGTGCTTCGTTTGTGGTACCATAGTTGCCATTCGTCGTTTAACTTTGAGACAAGCTGCATGCATCGTCTTAAAGCTCGGACGTGATTACTCGGACAACTGTTCCAATGTACCTTTGATTTTGATTTTAGTGGATTTTTCGCGTTATTAGGTCTTCACAGAACATATTTGCACGACATATTTTCCTATTCACCTTTTCTTTTTTCCCGGGTTTCATGTTTTTAAGATCGACCGTATTATCTACGTTTATTCGAGGCGAGATCGTCTCGTTTGCGTATTCCTTATCGCTTGTAATTAAATTCCGTAGAAACGAGGCGTTGAACGCGTCGATTAAAACCTCCGAACCGTCGTTGCAGCATTATTTAACCGTTATTAGGGATATTTGGAGATGTTCGGTACATCTTGATAAGTATACGCTTGGCGCATTTTAGCTCTCGATTAACCCGATGTTTCTGCTCGCGAGTCGAAGAAGGACGAAATACCGGTAATCGTGTGTAATGAATTCGAGCCAAAGGACTCTTAATTACACGGTAGCTTTAATCCGATTGCCTTCTTCCGAAAGCCGCTTTTAACGTTGCTTTCGTCGAACGTCCGTTGTAACTCGGCGGAAAATTCTTGCCAAGTAACGGAAAGTAAGTGTCGACCATCGATGAAACGGCAGGTCACCGTCTTTCAAACGCGTCGTGTCTCGAAGAGAATCAGCCCGATAGATTAAATCTCACGCGGCGAAAGGAGTTCGAGTCGACGATACGTCAGGCGTGACTCGCCTCGAGCTTCCAGCGAAACGTAAACGAAACTTAACCGCGCAAGGATTTTTGTATTTGTATTTTGGATCGCGATCACACGATTTACAGATGCGTCGTCTCGATATTTCAAATTTTGCATGAAAAATTGGGAGAATCGACAATTTGAGTTGAAAAAGCGATATCGGTAGAATTGGGAATCGGGCGAGCGTACGCGTATTCCATATAAATATAAAGAAGATTTTTCTGAGAACCTATAACGAGAACATTAAGAAACAGACGAATTACGAGACGATAACGTAATTAGATTTTATATAACAATTTCGATATCTTTAGCATTTTCGATAGATGTTGCGCTAGATACGGCGAGGAATTTTCTGCTTTTATTAACTTTGTTTTATCTCTCACAGATATCTATGACCATTCTTTGACGATTAAATCGTTCGAATACTCTGAAAAACTATACAAATTTATCGAATTTCCTACAATCTCTACCTTTTGCTTACTATATATATTGATATATTATACTCGTTGTGACTGTACAGGCGATAAATATGCAGAGGCTGGCGTACTCGTAAAATATTATAAAGCTGGAATCTCCGATCAAACTGTGAAGCATAAAAAGGCCAGATCTTTAATAAATTGCCAACGGAACAACGCAGAAGCGCGCAAACGCTAAACTATAACACACAGACTTAGAATAGATAGGCGCAGCGAAACTCGTCATCGATAAAAGCGTCTGTTTTTTTTTTTTTTTTTTTTTGTTCGCAAATTACAAATTACAAGGGAAATTACGCTCGAACCAAGCCGGTATCTTGATTGTATTCACCGACACGACCGGTGGTCGTCGCGGCGCGTTCCAGGAAATCCGTCACGGTCGTTAGCCAGGCCCGATTATTTTCCAATCGACCGGTTAATTTGCGAATTAATTGTCCAACTATCCGCTCGATCTACACGTGTTCCACCGTGTGCTGTGCGCGGTTTCCGAACCGTGTAAAGCTACTTTCGTCCTGGTTGCTCGTTATCTCTCGAGTCCGTGTATGTACATACGTGCTGGAAGCGGCGCGATACGGCGTCAGATAATGGCGACGCATCACGGCAGAGGAAATCGTCTCATGAAAAATGTACGCCCCGTCGAAACCTTCCCGATAATAAAGTGGAACGCGAAGAAAATCGTACCCGCGATCATACGGTTCCCCTCTTTCGATCAACTCCTCTCTCTCTCTCTTTCTGCTTCTTTCTTCCTTCTTTTCTCTTTCCTCTTCTCTTTTTTTCTCGTTTTCGCTGTTTACACAACGGCCCGGCGTCGCGGCCACAGGTGCGCCGATCCACGAAATTTTTTGATTACCCGTTCGTTCGAGGCAGGAAAACCGTACGACTCCTTCCTGGAATTACCGCGTTTTCTGCCCAAGATACGCATCGAACGGAATTAATTCGCCAACGCGTACGAGACACGTCCCCCGTACTATTCGTTGCCCGCGTGTATGCTATTACCTGGGTGTGTAATGAAAATTGCCGAATGTAGTATTTGCAAAGAATCGAGATCGGTCGAACGGTGCGTAATGGTTTTAAGAAATTACCCGTTTCGAGGTGAAGCAGTTTACGCCGAAAATTTTCTCTTCTTCTGCTGCTCGAGTCGTTCTCGCGTTCCCTTTGTCGAATCATCGAAGCTAGTTCGATGAGACGAAGCGTCGGTCAATTTCGAGACCAATCTGGAAATCTACGTAGGAGAATTACTATACAGCGTCATGAACAACCGTCTTAAACGTTATCGATGTCGACAACGAGCGTTAAAAATGATCCTATCGTTACCTACTGAGAATTATTTTTAATTATATTTAAACAAATAAATCGAATCCGCTATTCGTCGATTCTGCAACAGCACGACAAGTATTCTTTTTAGCCGTTAGTTTCTCGTTAATTCGTAGATTTTAATAACGTTCGCGCGCGATTACTGAAAATCGGCTTTACGCGGTATACGCTGTACGTATTCCACGTTTATTCTCGATTAACGATCCAATTTTACAAGAAACTTTCATCGCTGACTCTGATAACGCGATCGCAAAGTCGCGAGAGAGGTATTTCGGTATCGAATGCTTGTTTTTCCTTGAACGCGCGCGTCCTGTAATAACGACCCTTCTGCACGGTTAATTCCGCGAGATCGTTCGATACATTCGTCAGACTTCTCTCGAAGAATACGTCATAAATATTGTCGCATGCGAACGCTCGTTTTCCCCCGGCGATTGCCGTTCCTCCGTCGCAAGCGTTTCCATTTATCTGGTAATTAAGATCTCGCGCGAACACGGTGACGAGTCGCGCCTGAGCTTTCTGACGGATGAGTATTTATTTCTCGATGCATGATTTAGTAACAGCCGGTTAAACGTTGTGCGACGACGAGAACAAACAGCCGGCGATCGCGCACATCGGAGCTCGTTCCGTTTACGGATCAACGTGCTAATTAACGCGGCTTGTCGATCGATAACTTTCTTGCGATCGTATCGTAGCAAATCGATTAGAGAATTAATGGAGAAAAATTCGCAACCTGCGATATAATTTAAATACCACGGCTGATACCGGTTCGAGTAAATAGTCGTTAACGTTCGACGGTCGAAAACGTCAAACGAACGATTTTGAGTATAAAAAGAGGCGTTGAGAAACGGTTGATCGGTTCTACGAGTTCGTTGGTTCGATCTTCCTACGTTCGAGACGTTCTTTCATCAACGGTCGATACGACGTTAAGAAGTCGCGCCAGTTAAAAGCTAAACCGAAGTAAGCCTGAAAATCCTCCGACCACCTTTAACCACCAACCTCAACGACAAATGCGTACCCTTGAGCCCAATATATCGCGCAACTGTCCGACGAAAAGGAAGCGGAGGAACGTTGATATCGAAACGATCGCCGAGAACCGGCGACGATCGGCCAAAAAAATGCCCGGATACCTGGTTCGTCCCCCGAAAAAAAGGAAGAAGAAAGGACGTTATTAACCCATCTCCACGCGCGTCTTATCGCGAACGACAATTGGAGCAACCAACCCCGTATACCAAAAGCGACAGAGGACAGCCCTTCGGACAGTAATTACCGAGTTGGTCAACCTGTTCGATAGTTTACGTTATCTAACGTTTAGCGCCAGATGTCCATGCGACCAATTTCCTTTGTGACGCGGTGTGGTACGGTGCGGTGTAGTGCGACGTGGCACGCACACGAAAGACACACCGTCGACGAACGTCGCCGGGAACCAACCCGTAGCGGCCGCTCGGGGGCCGCTCAAGGGTACGCGGTACAACGCGAGAGGGTAGGCATTAGGACACGTATATCGTGGGCCGGGGTAATTGTGGCAATGACGACGGAAGTGTCAGATTAGAATCTGAGATGCTCCTGGGAGCACGCGATGCTTGTCCTAACCCCTGAAACTATTAGGCGGACGGGGAGACGGCTGCCCCCCTTAAACGTTCTGGCTAACAACAGTGGTGCTCCCATATCGGCCCTATTCAATGGACGGACACACACCGGCCGCTCTTCCCATCGTTCAACGTGCGCTCTTGTTCACAGAAGACGAATAGAATCCAGGGAATGTTCGATCGACGACGACCGCCATAGCGGAGTATCGATCGAGACTCGCTATTAATTCGCGGTTCCAGCGTTCCTCGGTAATAACGATTCAACGAAAGTATATCGATTTGAACGAACAACGTCAAACGATATTTTACAGTTTAGTACACTTTACAGTACACTTTAGGAAATGTTCAAAATTCGTAACGTAACGTCGATCGTTTGTGTTATTTCTTCCGATTTCGAACATTTTACAAACTATATACTGCGAAATAACGATTTCGTATCGTTCATTCAAATTAATACGCTTTCGTTAGATCGTTGTTACAAAGATATTTTCTACGAGTCATTAGAGTCGTTTGGTAGGACATTTTGAAACGAGTCGAGAATTATTACGACACTCTTGCGTTACATGCTTTAGGTAATTTACTAGGTAACCAAAGGTATAATTTGGTAACCAACGGAAGTGCCCAGCCATGTATCGCGACGAACGATACCTTACACTCGCGTCATTTCTCTGTATCTCGATGAAAGTTAGCGTTAACAATTATCGTTAAACAAGCTACGATAGAACGAAAACGTTAGACGGAAACACGTATAGACGCAGAACCTACGATATATAATGCAAATGCCGATATCGATAACTTTACTTACCGCCATCGATGCACGATCGAGAGACGTTTAAAAAATATGGAAAGTAGGGAAACCGTCGTCGATAGACGACGAAATGAAAATTTCGCGAAACACGAACGAGCGACGTCGTGTATCGAAAACTGCGTGCTATTTAGCCTTGCTTTTTTTTCTTTTTTTTTTATTTTTTTGCATTTAGGAGGAAACGATTTATGGAAATGTAGCGGTGCTTAAAGGATTAAGATGCACATCGTACGCGATTATTCGGAATAAGATTCCACGAACGATAGTACGTTTGTTACGATCGTACAACGGATAATGAAAATTAAAACATGATCGTAAGACGATTCGAGTTAAAAGAACGAAAAAGATCGAATTAGAAGAAGGTAAAGTTAAAACAAACGATATAATATACATATAGAAACGATATAGGCAATGAGACAGTGATAAAATACGATAACGAGAAAAAGAGCTTAGAAGGAAGAAAATAACGTACTCGATGCCCCCTGCGCAGAAAATCTGGCAAGAAACGATCCCCAACCTCTCGGTGGTTATCGTTCTGTCTGGTGTCGGTGGCGTAGCCGCCCCGGAGAAATCGGCGATCTCGAAAATCTGTGTACGACGAATAACATTTCCATCGCGTTAGCATAAAATTATCCGGGGCCCGGGCGCGCAACTTCATTAGCAAGTCAAATGAACGGTGGCCAGATTGAGCACCACTGGGCCCACTCGAAGGGACCGTGAAAAAGAAACGGGACGCGTCTGCGAGCAACGGATGAGCCCGCCTCCTCGGTAAACCGGGGCTAAACTGTAATAAAGCGCGGTACGCGTTACCCACCTACCTTTGCGATCTTTACCCGTTATCTGATCCACCGGGCGCAACCAGCGTGCTTCACCTGTGAACGACATATGGCCGCTGCTTGCTGCCCCTTTCGACGACAGTGTGACCACTTTCGCGTTAATTTGTCGACGAGATAGCGCCGAGTCCCCAGCCGGATGGAAAAACCATCATGTTGATAATCGGCAACGGTCGGCGACCGTCCAAACGTTGCGACGTCCCCTGGGAATGTTTTTCGGCCCGATAGATTCTCGCACTGCGCGGCAGAAAGAGCCGGTAGAAAACGCTTTTTATTTCGGAAAAATCTTCTAGATGGCAACGAGAATAATCGTCGATAATGCTACAAGATGGTACGAACGACCATGTCGCCTCCATAGAGCGTAATATAATATAAGCGTCGATAGACTGGTTAGTTTTTTGCCTTTTGTCGGTTCGAACGAACGGCGTCTGCCTGAACGAACGGAACACCGAGTTCTCTTCGCCACAACATTTTCCGGAGATACGCTTTTGCTTTTCGTGGAATGTAGATCACGTTGATACGCGAGAATATCGAAAACACCGAAAGCGAAGAAACATTCGTCGTAATTAGACAGCGGACTTTTATGCTGCTCGTAGGAGATTTAAAAGCGCAAAGGCGCGCGCGGAATACGCGTGATATAAAGGAACATACGAGATATCGAAAGTATAGCGTTACGGTGTTCGATTCCCAACCAAAAAGATAAAAACGATGAAAAAAGAAAATGAGTGCGAGAAAATGAGTGGCAACGATCGCGCGGATACTTCTTCGCGGCGCACGACCTTGCAGGTGTTACATTTTACGTTTCTTTTTGCCACAAAGTGATTCTTCGCTGGTGAGAAAAAGATCGGACGTACTCGTCGTATATCTTGCCACAAGGACTTTATCGCGTATCGTCGATAAAATCCGATAATTCGGTTAAGGAAGATGGCGAGAAGCAATTACGAAGGGATAGAAGAGTCGATATCGAATCGATAACATCGCGTTATGTCCCGGCCAAGTATCGCAAACAGCGGCGTTCGAGTTTGAAAAATAACGACGATGTAAATCGCCTGTTTTCGAAGAATCGGGTGCTATCTCGCGACATTGCTAACGGTAGCCATCTTCCGTATATCTGCTCTTATATTTTATGCAAAATCGCCAAATTTAGCTGCGTTAATTGACATTTACTACGGCAGCGCGTCGTTAAACTTCGAGTACGGTCGTTTGATAAAGTTGACAAACTCGATGAATATCGTTACCCAACGGCGAACGTGTGTTAAATACAGGCGTGCGTAGCAATTATCTTCCAGACAATTTGTCAACTTTCTTACGCGCGAATATTTCGAAAGATCGGCGTCTTTGATGCTTTCTCCTAACGACGAATACAAAGATACGATATACAATGATACTACGACTTTAGGATTTCCGTGTCCTCTCCAAACCAATCTTTCCTTTAATTCGTACGCTTGTAATTTCGATTTATTGCAGCAAGTGGCCACCCCCACCGTCGTGAAGAAGATTTTACGAATGAAACAAGAACAACCAACCATGTTCGCTTGGGAGATCCGAGAACAGCTGGCGCGACAAGGAGCTTGCGATCCTCAAAGCTTACCCTCCGTCTCCTCGGTAAATCGAATTCTCCGAGGCGGTGGACTTCATACGGATCACACGGGCATCGAGGGTGGTTCACCCAGCGCGTACGCCTCGCAAGTTTCCTCGAACGTCGCCAACAGAGGTGAGAATCGTCGTCAAATACTCGATACCATGGTAATAAATCAACGCGATAAATTACATTAATAGCAGATTCCGATAAAGAAGGAGATCGCGCGTTGAAATTGAAATTCGAGATACGCCGAAACGATTTTCTACGAAATTTTTCTAGCAAATAGCCGGCCCGTCGCGTCGTTCCTCGCAGACTCGACGAGCAGCGAAACCTCGAACCGCTCTCGCGTAATCGCGTGAAATGATCGCAGCAAAGTGTCAGCTGATCGTCCAGCTTTCGAACGATCGTATTCAAACGTCGAAATATCGGCTCGTTATGCGAGGGAAAGCTGCATCGCGAGTGCGCCATTACCGGCTAATGATCCCCTAAACATCTGTCCGTATCTCGGAATCACTGTCCGAATTTTGTTCCATTGTTTTTGTCCTTTTTACGATTCGCTTCCATATAGACGAGCAGCGACAAGAGAAAGAAGAAGAGGAAGCGACCGATGCAGCGATGCAACGATCAGAGGGAAAAGAAAGGACGAACGAAGGGGCGGGGGGGAGGGGGAATAAAGAAGGATAGAAAGGAAGAAAAAGAAGAAGAATTCGTAAAATACCCTGTGGCCGATTGACTCGTCAGCGTGCTGCAGCCTGATGAACGACACGCAACCCCTTAAAGCAACTCGAAATTTGCCTCGAAATTTACCTCGTTTATACCGTAAATTGTCTATAACGTCGTAATCTTCTTTTTCACCTACTGAGAACGAGGCTGCGTCACGAAATTTGCGTCGATCGAACGTGATACGTTCGTCCTGTTCCACGGCCGGTGTTTCTTTCAATTTTAACGTTAATTGCAAGGTCCGATCACCTTGCTAACTCTAACACTCCGATAAATCGGTCATTTTCGCCGCAATAATACGATTCCATCTTTCCTCTGACAATCTTCGACGAACTTCGATCGGGAAAATGTTCAACGCGCGAAATCTTCCAACTTCTTGTTTCTCCCTTATCGTATAAACACAACCATTTTGTGCGTCGATTTAATTTAAAGTGACGCGAGTTACGTAAAAATATAGACGTTAAGATCACCTTAAATAAACCTTGTACGTCTCGTGTAACGCTCTGTGACAAATAAGAGCAACGAAACACGTTAAGAAAATAAAATAATATAATGAAAGCGTTAAGCGTTAAATTTACATTGTATCGTACGATGTATTTTATCTTTACCCTCAGACACACTCATGAGAACGGATTACCAATTATTTTATCCGGGATCACTGGGACCGTTGCACATTTCCACAACTTCCGGTAATACCAGCGCACCATCTTGGAATCCAAGCTTTTACTCGTCTCTTTATCAAGCAACTACGCTGCACTTGCATCATGGAATGCAATCGTTCACGTAAGTCTAAGTTGTTTAACCGATTTCTGTTTCCTCGAGTGGCCCTTAATTCGACTTTTTTTTTTTCTTTTTCTCTTTTATTAAATCTCGAAAAACGGATCGGTAATAAAGATATCCGTTGCAGATCGTTAGACGTGGAACGTCTGTCGGAACAAAGCGGACCAACGAACCAGGTCGATTTAAAATCCAGCTCGAGCTCGATGGCGGGCAGCGACGACTCCTTGGACAAGAGCGACCTGGACGAGAACACGGAGTCCCAAGACCACTACAAGCCTTTCCAAAATTCGCCTATAATCCTAGAACTCGGCCAGAAGATCGGCAGCGATCGTAGCGCGTTCGTCAGACACAGTACATCCGGCTCGTCCGGAAACCTCGAGAATCGACAGAGTCCACCGCCAACAAACGGTGACAAGCAGAAAATAGCGTCTCCGCGAATCTTGGAAACGGCAAACGAGCAGAGCACCATGGCCAAAGAAGCGGCGGTCGAAGGAAGACCGGCGCAACCTCAGAGAAAAAGGAATCCTTACTCGATAGAAGAGCTCCTGAAGAAAGACGAAGGCAAAAGCACCTCGAAGAGGCCGAAATTGACGAATCTCGGGGTGGTTCAACCCTGTGGAATTATCCTGAACAAGGAAATCTGAAGGATCGCGGCCGAGAGATAAACAGAACGGAGGGAAAGAAGAATATATTTCAAGATCCGATAAGATAGAGGCTAAAAGACGATCGTCTGGATTTGGGTGAATTTTCGACGCACAGAATCAAGCATGATGATGCGTGGATGGTGAATGTCGAGGACGAAGATGCGATTGGTTGAAAATAAAATGGATGGACCAGCTAGGACAGAGGGAGGTGTATGGTCGAAACGATCGATGGATGTTGCGACGATGAAATTGGGCTAGGCTTATATTAGATATTCGTGGCTCTGTATTTTTCCGATCTATCGATACGAAAAGAACTTCTAAATACTTTATTTAGAAAGATACTTCATTCTCGGAATAACGAATCGTTGAGAAACCATTTAGTCTTGTACAAAACTTATTTATTAATTATTAACTCTCGTTTTAAGGCGATTAAACCACGTCCGTTAAAGAGAAATGTAACATAGTTTAGCAAAAAGGTGGAACAACGCCAAGTTCGACGCTTGAGAAATTACATCGTAAAGGAATAAAAAGAAAAAGGTTGATAAGATCGGTACACCTTTATAGATATGCGAAAATCTCGAAAATTAAAGCGATCGTCGTTGTACTATCGATACGGAGAAAAAGTATAAATTATATGTAACATTAGTATGAATCGTCGATTATGTATCGTTGACCGCAATATCGTAGGTTAAACGTAAGTCTGTTAAGATAATTTATAATTAAATTATTTTTATTCATTCTTCCGCGTCCGACACCGTCGATGATCTGTCTTTTCGAACAAGAAGAAAGCAATTCATCGACATTATGCGTAATAACCGGACGATAAAATACGATAAAGGAAACTCATCGACGTAGATGTTCTATCAGTTTCGATGATTTTCAACAGGATCAGTTTTGTGATCTCTCCGAATACTGAGATTTTTCCGTCGTGTAATTTGTGTGTGGTGTATGATTTCGTTTTGAGAGCGGGACGATGCCATATTATTATGTACGATATTTAACTTTAATTTAGTCAAAGAAACTTTGACGTATTCTAATAAAGTGAAATGGCTAGTAACCTTAACAAACAAACAAAAATAAAAAGATCCTTTTTTTTATCCATCGTGCCGAAGCAAGAGATACCCGGATCGTTCGAATCCATCGTTTTTACCTACTTCTCTTTCCGACACACCCATTATATATTATAGAAGATACATTTGCCCCGTTCGTCGGCAAAAAAATCCACTGGTTCTTTCAATATCTTTACCGTTCAATCGGCAAGCATCTTCGACAACATAAATGCGTCCATCGATCAAGATGAAAAAAGCGCAAATTCGATCTAGAATGATCCATTAGGCATAGGAATCTCATCTAGCGAAGCATCGTAAAGTGGCTCTAATTCCGCACAAAAAAAGGTCGATAGAACGTACTAAAACAAGAGACGAAGCTCGTTAGAAAGCACGATTAGCCCATAACTAAGAAGGAAAGCATGCGAAGCTCGACCGATACAGCCGGCCAATTAAACGAAAGCCTAAGCCTAATAAAGCGATGGCAATAAAGCACGCATCGGTAACGCGAAACAGCGGAGGCGCGAGGATGTAGTAAAGCCATAAACGGTTCGGCCTGAGTGTGTCATACGTGGACACACCACCGCGTATACATACCTTGTAAAATACGACATGGACGATGGTCACCGTAAAAAGAAGGTGAAATTAAATGGCGGATCGCGTCCCACGAGTCCTACGAACGATCCTATCCACCTTTTGCATTTATAACGTTGTAAAAACTTTTTATCCGCCTCCTCATCACGGACTAATTAATGCACTATAAAACGCTAACGCCTCGACGTCCGCTGATTTATCCGCCTCCCTTTCCACTATACGATTGTACACCAGTCTCCGGGTTTCGTAGCCCGCTCCTCTGCTCCTCCATCCACTCATCGTCATCCAGTTATTAGCCTGAATGATAACAGGAAGTTGAGGAGATGCGAACCTAAAAATAACGCTTTTTAATTATTATTCGCTGGACCTAAGCTTTTTAGACTCAAATTTTTGCAACATTATACGATCGGATTAAAATAATTTAATTAGAGGTAGATCGAATATTTTAGTTTCTTTCGGGCTATTTAAATTGTTAAACTTACGGCATTTTAAAGACGAAGAAGAGAAGAAATTTTGAACGAACGGTAGATTCGTTCAGTGGTATAAGATTAATTCTCTAAATGATCGTTTTTGATCTGAGTAGTTGTATTTATATCGATATTTATTATTTAGTTATATTATCCTTTCCATTTCCTTATTCTTACCTGAAATACAAATTTTTCTACATTTCTACACAATGATCTGTTTTTTATATATCATGTCGTTGAAACGACCGGTAAAAGAAAAAAAGAAGAACAATAATACGCTTATTGGTAAAAAAAAACAACTATTCGTAAAATTCCACTCTGTCAAATAGATCCAGTCTATCATGTTGGTCATACATTGGTTGCCAAGTAACCATTTGATGCACACAAAGTTCAGCAAGGTTGTGAGAAAGGCAGTGTAACCAGTGGTATGTTTTATTTGTGATTAACAATGGCAGACGATATAAGACCTGAAACAATTAAAAACACTCAAGACTTACTCGGCAAATACTTCAAAAGGCCACCTCTCACCGAAAAATTACTAAGAAAACCACCGTTTCGATTTCTCCACGATATCGTCTCGGCAGTAACGTATCTTTTGCTCGTGTTTCTGGCTGTAAATAAAACATGAATATAATCAATGCTTTTATAACTAATAAATGAATGGTATATCATAGGTCATAAACGAAACTGGTTTTCTGGACGGTTTGTATACAGAGGAGGAACTAAATTCGGAAAATATAAAAAACAAAGAGGCGAAACTTGCCTATTTAACAAAACTGATCGACGTCGTGAGTAAGTTATATAAGTTTCCTTGTATTATAAAATGTATAACGTTCTTCGACGTATTCAAATACTAGTACTAGGCAATAATTTCAGAACTGATTACCGGCGCTAATTTAACTGTACGAGCCAGCAAGATAATCTCAGGCCAGGAACCAGCTAAAACAAATGAGTTATTGCAAGCAATTGGAAAAGCTTTAGACAAGAAGGTAACGATTCTACGACCGTAAGAAACACAAATGGCTATGCGATTACTTACAAATATAAAAAAAACCAACGACACGGTAAAGTTGAAAATGTTATACAAATTAAACAGATAAGCAGCGTGGAAGCCGTCGAACGATACAAGAAGAATTTAGGAAAAGGCAAATCTAGTTCAAGAAGTAAGCTGTCTGTAACAAAAGATGAAAGAAAATCATCGTCGAAAGAAACATCCCAAAAAAGGGCTTCAACGTCGAAAGAAAAATCTATAGAACGAAAAAAAAAAGCTGTTAACGAAGATAATTCAACGATACGTGAGGCAACACGTAAAAATGAAAATCAAGATTCTCAAAAAAATGTCGAAGCTGCGGATGTACCACGCGTCGAGGTAATTTAATATACCTTACGCTTAGATTATGAACATGAAAAAGCGTAACTGAATTTACATGTTTTAGCCAGCCCAAGAAAAAATTCCTGCATCTGCGCATAGAAAAAGCTCTTCGTCTGCTAAACTCAAACAGAATAGACCCTCCACACCATTGTCTGAAACTCTGCAGTCGGATAAGCGAATCGACGAAAACAAAAAACAAAAAGAATCCGAGAACAAGTCGAAGCATATGACAAATGCTGAAAATAACGAATTACAAAATCATATACTCGATACATCAAACTCCATTAATTCAGAATCGAAATCTGCGCCAAACATCAGAGATAATAAGATAGATGAGAATGTAGACAAGGTGGAGTACAAGGAAAATGATATAGTAAATAACGAAGCTTCTTTACAAAGCATAGAAAAATCTGGTCAGTCGATATCAGAGACACAAATGTTTCAATCAGAAAATAACGATGCTAGGTATCGTTCGCGTCAAACTGGTATCTTATGAAAAATTAATATTTCTAATATTTAACGATAACTTGATAAAATACTTTCAGTATTCCACGATCAAATTCTAGACCAAGAACTTCCTTACGTCCACCTACTGCGAGACCAATTAGCGCCAGACCTGCAGCACCTAGAATACGAGGCAAAGCAGAGTTAATAGTTAACGAGGAAATACTGTTAGAACACATTTTAATACACTGTATGTAAAAGATCTTATAGAGAATATAAACTATTACTGCTTCATTTTCCAGAACACCTATGGGAAACATTAGTGTCATTGTGGAGAATTCTGATCTCAAGGACGATGATGATGACGCTGAAGACATGGTAGTTATGGAAACTAGAGTAACTGGTAGCGATTCCTTAGAAAACAGTGGCAACTATAAAGCCGATGGTCAATTAACGCAAGAACATGGACACCTTGTTGCTCAAATATTAGAAACACAAAAGGAATTGGTTAATAATGATAATGTAGACGTGATACCTAAAAAAACAAATATCGTAAGTACAATTCACCATTATCATAAAATATTATTTTTTACCGCATTATACTATTTCAATGTAACATGAAACATAATATTTGTCATTTAGACATGGGATACAAATTCAAAACGCGACGCTGTAGCAAAAGAAATTGATAAACTACGAAATACGATACAAACATTAACACGTGCAACAAATCCACTTGGGAAGTTATTAGATTATTTCCAGGTAACTTATTGATTTATTATATTTTTATATAGTATCACACGTGTAATTTACGTTACTCTTAACAGGAGGATATAGAAGTCATGCAAAAAGAATTATTAGAATGGAAAAACCAATATCAACAAGTAAATGAACAACTGAAAATAGAAAAAATGTAAGAATATACATATTAAGTTTTGCATCGTTTAAAATCGCTTATTTTAATCATGTATATGATTCTTTTCTTCAGGAAAACGCAAGAATTAATAGAGCCTATGAAAGAAACATTAAAAGAAATTGATCATAATGTGAAAGTACAATTGGATAAAATATGTCAAGCTAAATCGCAGATTACGAAAAATGATCAAAGGATACAAACATTATTAAATGGTCGTGTGTAAATTTCATTTCACCGTAATCTATAAAACGATAATATTTTCTCATTATCTTTAATACAAATAACATAAGTGTACAATCTCCTCTAAGTTTCTAGTCAAATATTGTACATATGTACGTAGAACGCTAAAGAATGTAACGCGAAATGTAATATAATACAAGTAATTAAGAAATAATTCTAATAATCTCCGTTCCTTTATTCAGACTTATTCGAACAGGAACACTTATACAAAATATATATGTATAACTTAATGTCATTACATTACTTAAAAATATTTTTATACCCGCATATCACTATGCATTTATTTCTACATTTCATATTTATCTTGTAGAGCTGAAATTTCATCTTCAGACACATTTTCCACCGTTTTGCAATATTTAAACAACATTTTTAAGCCTAAAAATTGAAGAAAAATATTATTAACGCTTTATATTATTTTAAATTTTGTACAATAACGCTTACTTTCTTTGTCACTGTTACTAGTAAACATGATGAGCGCTCTAAATCGCTTAACACGACTGAGATCTTTCAAGTAGTAGAATATCTGATTTTTCCTTCCTACGAATTCCGTTCCCAAAACTTCTATTATTTGGCTAAAGATATCCGATTCCATTGAATCTTGAAATATTTTAGGTAAACTACCCTCTGATAATTGCTGGAATTCGATTTACTAATTAGATTAAAACTCATACTTTGTATATCAAAAAATTGGAACTTTTACACATTGTTCTTACCTTCAAATACCTATATCTAAATTCTGGCGAATTATTTCTTTTCCAATTCATTAAAAACTGTACAGCTGTTTTGGGAATTGGAGGTATAATATTACTAATATCCTCCAGAGGTTCAGAAACTTTAATATAAGTATTATCTTTCGCAACATTATCTTTCTGCGACATATCCACTTTCTGCGACATATCCACTTTCTGCATCATATCCACTTTCTGCATCATATCCACTTTCTGCACGGGATATTTATGACGTTCTTTCGTTTGTACAGGATCATCTTTGTTATATGCCGTTTTGTCATTAGTATACCTGTACTGATCGATACCAAATTCCACTTCTTGGATAGGTATTTTCGTCAATGATTTCTGTAATCAACAAAAACTTCAGATATTTTCGAGCATGGATGTTAATGTTGTAATTTTACCTTTGAACGTAAATGAGGAGGCTTCTCTATTGGTTCTATTACAATGACTTCATCTTTCTCTGGCAACCAATCTGGAATACGTGGATCCCTTTTCACATTAGTATCAATCACATTATCTTTTTCATTCTCTGTACTATCTTTAACATTTACAACACTTTTATTATCTTTACTCTTCTCCATATTTTTAGTGTTTATTATATTCTTGGTTTTTGTTGTTTGTACATTTGATGCAATATTGTTCAACCACGTTTTCTCAGAAATCTTTTTTTCAATCGTAGTCTTTTTAATATCTTTTTTTTCAATTGTTGACATTTTTGTACCTTCCTTCGCTATAGTACTTGTCTGTACAAAATACCATCGCTAAATAGTATGTTAACTAAATAATAAAGTTTGTTTCTTAGTTATTAATTACCTCTGAACATTTAATCTTGCCTTCGATTTGATTTAGCAACAATTTGGCTTCCTTATTAGAAGGTTCTAATTTCAAAATTTTTTCTAAATCATGTTTAGCTTCTTTATATTGTTTTAGATTCATTCTAGCTGTTGCTCTTCTGTGATAAGCTTTTACATAACTCTCGTCTAATTGAACTGCAGTTGAACAATCAGATTCAGCAGAATAAAAACTACAGAAAAGTGTAATATTTTAGTATCATCTGATAATTTTTAATTGAATATGCAGATATAATCAAAAGACATATATACTTGTCTAGTTTTAACTGACAGAGTGCACGATTTGCGTAAAATACTGCATCATATGGAAATAGTTTTATAGCCTCTGTATAACAGCCAATTGCTTCAGACCATTTCTGTTGTTGCACCAAAATATTGCCTTCACTTTTATGTTTTGTTGCTCTTTGATGTGCTTTCTCTAATTCTTCTTTAGACATATGTTCATCTTCAGAATCATCTGATTGCTCATCATTATCTATTTTTCTGCATTCTTTATCCTTTGAAACAATATTACAAGTAATCAGAATTTTCCTAAGTTTTATTGAGTTTTACAGAAAAAAAAAAATGTTTAATTCAATATTCACAATACATATTCACGGTGATAAACTTACTACATCAAATTTCTCCCAAGCAGAATAATCGTGTGATTTAATCCTTTTTGACTTATTATCACCTTGATCTTTCTTTGTGGACGAATTTTTGGTTTTATTTTTATGCTTACTTCTAATTGGTGGTAAAGTAATCTACAAAAATCATCCCTATAAGTTTATATATTTCTATGAATATGATCACAACTTGTACCTGACCACTTTTTTCTTTTCGTAATTGCTCATCTTTACATCTCATTTGTTCCTCCCAATTTTTCATATCAAGAAATTCTTTCTGTAAATCTTCTGCATTATCCTTCACCTGCTTTTGCATCAAGATCGATTTATCCATTTCGTACAACTGTATTTAATATAATAATTGCAAGAAAAGATAAAACGTCAATTGCAAATTTAGGTTATGTTCTGCTCCTTCTGAAAAACGAAAAGATATAAATTATGATTCCACTATTTAACTATTAATTTATTAAAATATTTCATTATTTAAAATAAAATTTTGACTGAGTTCACATCATACATCACTATTACTGTTAAAAACGTACGTATTATAAAATGTTTATGCAATTCATTACATTAAAATTATTACACTTTGTCACACGTAGGAAAGTTTCGCAATGAATTTCTATATATCAAAATACTTTTTGCTTTAACGATTTGCATTGAAATTCTTAATCTTTTAAACAACAAACCCTTAATTCTAGCTGCGAAGCACTTATCAGGGACACAACTTTCAACAAATTTCGAAATGTGTTTTTCGACACTAGCGCTCCGCATCTGGCAATCTTTGAAGTTAATATCGATAGGAAAATGCAAAGCGAATTTTCTAAGGTTAAGTTAACCATAAAATTAAATATCAGTTAATCATAAT
Source organism: Bombus flavifrons (assembly GCF_040668555.2). Classification (NCBI taxonomy): domain Eukaryota; kingdom Metazoa; phylum Arthropoda; class Insecta; order Hymenoptera; family Apidae; genus Bombus; species Bombus flavifrons. The sequence goes on from NC_138454.1 coordinate 12,336,233, forward strand.
TGATTATAAGAAAACATTGATCGTTTAATATACCCATTTAATAATAAAAAGCACTAAAATGAATGTATTCATAAAGAATGTCTTTTATAACAAAATACGAGGAGCATGCTATCAATTTATACATACCGAGACAAAGTTAAAGAAACAAGCACAGTGGTTGAAACCTACAGGATATAAAACAGATATTCAGATCTACAATCCCATAACAAAATGTGAAGTGCCGTTAATTTTAAAAAATAAAGCCGTTCTAACTTGGTATCTTTGTGGACCTACTGTATATGATTCGGCACATATAGGACATGCAGTGTAAGTTCTATCTTTTCTTTTTAATTGCATATAAGATAATAATAAATTCCTCGGAAAGGGTCTTTTATTTGATTGTTAAAATTAACATAAGAACAAAATATAATATTATCTTAAGGTGTGCAATAATTTAGTTATTAAATAATGAAAATGCGAAAGAACATTTTAAACTTTCATTCATAGAACTTACGTGTATTCAGATATTATCAGGAGAATATTAACAGACCACTTCAATATAAATGTTGTAATGGCCATGTGTGTAACAGACATAGATGATAAAATAATAGCACGCACAAAAGAGTTAAAACAAAATCATAAGGATCTAACAAAACATTACGAAAACGAATTTATCGAAGATATGAAAATGTTAAATGTTGCAAGGCCTCATCTGTATTGTAGGGTAACTGATTATATACCACAAATTATTCAATTTGTGAAGAGCATTCTAGACAAAGGCAATGCTTACACTTTGAAAGATGGTAAAATATAAAATGTAACAATTTAGCTATTATTTTTATTATATACTTTAAGTATCGTAAATGATAATTATTCTTCATATAGGATCTGTTTATTTTGATACGCATAAATACGGAATGTATGGCAAGCTATCAACTCCAATATCAGATAGTTTTCATCCTGATAAAAAATCTGCATTAGATTTTTGCCTTTGGAAAACAGCTAAGAAAGGTGAACCATTTTGGGAGTCTCCATGGGCTCCTGGAAGGCCAGGGTGGCACATAGAATGTAGCACTATTGCAAGGTAGAGAGCCATATTAGAATCTTTCTGTTTTATATGTTGTACCATAATGCGCGTTAAAGCTAATATATATAAAATTTATATTTCAATTAGCACAATTTTTGGAAATTCCATAGACTTTCACAGCGGTGGGAGAGATCTCATTTTTCCACATCATGAGAATGAGGAAGCACAATCGTGTTGTTATCACGAAGTAGAACAGTGGGTAAATTATTGGGTACATTATGGACATTTGTCCTTGGACTGCAAAAAAATGTCGAAAAGTCTTAAAAACACCATCAGTATAAGAGAATTTCTTGAAAAATATACAGCAAATCAGTTTAGAATCCTTTGTCTACTATCGAATTATAAAAATGGTATAGTTTGCAATAATTTATTTCTATATATAATTAAATTATTTTAGATTAAATGTAAATTTCATTAACTATATTTTTAATATTCATTCTTCAGAACTTCAATTTTCCTATAATATAATGGATAATGCGGTAGCTGTGTTACATAAAATTGAACATTTTATTAGCGACTGTCATAATTATATCATTGGAAATTGGGATACTGGCAATGTAGATGAATCTACGTTATTCCGCGTTAGTTATCTCGTTGTATTTTATTATTTTACATAAAAACATGTATATATTCATTATTGAATTAATATTTCAGTGTTTGGAAGAAACGAAAAACAGTATTAATACTGCATTAGCAAATGATTTTAACACTGCAAAAGCCATGAGGTCACTTATAAATCTAATTAATATAGTTAATAAAATGTTACATGATCCTCGGGTAAATATATATTTAGTAGCTACTATTGATTTACTCGGATATTCTCAACAACGAACTTAGAATGTACTGTTGTATTAAATTTAGAGTAGTACAAACACTTCTAGTACCTGTATACCTGCTGTAGCTGCAGTATTAAATTATACATCAGAAATACTTTCCAAATTCGGAATTTCAAATCATAGTGCAGTAAATGATTATAGAATGGACAGTGTCGTCGAATGTCTGATAAAATTTAGAGGCGCTGTACGTAACAAAATTTTAGAGCAAGATGTGAAAGATAAAACTTTACTTACGGCGTGCGATGAAGTACGATCGGAACTTTCCACTTACGGTATAATAATTAAGGTACAACATTATATATATATATATATATATTTCAGTAATTTAATTTTTAAATTATGTATTTTATATTATAGTTCTGTCTTTCTAGGATTGCAAAACTGAAACTAGTTGGAGTATCAAGAAATATTAAATACAAATCAGCAAAAATCTTTAATGGTAATCTAATATTTTTAATAAAAAAGAAAATACTTGTTTTTACATTTATTTCCTTACTGATTTTAGATAAATAGTTAACTATTAATCAGCTGAATCACTAGTAGTTTTTAATTTTTTTGAATTATCATTATCACTATTTTCAATATTTTTCCTTTTCGACCCAGCTTTCTTCTCTGCCATTGTCTTTTTTAAACCTTTCATTTTTCTCGTCTGTATACTATTAATATTTTGTGCTCCAACATGCACACGACCAAAGGTTGTTCCAAGTTTGTCCACAGATATATTCTTCTTCTTTTTAACCTGTGATCGTATATTAAATGAATAAATGAACGAAAGTAAATACTAAGTCATTATTTTTCCTGTCAATCATTATTTCCAAAATGAAAGATATTACCTTCAGCTCTTTTGGCTTTTTACAAGCTTGCTTAAACAAATCTTCAGAAGCAAGTTTCGTACGTCTACAAATTAAATCTGCTCTTGGACCAATTTCTTCTAATTCAATTCTTGGTATTCTACAATCAGACTTTTTTAAAAGTATCCTAAAACATAATTTTATTAAATAAATTACATTTGAAAGAACTGTATATATAACGGTACACAATAATATCAAGAAAGAAAGAAAGAAATGTACCTGTAACTGCGTACTAGTATCTTATTGTCAATAGCAGTGAAACTCAGAACATGTTCGAGACCTTGAAGTCTAATCTTTTCAACTGGTTCCCTTTGAAACATATCCACAAACAAATTTTTAATTCTATTTAACTCATAGTTATTTTCAAAGAGCTCTCCATTGAAAACTAATAAGGGTTTTATTCCTTCTGAAATTTTGGGAACTTTAAAACTTTTCAGTCCTTTATAATTTTCTATGCCAAATTCTACCATATCTAATAACGTTTGTTCATACATTCTTCCCATTACTAAATTGTGGGGACGTTTTTTATTATGCAAAGCGATCATAAAAAGCGGTGCATTATATTTCACAGAAAATTTTTCGATGGGTGTTACATCCTCAAATGGTAGTATATCATTTTTCTTTTGCATTATCTGTGCATCTGGCTTTTTTAAATCGTACTAAAACCAAATATTCATCATGTCATTCAGGTAAGACACTTTATCATTACCATTTTATATAGTTCAACTTACCAAATCTTTCATAAAATCTACCACTATCTGTGAAGTGTTTTTACCTTTGAAACACAGAGTTTGTTTAGCACCCTCTATTAATTTCGGTTCTTTTTTCAAAATAGCTCGTTTACCCTTATGGGTAGTCGGCTTTCTGCAATAAAAGTTGCATTCGCATTTCTAATGTAGCAATGACGTATATACAAAACAAACAGATAAGGTGTAAAAATACTTTCTTTTTCTTTTTAATAAAAGCTTTACTTTCAGCAGATGTCTGATAAAAATCGATAAAAATTATAAAAGTTCTAATATGCATAAAAACTAAAAAGTGAATTACAAACATACGTATATAACCTATGCATTTTAATCATAGGCAAAATACCTTATTTTACATGAAAAATACCTACACTACTCTTTGCATCACGGTCATGGTGATAATTAACTTTAAAAACTGTACTTCCTTAAAATTATAGAAATACTGAATGAATATTTATTATGTAAAACATATCACAGAACATAAGACACGTGTTCTTGCACAAATTCAAATTACACTCGATGGGAAGTGGGAATTAAATGGGCATGTTTACAATATGGCAGTTGTTAGTCCATAACCTATAACCGCGGTCGTGTACACAAGTCCTGAAACTCCCGTAATAGGGGGATGACACGATTATGCGACGACTGATGTTTTTCCAATCCACCAACAGCGGCGTTGCTGCAGAGTAGTTAAAACAATAGGAGACACAAGGCCATAATGTTGTGTCCCCTAAAGCGAACTTTAATCATAAATAGAATTGTTTATGAAGAAATAATGTATACCTATTTACAAAGTATTATTCAAATTATAAAAAAAATTAATTTGTTTACTTCCACTATGTATTACCTTGTTGAAATTGTTTTGACTACTCAATATCATATGTGTGTTGTACACAATACAAGAAATCTTCTGACCTCAAATCAGGAACTACCTTTAACACAAGAGTTTCCACACCTGTGTATACAACTGTGATTATACGACTCATTCATATAAAGTTTTTAACTTTATTGACTAGTATCTTGTATTGCTTTTTTTATTTTGATTAGTCTTCTGTTGTTCTCTTTCCTTCATTAATCTTTTATACTCTGCTTGTTTCTCCATTTGTTTTCGTTTCCGTTCCATTCGTAAAAGTTCTTCTTCAGACGCTAAAAATTATTTACATTTCATTTAAAATTAACCTGTAAAAGCAAATAAATCTTCAACTAATTTACCTGATTTCGAATCTCCTATTTCAATGTTACTTTGCTCTTTTTGATTACCCGGAACACTGGGCTGTACACGACTTTTCATCTCACTTGAAGTTTTGATACACTGCTCCGGTTGTGCAACAGAACTTGATACTGTTTGTCTTACAGACACTTGTTCCTTCGCAACATTTGGGCATTTTGATTTTAATACATCCTCTAAAAAAATATATTATATATTTTATATAAATATTTTAATATAGCTCAGTTCATAAAAAATAAAAAGTTCAAAAAATTGTGAAAACCTGTTTTTTGTTTTTCTTTATCATTTTTACTTATAAACGGAGTCGACTGAGCACATGGTTCTGGCATTTTAGTTTCTGAAGTTCTGTTTTCTGTTCCGTTAAATAAACTATCAGCAACCATATGTGAATTTGACAACTTTTTTGATACATTTTGTACCTCAGTATTTATCTCTTTACCAAAACATGACAATACCCTTTTAAAGGCATCTGTAAGAGAACCCTGAATAAAATAATAAAAAGAAGACTACTTCTATAATATACATAAATATAAGGTATTCAAATTTTAAACATACAATTCTTGCACAATGTATTGTTAAACCTTTCATAGCTCCTTCTGTGTAACAATACCCCATGTCCTCATGAAATGTTCCATCTTTTAATTGGACCTTGAGAAGTGTCACACATCCGCAAACATATTTACCCATGAAAGTTTCAATAAAATCTAAAATATATTTAAGTAATAAAGTTTACATACAGTACATAAAGTTTATATACAAAAAGATTAATAAGACAAACGAATGATTAATAAAATCCATAAAATACACACCTATTGTTTGGCTAGTAATATTATGACTCCATTTTCCTTCGCCAAATATTTGATTTGCTAACAATATCAAATCATTATTAAGAGCTAGTGCTTTCACTAAATCCAATTGTTGTGGTAATGTATTTGTCATATTCTGTTTTGAATTTGTAGATGGCTAAAACAAATTATCTTTCTTTTGTAATCTATATTTTTCGTATTTAATTCGTATAACTAAATCTTCTCAAGACACTGTGATTCATACTTACAATTTTTATACAAGACGGATAATTAATCGCGTTAATCATGGATAATAATGTATCTAAACGGTTAAACGAATTTAAAATTTTGCAATATATGATACCGTTACGCTAACGCTTGAACTTGCTGTTAGTATAATTGCGTGAAGTTGGCTTCAATGATTGTATCTAGAAACATTCAACATAAAACAAGAACGAAATTTAAACTGACAGATTATACGCGCGAATGGAAAATTGTACATTATCTAATTATTCGCCAAAGGTGTGGCTAGATAAGAGATGTAAATGGTTCGGGAGACAGAGACACGACGTGTAAACTGGCTTTAAATTATTCATTACTGTACCAAATTAATAGTTTGAATTTCTTAACACGATCTCTTGATATCTTACTCTCGGCAACTATTCGCGAAAACTTTCCTAAGACTTGGGCTGTAACTTTAAATTATTTATTGCACGCCGCATAAACTAACAGTCCGAATTTCTCGATATAACTTCTCAACACCTTATCTTCGGCGATTCGTGTAAACTTTCTTAGAAATTTTGCCGTCTCTCTTCTGCGTTATCTTCTTCTCGATCGCCGCGCACGTAGGCACCCTGACAATAATTTTGAAAATTTAAATCGTTGTTCATTTCAGAAATAGCGACGAAGAATTCCCATAAAGTACTGTGCAATACGTAATTATCTCTATATATGTACGTCTGGCGTTTATTTTATATTCGATACAATAATTTCTAAATCATGAAAGAAATCACTTAGTGCTCTATATCTCGAGATTACATCTTTAAAAATGAGGCACATTTTAGTTGTCGTAGGTATATGATAACAATAAAGATAGTGCGATTTATTTTATATATTTATTTATACAATAATCATTATAATAAATTATATATATAATATATATTTATATTATGCGTGTGTAGTGATAATATATATTGCATAGAAATAATGTTTGACACGATTTTGGCGAATAGGTTGGCTAAATTATGCCTTGTGACTCACACAATTAATTGCAACTGATACTCACCACACTCTTGCTATCTTTTGATTAAAATCACCATCGAGCCTCTATATTTTAATTTTGGACTTTGCTTTCTTTCGATTGTAGGTAAGAATACGTGCTTTATTAAAAAGTAGCAAATTTTTCTGTACTTGTATGACTGTAAGTATATTGATAGTTCGATACAATAAATTATCGATATAAAATCTGTTGAAAACGCACAATTTGCAAGAAAATATATCTATATAAAGATAATTTGTGAATAGAATTGTCAAGCTTCTTTCGTCAATGTCTCTTTCTTAAATTATATTAACGTTACTAGATAAAAAATTTTTTATTACAGTAATATACTACACTTAACTTTATCAGTTGAAAATTAAAAAAAAAAAAAAAAAAAAAAAAAACGTTGATACGTAACAAATATGTTGCTACTTCTTAATACACACAGCTGTTAGTTCGCCATAATATCATTATACTCTTTAATAATCTTACCTAGAAGAATATCTGTCTCACATTTAATTATTTAATATAATAATCATAAAGTATATATAATAAGTAAAACTCTTAAACCCGAGGCGATAGTTCTATACATATACACTGATCTTTTTTTAGTAGGTTGAAATACCTAAACAACAGTTTTACTTTTAACAGACACGCAGTCACACTTAGTGTCATTGAGCTGATCTTATTACATCTAATTGGTTTTCAATCTATTTCATTACAATCATAACATTAACAGAATATATCGGCGAGAAGTGTTTTACTATGATATGGTCTACTTATACAAACACAGGCAATCGTTAAAAAGAGTTCTATGAACGTGCTGGAAACACTGCTTGTATATATCGTGTAAACGACATAAAAGGAGAAATGTGTATTCATGTACAAAAGAACGATTTATACATTTATATACGTAAACGCCATCGTTTGAGCTATTACTGGGATTAAAATGTAAGTATATTGCTATTCCTAAATTTATAATATATCAAAGAAGAAATTTCGATTGTTTAAGAAAATGTCTCCGATTGCTACAAATACCATTAAACATGATCATTTCTGAAACACTTTCTTTTGGCACTATAAAATATTGTATAATATATGTAAAAAACGTTATTACAAATAATTTAACAAATTCACAAATGATGATAGAAAGTCTCTGACAATTCATTACCATTACTAATGATTCGTAAAATTATTCCTACTATATAGTTCGCATATTCGTATGTTATATACATGAGATTCTATCAATGCAACAGTATACATATATCTAACTAAAAGTTATACTCGACAAAATATATGCTTAAAGAATAAATAGTGAAACAATAACAAGTTAAAAATCTTACATGTAGATAAAAATATTCTCTCTTTCTCTCTCTCTCTCTCTCTCTCTCTCTCTCTCTCGCTCTCTCTCGCTCTCTCTCGCTCTCTCTCGCTCTCTCTATACATATATATATATACATATATATGTATATATTTTATATATTTAAACATAGTTGCATCAATACCCCACATAGATTTATAAATAGCACTATGTTACATATTACCGCGTGTAAACGAAAGAGAAACCATTATAAAATAGGATTTTTATTGTATCTTATCGAACTACCCGAAAACTGACGGTTATAACGCTTATTTGGCAACAATTATAGTTCACCTAAGTATTTCTCCCTTTATGCCTCGGAGCAAATCTAAATGTTGCACATACGTGTAGTAGTAGTTGAATGACAAGATGCATAAATTTGTAAAGAAAACGAGACAGTACAAAAAAGAAAAAATAAACATAATCACAGCTGAGTTGGCAGGCAGGTGGGCAATTGCAGGCATATTATTGGACAGGCTCGCTCGACATGCGCTTCACCGCTTTTTCTTTTTTTTTTTTTTTTTTTTTTTTTTTTTGTACATGATTTTTGTGTTACTTGGTCGACATTATATTTCAATAGCCTGCTAAGCCCGTTTCATTGACAGATTCATTCTTAAACGTAATCATTAGTTCCAGGACTCGTTAAAGGTTCCTGAGCCTATTGAAATTAAACAAAAAAATTATACAAAATATATACATTTATATCGAGGTTCGATAAATAAATAAAGAAAAGTATGTAAATAACATACACAATTCTTTTTTTAACGAAATGATACATCACACACAGTAATTACCTCTTCTCCAACCGTAGCAGTGGGGAGTGGAAACCTATTCTTTTCAAGACTAAATTGATCTTCTGTGGTTTTCCTATACACAGGATTATCAAAGTTCATACTCGTTACATTACGATGAAGGTAATGCCTGTAGCATAATACTGCTACTGATGCGAGGAGTAACAGCCCGAAGGACGCCACGCCTATCACTATCCCAGCGACTAAACCAGGGTCTGTGGATTCAGACGCTAGGCCACCTTTGCCATCTCCATCTGTTGAATGCGTTGGATCTAAAACAAATTAGTCGGTCAGACAAAAGAAGCAAAGACGCGCGAACTAAATTAAAGATAAAGCTAACTAATTATAAAGGTATTGTCGCGGCCAGAAGTATGCTCCGCTTGGTAGTTGTATGCAATTTCTTCTGGCCTTGGATATTACACAACGCCGAAGAACCCACCAAATTTTGATGTATCGGAAGACGCGATGCGTTTCTCGAACGAGATAGACTCGACCGAATCCTACTGACTCGACAAACTAAAACCGTCATCCTGGTCTCACCCATCTCCTCTAAGAGTCGTTCTTTTCATCGAGAGTCTTCGAAATTGCTGATTGGTCTGCTTCCTTAAAAACAAGGCCCAATCAGCACTCGTACGAAACTTCGCGACTCTCTCCTAGGATCATCTATCCTTTCTGAAGCGGAGGTAAAGCGATTTCAGGAATCATCGAAGGTGGTCTCTTCGGTGACACGTGAGAAAATTCCTCCGTCTCCCAACAATTGACGCCCGGCGTTCGATGCCAGCGCTCGACGCCAGTCGAGACTCTTTGGAATCCTTAATTTATAGCACGACTGTTCGCGGCAAGTGATAAAGCAACCTTCTAGGCGTGAAGTGTCCCTTCGTACGATCGCCCAAAGACTCTAAACTAAACGTCACGGCCGTGACACGAACAGTGTCAGCAGTGATCGCTAACAAATACAATCACGACAAGCTTCTTGTCATATACAAAGCCACTTTTTTTAGCGATTCAGAAACATGCGTCTCGTATAACAATACACACATCGTTATTAATATAAGACTATACACGTTATAAAGCATATCCAAATGTTTTTGATCAATTGATTATGGAGCTATAGTCGTATGATATAGAACGCGTGCAAATATACTTACGGACAGCCGTGGTTACGTTGAGAGGTTCGAGTCTCTTGAATGGTTTACTAATTTCTTGCGTTGTAGGTGCTACAGTTGTACTTACTGGATATCATCCCATATTCATGCAACATCGACGCAAAATATTATGATAAGTAATAAAATAATAAATGTAAGACATAAGCATGATAATTATAGTATAGTTCAAGAGTGAAAAAAAAAAATTGAATCGATTAAAGCAATTCGATAACGATACGGTAATACAAAAAAAATGTAAACATGCTTCGTTAAAATTTTGTATTCGTATTTAAATCGTAAGCGTTATTCCTATCGTAATGTACCATGCATTACCCTAACTTTGATTTCATTCTTCCGACTTCAGTGTCAATGCATGCATATTAAATTAATGCGTGTAATTTACGAACAAATAATTGGCATCATCGGTATCGCTTACCTTTTTCCACGCACATCAAACCGTCAGGTAACAATCTTAGGCCGTCCGGACAAGCGCAACTAAGAAGAGGCGATTTCGAATTGATTCTTGGTGCTGGTAAACACAAATGACTGCAATGACCATTCACAGCCTGACATTGATTCATTCCGTCTGGTTGTCTGTACGGATGATATACGTGAACGACCATTGGATATTTCAGAGTTCGAAGAGATGTAACAGGTTCGACCGATTGACCAGTAAATTTATTTGCTTTAAATATCGCCTCCTTATCCCAGTCGGTCCAATAAACGTAGTCTTCGAACGTCGTAATACTGAAGGGATGCCTCAATACTTCCGGAGAATAGAGAACCGTTCGTACACCTGAACCATCGTAATTACACGATCCAATTATATTTAACTTTGCGTCTACCCAGTATATTTTCTTGCCAATTAAGTCCAGAGTCAGCCCATTTGGCCACTGTACGTCATTGTCGACTATCACCTGCAAACGATAAGCCCGTTGTTTCAGAAACCTTACTCTTATACTGGCGATCTGCTCCGAAAGTATTTAATCGACTTTTGTCTTAAAAGGTCGAAGAAAAAATGAACTTTCTCAGTAGGAGGGAATTTTGAAAACTTTATCTAGTACTACTGCTTAATCTTATTTTATCAATCATTACGACATATTTAGAACGAGATTAGAGATTAAAAATATATATATATATATATATATATATATATATATATATATATATAGAGAGAGAGAGAGAGAGAGAGAGAGAGAAATTCGATATACGCGTATTATTGGCGAAAGCAAAGATGCTTATAGTCGTACGATTGCAACACGTTAAATTATAACCGAATACGAAAAGAAAAGCCGTGTTCCTAAAAGGATCCATGGAAGATTAGCTTAACTACAGGTTCGTTCTCTCTTCGATCTTATTATGGATCTACCGTTCGATGAGATCCATCCATGCCCGCTTTCTCTATGCGGGCTTCGTCGCTCCAATCGGTCCAAAACATCCATCCCTCCAGTGGATTCAAAGCTATCGCTCTAGGTTCTTGTACCCGATCTCGAATCAACGTCTTCCTCATATTACCCTCGAAATTAGCCAGTTCTATGGTACTCTTCTTGGAATCGGTCCAGTAAATATGACTATATATCCAATCAACGGCAAGTCCGTCCGATGTAGTTAAACCATCGTCAATTACAACCGTACGCTCGTTGCCTTCGTCTATCGGAGCTCTAAACAATGATAACGATAACGGATATGTGAGTAACAAAGTATTTTTTTATAGGAAAGGAGACGCAAAGATGCGCACCAGACAGAATGCACACGATATACGTAGGCCATAGGTGAGAAACGAGATAAGTTAGATCTTGCGTATGTCTTTTGTTTATACGTAAAGGAAGAATTTAAAAATTCGACACGTTGTCGATCAACGCCATATCGAGAAGATGTTTGCGTTTGATTTGAAAGTTAAATACGTGTTTTTGTCGTTCTTTTGAATTCGATTCGTCGTTGCTTACTTATAGATCTTCTTTTCGCTGCTGTCGCTCCAGAAGATCATACCGGTGCGAAAAACGAAATCCAAGGCCGCGGCCATTTTCGTGTCTTTCACTATATTCGTCATCTCCAAACGATCCAGTGCCACTTTTCTTATATCGTGCCTTCTGGTAAAGAGCAGACTGGCGTGACCTTCTGCCGCCTTGCAACGAGTATGGTTCCTGGGATCCTTAAGGTAACCCGGGGCACAGCTGCACTTGAAACTGCTCTTTTCGTTCAAACAGAACTGGGAACAGCTGCCTGGTTCCAAGCATTCGTCTATATCTGAAGCGGGAAACACCATTTTTTACATTGCTTCTCTTTCGTTGCGACAATTATTTTCGTTCCGTTCGAAAGACTTTAAAGAAAAAGAAGAAAAGTACACCATTGTTGTATCGTAAGAGCGTGTTCGTCATTTTCTTATAGAGTTTTGTTAGGTATAACGAGAAGAGGGTTGTAACAAGAGGGAAGATGCTCGTATTCAGGCGAGTGAGATGACGCGCGCACGTATGACGAGAAAAAGGAAGAAAAGCAAAGTGCCACAGCTTTTCTTCGGAGAGCTGTCTTATTGTTGCGAGTAAGAATCATCCGTTGTTAGAGTTATCTTTACTTTGCGAGCTTTCCGTCTGTCTGTTCCGAATCGTTATAACCATTCGTGCGCTGTTCCACGTCAACCGTCATTTACCGCAAGCTTTTATAACTAAGCTGCGGATTTTCACGCATTTACGGGACATTTAAAGGTTTCCAAAAAAAGCACAGAATGCATAAAATATGCGGAAATATTATAAGATACCAAAAAGTATAGTATTTAGCGAAGTAAAAGTACGAAGTTGTATCGAGAAGCAAATAAATATAAAAATCGATAACGAACGAATATATGAAAAAAAAAAAAAAAAAAGAATGTAACATCCTTATGCGTGCGCAATACTTATATTTTATTATTCGTAGATCGTATCATGAAAATGGAAAATTATTAAAATCATCCACTCTATCGGCATCGTGTTTTCCCAACCAATTAGGCTGGGACCGCGTCATGGAAATCGCGTTAACATGCATTTCAATAGACTTAAAAATGCAAAGTAATCGATAATTAACAGCGGGAAATGGCCAATATCGATCGTTAGAATTTCGACATTAACGTCAATAGCAAAGAACGTGTTTTCGAACGGGAATACTGTTGTCGAGTTACCATCGCAAGTCCTATTGTCGATGAGCCTGTATCCTGCGTTACAATCACACCGGAAGCCGATCGGCAGATCGATGCAAATTTGCGAACATCCACCGTTGTTCTTGGAACACTCGTTCACGCCGCAAAGTTCTTCGTTCTCGTCCTCCCAACCGATACAATCACGGTGTTTGTTGCACACGCTGGAAAGAGGGATACACGAGCCCTCGCTACATTCGAATTGCGTCGACGGATCACAAACGGTGGTTTTGCCCGTGCAATTTTTCTCGTCGCTGCCATCTACGCATTCTGCTTTGCCGTTGCAATACAAGTGGCCTGAAAAATATTTTTATATATACACACACCACGTACGTAGGATAAAATCTCGAAGGAGAAGCGGCGAGAAGCGTGTTTACGAAGAAGAAGCGCGATGATAAATCAATGCCGAATAAAACAGAGCAAAAATAAAAAATGGACAGGTACCTAGTTGCTTTTACCAACAAATTCTTCGTTTCCTCGTTCGCGCGAAAGTGCACGCGTCTACGTCATACTATATAGTATACAACGTATAATATATCTTGCGTACATTACGAATAAATATTATTTAGTAGAGTACTATAAGCAAATTTAATACGTTAGAAGTAAAATTACGCTTCGTATCGATCTTATGCGCTTTGTTTCTCAAAATTAATCGTTACAACGTATCTGAAATGCGTTCAACGAACAAACTGACTATTTCATACTGTACTATAGGCAAAGATGCTTTTATGTAAACTCTCTTCTACAAAAGTAGGATGACTGGTAATTACATAAATTAATCGGGTCATAACGTATCGATTATCTATATTTTACGGAGTACACGGCATACGTTATTTGCCAAAACTAATTACGAATATATACGTTAAATGCACCATTTACGAATACGATAAACGCTTCGGGCCAACTATGGCAGAAGGATTCTTCTTCTTTACGAATTTTCTCCTCCAAATCACGATGTCTGGTATACGTAGTGGCGCATCGTACAACGCGAGATGTAGTATCCGTGGAATTACAAAAAAAAAAAAAAAAAAAAAAAAAAAAGGGAAGCTGGTTAAACGTTCTCGTAATTAAGTTTACCTGATATACAATTACGATGATCCCCGCATTGGAATTGATCCGGCCTGCATGTAACGTTGTGACATCGTTTTGGCAACTCGTCGGCCCCGTTGGGGCAGTCTCTTTCACCGTCGCACACCCAGCTTTTGTGTATGCACGTGAAATCGTCGTCGCAGTCGAAGTCTTCGTCCTTGTTGCAATGGCTTGGTCGTTCGCCGTTCGAATACTAAAAAGATTTCGCAAGTCTTTTACTTTGCGCCATCCCTTCCTTTACGCGGGTCGCTTTGTAATTTTCTGCACTTTGGGCGGCTCTTTGCGTTTTTGCGACGTCGATACCCAGAGGATTCGACGCTGGGAATTAACCGAAGCGAATACAGTCTCGCGAGTATGTTAATTTCAAAGATCTCACTGATGACGTCAACGCCGAGCAAATGGTCGATACGCGGTTTTACCTTATTTTCGAGGTATTTGATTCTAATATACGAAGTTGCGGAGTTTTAATTAATCGAGATGCAAAGCAAAGCAAGCCCAGTTTCGCTGGTATGCTAATTAGGAAAGCTGCAACGATGACGAAACTACCCGCAATTGTTGAGATTTTTAGATGCAAGACCGACCAATTTCGCCGTATTTTGATATATTTTACTATATTATAGATAGTATAGTATAGGTAAAAAAAAAAAAAAACGTATTACGTTTCCTTAATGTATTCCGTTACGCGGTTAAAAGTTAACGAAATCGAATAAATATTAATCAGCCGGTTTTCATAAAAATGCCGCTTCTGGAAGAAACGAAACTATATAGGAAGCGCTAGGAGAGAAAAACGACGCGAATCTTCGGACGAACAAACTCGTCCATTCGAGATATTCACGATAGAATAGCAAATAAACGGATAAAGTTTTTTCCTTGTACGACTGTGTATCGATCGCGCGAGAATAAAATATCCGATCGACCATGTTTTACCTTACATCCAACTTCGTCGATTTTATCTGGACAATCGAAATCACCGTCGCATCTCCATCGAGACGTTATGCAATAATTCTTGGAGCAGGCGAATTCTGACGGACCACAGGTGACCGGTTTGCAATCTTCCTCGTCGCTGCCGTCTCCGCAATCGTCGTCGCTGTCGCACACCCACGTTCTCTGGATACATCGCTTGTTTGCGCACGTAAACTCGTCAGATCGACAAGTGTCGTCTGGAGAAAACGCGTTTTATGTACACGCAAGAAATGGAATAAACAAATAAACAAGGTAAAAACGATCTACGACAAAGGCGATACGACAAACTTGTTTTCAGCGAAACACTCGTATTTTAACACGGATACGAAGTTTAACGGGACAACCTATGAAAGAAACGTCTTTAACGTTATTCTTTAACATATTTACCGCTATTTATGATATTTAACGTATCCGTCATTCTCTTTAGAACTTCGAAATATTTCTTTTAACTCGATCTCCTCGGATAAATTATCGAATATTCGATCGAATAGCCTTTCCGATTTTAAAGGATATCGTTTCGTTTTCGCGAAAGGAAGCCGGTGTTTCGCTGAAGAATCCAATGCAAATAACGTGCTTCTTACGTCTATCGTTAACACGTACGTTTATAGCGTCGCACAAAAATCTTAGACCATCCACGTTACTGCTTTCGACGCGTTTTGAGAAACCCTCTCCGCGTGCCACGAAAAATAACAGACACGAGTCTGTTCGCAAAGGAAACGACGCTACCGTCACACCGAATATTTTAAAAGCTCGATCGATAACAAACTGACCGTCGATTCTTGAGTTTAACGTATAGCAAAGATTTGGCACGTGGTCTAAGACTTTCACGCGGTACGTTTAACGTTTAAACAGGACGCACGACGTCGAAGAAACAAGGGGGGGAAAAAAAATACGGGGGAAAAGAGAAGAAGCGGCAAACATTGCTTAAACACGTGGAAATACATATATGCAACGTATCTAGCCAATATCCACGATGCTAAGGACATGGCGCGTGAACATGGATTTTTCGTTCGTACACAAGTTATCTGACGAAAACGAAATTCGAAGCGTAAAAGACCATCGTAAAAATCAAGAACTTTGGTTACTCGAATTAAATCTATGTTTTATTCCGCTTTTTTACGGCAAACGCGCCCCCCCCCACCCCACCCTCCGCCGTGTCGCGAACGCTACGACGTTTAAATTATGCAAGAAGCTATTTGCACTTTCGAGAGGATGTAGCGGAAGGAATAAGTTTCTCGGCATAGTCGCGTAATTAAACGGGATAATTAACCGGTCCTTAATCAACGACAGACGCATACCGCTACTACGACGTTACTTAACATCAAGTGCACGACATAACAGGTAGAAACTACCAGGTTGTTGGTGTACGAACTTAGAAATCAGGGACTGAATCGTTCGTTACCCTCGTAGACGAGTTTTATCCGTCTGGATGAAATGGCACGAACGCTACGAACGAAAAATCAAACGTTCCGTGACCAATGCGCTCGCGTAACGTCGATTCTCGCTGAAATAAAGGACGCGTTTAATCGTCTACGATGACACTCGTGCGTACAACCCTTTGCAGTTGTTACGTGGAATTTCTTCTTCTTGATACGATTATCGATTTATCGCGATGCTTTTTCCTAGTTAAGTGGCAAGCTGACTATCGTAAATCACATTGGAGGGAAAAACGGTATTAACTTGCAGATATTTATTCCAACGAATAACGACTATGTAGTCTGCCGAGACTTATGCATATTTATAATCTTAGAAAAGAAGCAGAAACTTGCTTCGCATAATCTTCGATTATATTTCGCCTGTATATTCCAGGAATTCCAGGTCTTTTATTTGAACGTTTTGATAAAATTAACGAACGTGTCGATATCATACGGGACAGGCAAGAGTATACGGAAATAACGCGATCAAAATTTAAACGCTTGTGACACGTTGAAATTGAAAAATCCAAATCAAGCGTATAGAACATTTACGTAGAACGTCCCAGATTTTTTCCCACCAAATAGCAGTATCGGTATATTCTATGACTAAGCAAAAAAAGCATAGAAGCTAATAAACGCCGAATTAAAAGGTTAGAGCAAAAATATAAAACAAGAACGGATTGGTTATTCGACCGATAAAACGTAGAAATGTCGTATCGTTTTTCATCTTTATCAATGTACACATACTATGTTCTATCGTGTATTCGATAAGACTGAAAGAGGATTATGTATTTATTACATTACGTTATGTTATATTTCTACTAAACAACGATAAAGTATCTTTCGTAGAGTATTAAGCGTAGAAACGTTTAAACGAAAAAATCGGGATCGGTTAATGGAAAGGTGTCGTTTTCCAACGAGATAACGTTACTTTGTGCATCGATGAAGAACAAGCGAAAGATATTGGATCTTAACTGGAACGTTCACCCCCGTCCTGCTTAGCAAATTATAAAATTAGCACGGATGGGCGACTCCGTGTGTCGTTGGCAAATAGTCGCTAACGACCATGGTAGACGATGCGACTTTAATGAAATAATAATTAAAAAAAAAAAAAAAAAAAAAAAAAAAGATAAAATAGCTACGTCATTCGTACTCGACTATCGTCTACTCTCCAAAAATTTCATCTCTGTAAAAGCCTTTTAATGGCAAGGAATCAAATACGTAGAGGCGTGAAAAAGCTATTCGAAAGAATTGATTGCCGAAAAAGGTAAAACGTTCTTCGGCGAGGCAATTACAGAGTTACTCGATAAATGGCAGGAAATCGCTGAAAGAAACGATGCGATCATTCGATAAAATGCTAATTTTGTAAAACTACGCGCAATTTTCTCAAATTTTCCTGCTTTTCCAACGTAATAGAATTAGCAATTGTCGCGGCGTTTCTATTTGCACGCGTATCGTCGCGACGCGATAAATCCAATCTATCCGATTACGAATCCATCTTATCGATCTAATCCATTATTTGCATTCTTTCGATTACATTCCGGTTAACGTCGTGTTAAGGCGTGTACGAAAAACCAATCCATCGTCGTTTCCTATTTTCGCGTACTTTTAATCGATCAACGGATTAAGAAATTCGTATGTTCGGTAAATACGATTATGACGTACGATACGCTTTATAACAGTTCGTTTAGAGGCACAAACCATTTTAGGACACGCGTATATTCGCAAATCGTAACTTTCTCGTTTTACCGCAACTACCGCATTTCGAATATTCTGCACACACATTTTTGCATATCGTACGTATCTTGCGTATTTCTGCAGCTTCGACTTTCGCATAAATGCATAAAAATCCACGGTACTACTAGCAATCGCGTATCGTACGATTCTTCTACCTTTTGCAATAGCATGGAAGCATCGAAATATTTAATATCGCGTTGCTATCGCGTCGCTCTGCATTCCCTCGTATTTTGCGAACGATACTTCATGCGGTAACGATCATACGTATATAACGAAGTCTCTTTCAACGGCAAAGGGTCGAACGATAATTCAGCAAGCCACCGAAGAAGCGAAGGAAAAAACGCAACAAAGAGAAGTAACTACGGATACGATAGCGTGAACGTGATAACGAGACGCGAATCATCGTGACGAAGAAAATCGATCGGGCCGCTGCGGCGAAAAACTCGGGACACTCGTGTAACGTATGTATATGTAGCTATCCGAAAAGTATAGTTCGTGCAACCTGGCCACGAAGAGTCGGTCGTCTAAAGCTTTGCCAAGGGAAACCAAGCGTTTTTCGGAAGGGAAAAAGAGTTACGCTGACAAATTTGCTCGGGCATGACTCGAGGTTACTCCGCGCCGAAGGAAGTTGTATATTTACATGGGAAACACGCTTCCACGATGATATCTCGAGTTAGTTTTTTAAAATTGGACAAATCTCTGCACACGACGTATCTCGAACGATAAAAGAGAAAAAGGTTTGCAAGAGGTTTACGATAAGAAAGAATCGAACGAAAAAAATACTTTTTTTTTCAAGAGATTTCTTTTTTCTTTTAGAATCGAATAGATAGAATAGCGTTTGGTTACCTAAGGAGATATCTTTACTTATCTTTATATCTTATTATCGACTCGTTAACAGGGTCGTCTTTTTAAATTGGAACTCTACTCGCGGAACGAAGATTCAACGAAATCGAAATTTCTCAAATTTTCCTGGTATAGGAGCCACTTTTACCGTCAACATTTACAAACGTCACAGCATTCTTTGGACACGCGTTTGCGATCTTTCACCGTTTAACCGATTCTCTGGCAACTCGATCGTACAGAGATAAATAAATATAAAATACGAGAATAAAGGGGAGAAGCTGTAATCAGAGTGGTAGAATCGAAGAGGAAAAAGCATTATGCGTAATCCGGCAATCGTGCGGTTGCGCGCGGGAGACTAATTAGCAGAGAATGAAAACGATCCTCGTAATCGTAACAATTACATTTAGGACGTAATAAAAAAAAGCAGCAACGTTGTGGAAGTTGCGTACGTGCGACAATTATCAATTAGAGGGAAGCATGCAACATGCTGCTATTACGAAGCACGCGGTGTTCTGTATTAATCCTTAAAATACAGAAGCTAGGTAGTCGCCAGCTTTCGGTTGTTTCGTTCCTCTTCTACTACGTGGACACCGGCGTGGACTCTAACTTTTAATATCCACCCTAATAAACGCGTCGTACGAACAACACCTAACACGATATTAACAGTCCATCACGGTCCCCTGGCTCGATAATTTTATTTCTCGGTGGCCGGAGAGTTGGAAGTAGAAATTTTGAAAGATTATCTTTAGACATATATTAAAAGAAAAAAAAAGAAAAAAAATCGACTGAGTTTTGAAGGCAAAGTTTCAATTATATTGCCTTAGAGTAAAAGTAAAATATATCGCGATCGGCGGAAAATAAAAATTAGAAAAGAATTTTTAATGGTATAAAAGACGCGAAAGGAGATAGAGGAAGTCGACTTGGAGTTTCGAAGACGAAGTATCGAATTTGTCGTAATCAGAGCGAAGTTGAGTCGCGCTTTTTAGAAACAGAGTAAAAAATCGGAGCGGAACATCCGCTCTTTAAACTTTTTCGGGAGAAAGAAGAAGGGGCGTTTGGATTTTTACGAAATTTGCACGATACGATAGATCGAACATGGTTGCGAAACAAGACAGGTAAATACACGGCTGAATAGCGGAAAGTATCAGCGACAACGTGCCGGCGACCAAGCAAGTAAACTAATCGCTCCACGCTTTTACTTTCGCTGTAGATCTAATCCGACATTTTATTTTGACGAAACCAAAGCGACCACGTCTAAGGAAAAGAATTTATTAATCACGATAAGTGTACGACACGCCCTCGAACAGTTCGATAGCGCTCTTTCATTTCCTCAAATGCGAAAAAGCACAACAAACGAACAAATAGCAAAAGCCAAAAGAGAAACGACAGAAATTTTCTAAATACCCAAAAGCTTTTTGGAAAATATAAAGGGAAGAAAAAAGAACAAAAAAAAAAAAAAAAGAAAAAAGAAGGAAAAACATGCTCGTCACAGACCTTTTTATATTTTAACCCTCGACTGACAGGGCGAAGTACGTGTTACATAACCATCGGAGCGGACCAATTTGACCTCGATCAAACAAGTTGGCCAAGTGTGCGTTTCAACTAAAATATGTAACCGTACTTATGTTAACGGCCGTTTAACTTGTTAAGAAAACTTTGAACCGTAATAAACGATTAATTTAACTTTCTCGTGCTTTATCCGCGAGCCGAACGATCGGAACGAATACTCGGAGGCCAAAGTGGAAAATTAACATGGGCGTTTCAGAGACAGAGCGTGTTACAGTGGTAAAATCAATAACGGGGCTGTTTTAACTTGGTCGTATCGGTCGAGGGTTAAAGGGTTTAACGCGTTAATCGCCAATATCCTGCTTGATTTAAGATTATCCTTCGTACAACGGGAATCTACGGGATATCGTAGTATATACCGTGGAATTGTGTCTCTTTGATCGTGTATACACCATTTAACAGCGCGGAGCTTACGTTCGAGCGTTGTGCGGTTTCGCGTCGCTTGCACGAGCTACCGCGAGATTACTGCCACGGCATAATTCATAGCACGACAGAACGGAAGAAGAGCGTTCGAAAAGGCATAAATGAAAAATAGCAGATACGATAGTTTCTTTTTCGCGGCCGAGCTTTCTCTTTTGTACGGAACTCGACGTAATCGGGAAACGTACAACAAATATTTTATCCCGATCTGGAAACGTGCCCCGAGTGGTAGACCTTTCGAAAGTTCGCGCGCGTTTCATCGAAAAACTGACAAATACGAATTTCCTACTGATTTATGCAAAGCCGACCCGGTTCGACTCTGCCCCGCTGGAAAACATTTAATAATTCATTGTTTAGCCAGGCGAATACAGCATTAGCGCATTGAAAATGCACGAAGTTAGAAACACGTATAGATCGCAGCGAACGGATCGGGACAACAATCGCGTTCTAGTACCGAATCTTCTAAACACGATCAACCGAATTCCGATCGAGACGTTCACCGATGATCGTTCTCCAACGGAGAAAGCTTACACGGGATTTTAGATTAAATCTTACGGGTTGACCGCGGATTTTTATCCATTTATTTACGATTTTAAAACGCAAATACCAAACAACTATACGATACATATGCAGCGGATAAGACAATTTCTTACCGAGACTGTGCTATCGAAACGATATTTTCCAAGATACGAATTTGCATAAAAATCAACGGTCTGTTCGTAAGCAATCGTTCGATCAATTCTATCACGAATTACGCCGTATTTGCTAGCAAATTTATACGCGAGAATGTTGTGTCGATAACGGAGGAAAGCTCGAAGAACAAACATATTCTCGCAACGAACGATTTTACAATTGTAAGTCAAAATGTTAATTCTTCGCACTGCCGGGCCACGATTACGACAAATTAAACATCGTCGAAGCTAAACTCTGCACTTTTGGAAACTTTGCTTTTCGAAAGTTCGATCCGGTCCTTTCTGTGACACATTTTGCAACGTAAAGATAATATTTTCTATTCACTTTCTTATCGTTTTACTTACATTTTTTCTAATTAATGCGTCTGCGCTAACACGCCGAGGGAAGCGGAATTTTTAAAACTACCGAGTCTATCTAGCAAGAACGGCTTTCGTAACGTAAATTTGGAGCAACCGTCGCTGAAATTTAAAGATTACGGTAATTCGTATTATAACGTATGTACTTCCTAATTCAAAATTTCATTGCAAAGTGAGAAAAGTCGATGTGCGAACTTTCTTTATCCGGGAAACAAACGTATTTCGTTAAAATGTCAAAGTAATAACGTAACGTTGCGTTTAAACGTAACGTTAAAACTACGTAATAATAATACGACATTATGTAAACAAAGTAAAAGTAGCTACTTGATATTGTTCGAAGGTCAATTCATTTACATATTTGATGGTTGATTATCGAAGTTAGCTAAACGTAGTTTGCACCGGTAACGAAATAAAACGAATGCAAATTCACGTATTAATGTAGTTGCGGTGAATAAAATACGAAAACAGAATTGATTTCAGAGAGTGACACGACGGCTAAACGAATTTGTCTTTTCACGACCGACGATATTTTGATACCATCGAAATAAAACGTTCCTCCCTATTCTTCGCAAATATTCCTACTTTACTGGGCGATAAACCGGAATTCGATATGCGTTCGTTGAACAAAAAATGTCCCGCTCATCCTCGCTTCCCTGTTTCATTAATTCTCGCGTACTTCGTATTGCGTATATACGCGATACTACACGACTACTTTAACGAGTTGCTTTAACCGGTCGAACGATATTTATTTTCGGTAAAACTGCTCTTGAATCGAAACAAGAAAAAAGAAAAGAGCATAACAATTGAAAACACCGTAACGCATAAAACAGAATGTATCGAAGATCGAAACCAGAATTCAGTCTTGTAAGAATTAACACGTTGACTCTCGCTTGTACGTGACGTACGTATCGATCGATAGACCAGATATATCGGTAATATAATAAGTAGCTCGTATGAACGGAATTCGGAACGACGTTACTTATTCGATTAAAATGCCGCAACGAATACCAAAATTTTCATTCCCGTACCGCAACCACAGAAGATATCCGCACATATCGTGATCCTTTGACGGAACGTTTTGTCGTTAGATTCTATATTTCGTGTTCGTAGCGCGAAATTTAACATACCGGAATTTATCAGGCGTAAGGCGTAAATGCTACAACAGATACAACGATGTGCAACTACCTTTTATAGCCACTACGGCATTCGTGACGAGCGTAATGCCACGACCACGGCCGATCTATACGTAGCGAAGGACGGTGTCGATTCGATCTTTCGAACTTTCGTTTTCTTGCTTATTTTTTAAGCTCGTCCGCGAAAGGAATCGTTAAACGGACATAAAGTAAGACGTATAAGCAGAAAGACCTGAAATCAAAGCACGCAATTGGCGATGAACGTGCGCGGATATGAGAGAAAGCGAATGTTACGTGAAGAAGCGTAAGCGTAAAATAGAGTGCCCGTGCAGAATCTTACTGCACTCAGCCTCGTCCGAACCGTCCGAACAGTCTGGATGGCCGTCGCACATCCACGCGAGTGCCACGCACTCGCCGTTCCCCGAGTGACACGTGAACTGATCCGCCGTACAATTCTTCATCCCTACAAGATGACGATCGATTGGACCGTGATTTTCATTCGTGACAAGGTGCCAGCCACACGGCACCGCACTCACGGCCAGAGATCCCGTTTCGCTCTCGCGCGAGTGCACAATGCCATTCGACAAGCTCTATTTTCGTCGAGTGCGAGGAGAGCCGTCTCGAGAAACCGCGAATCGCATCCCCAGGGTCAACTGCATTTCGCGAAAAATTTACTCGCCGTCGCTTCGTCCAACGCTCGAGGAACGTCGTCTGCGAGAAATTTCTTTCCTTTTTTATTTACTTTCGTTCCTTCTATTCTCTCCTATCGCGCAAAGTTTCTCAATTTAAATCGGTCTTAATTTAATGAACCACGTCGAAACGCCGTTATACCGGTGGAAATTTGTCGTTGAGTTATTCTTTACAGTTTCTACGCTTCGTTCTTATTATTCGTCTTGTTTCACTCACCGCCGCTTCCACCGACTCGCTTATAATCGAGAATTTGTTCGGTATGAAACGCGTTAACGGATTTAAGCTCGGGTCTTGTTGCGAGATGATGTCAGTGGCCGGAGCTTCGATGGCCGACCGTCTATTTTCGACCTAACGTTGTTTTAGTTTCACAGCATTTTCGGGCGAACAGCGAGAAATTATATCGTTCGAACGTTAGGCCGTAACGGAAGGATATACGCGGCCGATAAGCGTTACGACGCTTTTACATTCGTCGAGGGATTCCAACGAATTTCTTTTCGTTTCGTATCTTACGTCGTAAGCCACGATGCGAATACAAATAACAACGGATTGGCGATAAAATAGAAAACTAGGAAGAAAAACTCGTTTCACCACGAATCTGTACTCGATAGAAATATCGTATCTTCGATACGTAAACGAGAAACTTTAACTAGTGTGTAAATACAAGAAACCGTCTTTCGATACGAGACAAATTTCAGATATCTCTATCGATACGCGTGTCTTCTCTATTTCGTATTGCGAGCATTCCTTTTCGCGAGTTCGTAAACGTTCAGAGAACGAAGGTAAGACTGCTGTTCGAGGGATCGTTGGTCTACAGTTTCGGCTGATGTTTTCCTTATGCAACTACCTGCGCGCGTACAAGCTTGAAAATTATCGCTGAAAGATACGCGTGGCTAACGCGTAATCCAGTAAAGCTTATTAATGGATGATCTAAGACGCGGTTCTGAGAAAGTTACAGCCAAAGTGCACCGACTTATTTCAATAAGCTTAGCTCTCAGCTTTGTACCTGTTTAGCATTAACAAAGTGAATACACGAACGGTGTAGAATTAGCTGTACGATATCTGGTTGTAAATTTTGACCAACGAGAAAAAAACTACTTTACGCGCGCGGTATGGAAGAGACACGCGAAACACGAAACATACGTAACGCACGAAAATATTCAAATAAACGAAAAATATATAACGCGAATAGGTCTACGGATAAACCATTTGCTTTTAGCGCGTGCCGATCGATTTATTTAAACAATCGTTGAAGGGGTAAAAAGGACGGTATCGGTTTATATAATAGGTAGAGGAATCAACGTAACGAATAAACGACGGTTACTGAAAAATGAATAATCGTTGGGCAACGATAGGTCGAAACGAGCGGCAAAACCTTCGAATAATCGGTGCGCGAGAAAACGATATTCGGCGAAGAACAAAAAGATGTTTAAATTTCAAATATTTAGCTTTTCCTCCTTTGGTTTAAACGAACTTTACGATTAAATACGATTTGTTTGCGCCTGTGTATTACGTTTGTGCATTTACGAGAAGTTTCGACAGATAGAACGCGCGTACGAATATACGAAAATATACAAAGCGATAAAAAGACAAAACTGATAATTACGCCTGAGCAAAATTATTTAGACGAAGATATGGTTCTTGTACCGTAGCTCGTTCGACTTTAATTACAGCTGATCGTAACGGATCAATCGACCATTGAGAAACTGAACGGGGATGGAATCGAAGCGACATCGAAATTTTGCCGTTTTATCGAGCTTATCGTCGGCCATCTCGTCGAAACACGCGGCAGCGTTTAAAGAGAAAAAAAGGAAAGAATGAAAATTTGGCAAAACGTTCGCGGAATTTCAAACTCTATATATTTACTTTGCCTTGGCAATTTATCTCTTTCCGGTGGTCGAGTCGCGGTTTCGCTTTGATGGGAAACGAATTCAACGGTCGAGGGATGCAATTTGCGATTCCAAGACCCTACTACTCCAAGACCCTTTCGCTCTTTTATTCCACCGTGGATAATCCCCGTCTGTCGCTTATGTTCCGTAGTTTTCCCTTAATTTTTTTTCTCCTTTCCTCTTTTATTGCTCTCTCTTTTTCATTTCGCTTCTCCTTGGCTCCTTCCTGGCTCGTTCCAGCGATCAACCTACGACTTATTGACAACTTACTGCGGCAATTTTTCTCGTCCAACCCATCGCTGCAGTCGTGCTGAAGATCACACAGCCAGGTTTTCGGTATGCACCTCCCAGGGCTGCACTCGAACTCCGTTTCGCTGCACTGTTTCGACCCTTTCGATCGCAATCGTTTTATCATTTTTCATTCTCGCAACCATTCTTTCGCACGACCAGTCGCCGTGCGCGCGCGAACAGAAGCGAACAAAAGCGAGACGAACCTCGCCAACAATTTATCAACACACCCAATTTATTAGTCGCGATATTAAACTCGGATCGAGCGAACCTGTTTCCATCTCGCGTTACAACTTTTTGAGAAGGATAACTTTTCTCCCTTTTCTCTACTTTTCTTCTTTTCCTTTTTTTAATTGTAGAAACGAACGTCGGTTCGCGGATAGGTTTTCACATATTAAATTAAAAGTCCAACGATAGAAAATCTTCCTTTGACGGTTTCAGCGCCTTTCTGACGCAAAATTAAATTTGTTTTCAGTTATTTATTTATCGTCGTTTAGATACGTACGTGATCTTTTCAAAAGGCGAAAAAATGCTAGACAGGACGTTTTAATCAAGGAAGATAGAACATCGCTCGGACGTTCCTCGGATACTCTCTTATTAACCGACAAACAAACTTTCTCTTAACTCTTTTAACGATTCGCACTACTGAGGGAGAAATATCGATGGCGTATCTATTCGCGCGTGTTTCCTATTTTCGATAGAAAACCGCCGATGCTTTTTTCGTGAGAATCGATGTTTCCGATATTTTTATTCCTCGAGCGTGGCTGACTTCTGCTACGCGATACCGAGAAACTTGAAAGAAACAGCGAAGCGTCACATTAACGTATTTTTTCCTTATAAATTGCTTCGTGTCCCTCCCTTTTACTTCCGGAGACATTTTCCAAATGCGACGCTAGATTTCTCAAGTTTAATATACGTCAAATACTTTAAATAATTTTCGCGCACGTAAATAACGGCGAGATGACAAATTTTCGACAACGATTCAGCCATATATTTCACTGTTATTACTTCATACCGATTATATACATGTATAAATAAAATCTTTGCACGAAGGACGTAGCGAAAGGAATAGCGGACAACGAAAGGCGAATTCAACGGTAGCCACTGTAACTTTGCGACTTTATCAAAGAATTTGTGAAATAACTTTCCATTTCATAGTATTACCCTAGAAATCATTGGCGGCTCTATAATGGATAGCTTTTAGTAAAAGGATAAGCGTGCATTGCTAACGAGGACAATGACTTTAAATATTTGAACATTTAGGCAAATTCGTCGCTCTCGTTCTTCTATGTGGCGAGTTTTCCAATAATGTCACGCGTGGAATAACATGGTCCAAGTAGCTTCATTTTGTAAAAAAAAAAGGAATATCTCGCGGTATTTTAAAAAATGAAAAGTAAACGTAGCGATATTACCGCTTTATATAAAATACGAAAGACGGACGGAGAAAAATATGACAAGTCCGTTCTTGTTGATTTCCTGACATTTATGTCGCTCGATGGTTAAAGAGCGAAAAAGGGGAAACTCGTCTAAATTGTTTGCCCGATGAAAACATACGTACGTGTACGCTTCTTTCTCGCCGGTCTTATAGCCATCGGTTTCGTCGGCGTAAAACCGGTATGAAAGAAAAGAGGGAAGAAGCTGCGATCGGTACGATTTAAATATGCATACGAAAGATCGCATAAAAGAAAATCAGATCCGCTTAGCCGGCACTCGGGAACTGATTAAACTCTAGCAAACCGTTAGATATGGGATATTACAGGTTGTTTAACTTTTTAGCAAAGCTGTTAATTCTAGAACAACGAGCCGCGCAACTTTCTTCTTTGCCCCGAGTACAAGATTACTCGATAAAGACTCTGGCTGGCCGTCGTATTAATTTGTCATTGGTAGTGTTTCGAAAAGCGATGGAAAATAATTCAACGAATATATATTTTAAGCCATAGAGATAAAAAGATCTAACGCGAAGATATTTCGGTAACGAAGATCGCAAATTCTCAATGGTTGTTATTATACATTCGATGACCGATATACGATGGAACAGAAGTTTCGATCATAATGGTCGATTTCTTTCGTTTCGACAAGGACACGATCGAGCTGATATCGCGCTATAAGGGCAGGCGCGATAAAAATCTAATTGCCATTTATTATCCGTTTTCGTGGTTGTCGGAAATTCTTCGATAGAAATTACTTGCACGGTAACGAGAGAGCAGTCGGAGAGGCCCTTTATTATCGTCGCGGACTTGTTCGCGGTACAACGCAATTTTTCACGTCGCTAGTTATCACGTTATATGTCTTCCGCTGTCGCAAAATCGATACGGTTCCCCGTGCAATTTCAAAGCGAGAGAAATGCGACATCGTTAGCAGATTACAAGCGATGCCGAACGCGGTCGACCGATATGTTTGCCGGATGCGTGCCGGAGGAGAAGTCGGTTCACCCAAATATTCGTTAGCCTTTGACCCGTCGCGTTATCGATGCAACATCATTTGCAATTTCGTGCATTGATCACGCGAATGCTCGCGTTAATCGTTAGCCGATTCTAACAAGCGTTTTATCGTAGTTATTGTAATTATACGAATTATATACGATTTTCAATCGTTATGTTCTAATATAGGTGATAATTTTTAATAAATTTTTATAAGAACAACGAATCGTAAATTTTATGCAAAGATGACGACAAATCCAGATATCGAACATCAATTAGGTAGCGAAAAAAGATCGTGCGGCTTTTTCGTTGGCAACGATAAAATATTACGAAATATTAAATTATAACAAACGTATAAGCTCGAATTCCAGAAGAGATCGATACGTTATGTTTGTTCTATTTTCTATTACTTTTGTTCCATTAAGCGTAGTTACATGCGCGAATTAACTGTAAATAACGTAGATAAGTACGCTATGTTTCGAGATTTGAGAGAATTTGAAACAATTTCTCGTTTATAACAGCTAGCGACAAATTCAAATTTATTACCCATCGAGTATACCCGCGTACGAGAATCGATCCAGAAATTGAATCCAGAATTAAAAATTCGAAAGCTAAATTTCGAGGGGATATCCATTTTTGATCGCAGATAGAAAATATCCCGTTTTCCAACTATAGACATCTCTCGCCTGTAACAGGTTCGAGTCACGAGTATTTTTTCACGCTCTCGCTCATAAATGCAAAAACGATCGTCTTTAAGTTTATTCGTAATTGAAAAACGTTTCCAATCGAAGAAGGAAATCCGCGTCCAAACTCTTTGGATTTTTAAACTAAATACACTAAAGCTAACTAACTAAAAAACCAAAGTACTTCGACGTTTCTTCTCAAACGTTCTATACGCGATCCACAATATCGTATTTAGCGACTTTGCGTTTTCTTAATCAACGCTAATAAAAATCAACGGTACAGACCGGAACAACAGACCTTCGAGAACAAAAAGGCTCGCAGTTTAACGGGAGAAAAAGCAACGTGCCGACCGATGTAATTAATCTTCCATAATTCACGTCGTTATGTAACACGACCAGGATTTCTTTTTCAACGACCTACATACGCTCCGTGCGATCCGATTTTTGCCGATATTGTTCCGATTAAAGGAACGCCACGTGGGCAGGCGGTAGTTTCGCGCAAACATTTTGCACGCGCCGCTAATTCCCTATATTCTCGATTAATCGTCTCGTACGCGAATAACTCGACCAACCTGGCGATCCTCTCCTCCCTCCTTCGTTTATTTTCGCTATTACCCATTTTGTATTTCTTTTTAATTTTTATCTACTTTTTCTCCCTTTTTCTTTTTTTTTTTTTCTTTATGGACCTGCATATCGTATCGTCTCACCGCTGCAGCAGCTCCTCCCGCTCTTTCCGCTTTGATTTCCGTCTTTTATCGGTCTCTACGTTTAATTGGCTCCGCGATATTGAAACTGTAGAACGATAGAAAGGGGGTCCACGTCACGGACCGGGCAATTAATATTAAAACCGTACTGTTGCCGCGTAATAATGAATAGCCATCGGGTTCCTGGATCGGTAGGGAAAATGGAAACCGATTAATCGATTTCATCGCCACTCGACGTCGCTGGGTATCGCTATCGATTAGACCGCTCGAGAAACATTCAAGACGTTTGCTTTGCCGCAACGAGCACGAGTTATGTAAATTGAACGAGCTAAGGTGAACGCTATAGCGTTACCGTTTGCAAATACGTCGGGCCAAGAGGTCGGATAACGAGCTATGAAAAATTATATCTTAGCACCGATCGCTTCGACCGGTTTATCGATTCGACGAAAACGTTTATCGCGAGCCCCCAAACAACGTCTCTCCCACCGAGCAAGGCAACGAGAATTTGTTCGCTCGTACATATAGAACGCGATGTATACGGGATATTTCGTTTGTTTTACGTTTTTCCAATTGTTTTTCTTTTCCTGGGTGTGCTGGAAAACTCTGTTCAACCGGTTAACCGAATTTTGTTTGCCGTGCTCGGAAACTCTTTCATTCACAAAAATAGCAATTAACAAAAGCGTATATGTACCGGGCAGATCGGTTTTAATTTTCTGCGAATTTGTAAATACGCAGCATTACGTTTCTCTCCCCTTTCCTTTTTCCTAGCGTTTCGTAAGCGATATCGCAATGTCCAATAAATTATTACGCCAGAGACATGCAGAATAGTCGACTCTGTATTATTTTCAATTAATAGATCGATTAATAGATCTGTTTTTCTAATCTGTTTTTTCTTCTTTTCATTTTCTTTTTTTCTTTTTTCTTTTTTTTTTTTTTTTTTTTTTGGAGGGAGAGATATTGCAGCGAATAAATTATCAGCGATTAGTACGTCTCCCAGTTGACGGTGTAATTGGCGCAAAAAGCAAAAATTGTCGAAAGCGGGTATCGATTAAATTTGTTTTAACTTTTGCAACTGCAAACGTTCTTTCTTCCTTCTCTTTTTTTCTCTTTCTCTTTTTTTTTTTTTTTTTTTTATTTTAATTGGAGCAATGCGTTAATAAGTACACCGGTGCGCATCGGTATGTGCACGATGAAAATATGGACGATTTGAGCGAGGAATTAACTCTCGTCTTTCCTAGTTAACGGATTAATTGACACGGAAGTAAATTTAATTTCGATGTCAAGTTAATTAACGCGTTATCTGTTCGATCGCCTATCGATGCCGATAATGAATGTTTTAACAAACGCCGAAGACACGGTCGATGCATATTTTCGTATTATAGAGCATTTCACGAGCTCTCGCGTTTCAAGATAACAATTACATACGTAAAATTACCGAATCGTTTTTGTCGTTCCGGTATTATTAGATTTGGAAAATCATCGTCGCAATTAGTTTCATCTCACGCGCGTTTTTTTCTTTTTTTTTTTTGTGAAGTAAACGATCTAAATCGATCAAACATCGACGCTTCGAATTTCTCTGAAAATCGCAAGCTTTGCTAAAAAGAGGCAATGAGAAACAAAGACGAAGAACAGAAAAAGAGAAAAAACAGGAAACCATTATCATAATGCGCGCTTTATGGCTCCAGTCACGTTCGATTTAATTGCTTTATATCGGATAAACTACTTTCGCGCTGTTACACTCTTATTCGAGTATTTATTTCAAAAGCAAAGCCGTACCAAAATAAACACGAAATATAGATTTTAATAGAGCTAAATAGAACGTTGACTTTAGCAGGGCAAAGGAAAAATTTCATTTTATCATTCACCGTGGCTTTCAAAAGATATTTATTACTTTTGTCTTTTTATTACTACGTTCTACGTTTCGTTTTCGTATCAAGTTTTCGTCACGCGGTAGAACTACCGGATAACGCGAAATAAATATACTTTACGCGCGTGTATAGTACTAAAATGGAAAGCAAGAAAAGAAGACAGAGCGTCGAGTTTGGCACGCCAAAGGAAAACTATCGTTCGACCATCTGTGTCTCTGGATTTAAAAAAAATAGGAATGCGCGTGAAAGTAGAAATACCGAGAATAGACGACAGGAATGCGAAGGAAAATGCAATCTTGAGACAGGGCGTATCGCTGCTTGGTATCGATAGCGGCGCAATCTGAAAAAACGTACGTTTCATAGAACGACGTTAAAGAAACGTTTGCGAGTCGTTTCAACGACGTTACGGGGGCTGGCTGAACGCACGGCATGCCACTGTTCGCGGAAGCGGTGCAACCTTCCGCTTGTAGCATGCACGAAACAAGCGAAGCAGGTGTCGCTGTAACGCTAAGATCGGATCGATAGCGGCATGACCAACGATATCGACGTTACAACTGTATCGTCGACGTAAAACCGATACAATCGTAAATATATAAATAGACATAAATAGAAACGTAACGTACGCCTTCTATTCGATCGAAGGGAAATTTGGAATTTTTTGAATCGCGCCAAACGTTAACACGCGTCTCCGGATATGTACCTACCTAAGCGGCAAGCTGTTTATTCCGATGCGAAGGAAAACACGCGAGTCGTCATCGTGAATCCGAGCCGCAGTCTACGCACACATTGGAATGTCATTATCAAACTATTCCATTAACCACGACGACGACCGCGTGGCGTACAAAGCAAAACCGTACGACGAATAGGAATTTACCCAATTGATCTGTACGGCACGCATCTAGGTCACGCTATCGAGCGTATCGATAGGCGAAACAACGTCAATACCGAACTATTTAATTACAACGATAAAACCGCGTTTGTAATTTAAGCCATGGGTCAAAGGGTTCACCGATTATGATGTTCTCTCTCTCTTTCTCTCTCTGCGGTGCTGTACCCGTGATCGGTTTTGATTGCAAATCAACCGCGTACACTCTTTCGACTTCCGTGTCAAGATCGCCGCGTAATTCGCCAGCGTAAATTCAGAACTTTGGAATGTCCAATAACTCTCTGTAAATTCCAACTATCCGAGGTTCGAATGCGCGCGAACAACGGACAGCTAGACACAAAAGAGCCGAATGAAAGGTACCGCTGTCACGCTTGATTATGGATCGGCTACTTGTTGAACTATCCGCTCTCGTCGAAATCATCGCCCACACGTATATACATATTTGATATACAGTGGCTCGCGCGAGTATTCCAACGCTTGCAGCAACATTTCGCGAACATATTTATTATTACTACGATTCGAAAGATGATTCGTTCGGCATTAACCTTAGCAGGTACGATTTAAACAACGACGATACAATTCTCGTATCGACGAAAATTGAGAAATCGTCCTGCTGTATTCGAACGTACGTACAGGATGCGAGAATTTCGTTGTCAGAAATTTTTCGAAATACAGCGAATATCTAGCTGATTAAAAAAAAAAAAAAAAAAAAAAAAAAAGAAAAAGGGGAGAGAAACAGAACCATCTGCTCCGCGTATCACGTAGCAACGTTTGTACAACGTTGAACGGTACAGCGTTCGTTAAAAATTTGTCAAAGATAACGTTATATATCGCAATGTTATAACGTTACAAGTAGTTTACCGAGTGTGAACCAGGTAGAATAAAACGTCCAAAGCTGCTAGAATCGTCAAGAGTCAACTCTTTCGATATGAATTCTTCCTTACGCTGTATATCAACATCGGTGGATGGAACTTTTACCATACGACGTTCTATTATGGTCGAACAGCGATGCATAGTCCATTCACCGGACTTGATAATCCGCGCGATGAAACACGTCGGTGCTCTATGTTTTTATCTCTTTATAAAGATAAAGAAAATGTAGTAAGATCACGAATAAAATAAAGCCTGCGACGTTAATCGATCGAACTTAAAAAAGAGACGTTCGATTTGTACTTGCGTTAAGAGGAAGAAGAAGAGGAAGAAGAAGAAGAAGAAGAAGAAGAAGAAAGAAAGAAAACGACTACAGAGTGCGTTGAACGTACATAGTTCGCAGCAATGGAATTTCCAATGCATATACACAAATGTATTCATAGAGCAAGAGAATGGATTTCGTTTAGCGCATATAGGCGTTGATAAAATCGAACGGGTTAATATATAGATCATGCGCGTGTTTCTCGTTTCACGTCGTTATAGAGCCAAAAAGCGTATTTCGTTGCTATTGTCAATAACTACGTACCGCGTAGTTGCCTAGTTAGAGATAGAAAAAACCAAATTTTTTTATATGCGACAAAAAAAAAAGCCAACGCTAGATTTTCCTATTCTTATCGCGTCGCTGTTGATCGCAGATCAGCTACTCGTTGACCTCGTAATAAAATAAAATCGTCGAGCGTCATTGGAGGATAAAATAACGTGGAACCCGCATTAATTTTCCATAAATCTGAAGTGCATACACCGCGTACGCATTGATCGCCGTGTTAAGCACGTTCTATGATCGATTTTTCTCCTCTCTTTCTCTATTTCTCTTTTTTTTCTTCCTTTCTCTTTCTTTTTCCGAATGAAAAAAGCATCGAAAAGGTTTTCATTACGTAGGTAACTTGATTATAGATCAGCCACCATACTGGACGTCCTTCGTGGATCAAAATCACCGTGCAATTTCACAGTTTTTCGCGATAAATTTAGAATTTAAAATACCCGCTAATTCTCTCGCAGATACGAAACATGCTACGTTCACCGTCGCACACGTTCCTCCATAGGACTATCCAGGCTACTTTTTTCATCTTTTTTTTTTCCTATTTTCGGATATCCCTCTTTTTTTTCGTATTTTACTCTGCGTTCAGAGTTCGACGAGCTTCCATCGATATTTCTCCGTGCGATGGCGAGAAGAGCAGTCGAAAATATTCGCCTGCAAAAGCGTTTCGAAACTAACGGTAGCTTTCGTTCGTGCATCAATCCGCTTCACCTGCGCGAAACCGGTCCGAAAAGTTGCACTTTCACATACCTGCTTTCGCGGCGAGGGAATCGCGTTTCAAGGGCCGACCGAAGGGCCACGTTTCGGCCGCGTCTCATTCTTCTTCCCAAAAATCAGTCGCGAGAGAACAGGCTCGCTCGTTCCCACGGCTTGTAAGACTAATTTCAATAATCGATCGATGGACAACAGACTCGTTCTGATTAATTCACGCGACCCGATCGAACGACGCGTAACAAAAGCGACCTTTGCCTTATTCGCGTTTCTTCTCAAGAGCGAAAGAATACTCCGGCGCGTTCCAATTTTTTTCAAACAAAGAGTATTGGCAAGCCGGTGAAAAATACGGTACGCGTAAGAGAAAAATAGACGAGCAATTACGAAATTCGATCGATTGTCGATCGACTCAACGTTAAAATTATCCCTGCGTTGAACGTATTCGATTACAAAGTCGGACGAAAAAACCACATATTTCGTTCCATTTTTCACCTTCCTCAACGTTCGAGGAATATCAAATAGTATCGGTTAATTCATCGTACATTTATCGTCCATTTTCCAATCCACGTGGTTCTAGCTTCTCACCTTGTGTATTAGAATACGTTATCGACCACAAAGCGAAACACTATCGACGTCAGTCGCTTCTCTCAGTCTCTGAATCGTTGCGAGATCAACGAAACTATAAATCGCGTTACGCGGCGGCGCGTTACGATACTCGTAATATAGAGGCATCGTCGACGAAAAATTGGAAAAGAAATTGGAAACCCGAAATTAATAGCGATAGTAGCTATCGACGAAGGATCGGATATTTCTCGATTTATTTAATAAAGTAGCGGCAAAGTACTTTAATTATCCGAGCTTTGTAACTTGTATCGTTTTACCGTGGCGGTGAAGTATCGCTTTTTAATACCAAACATCGATTTTTCACGCTCTCCGCGTGCTCGGTAAACGACCCTTCTGCTTAACAGAGACAAACAAAAATGGGAAACTGCCGGTATGGTAATCGCGCGTCTCTCTGTTTGCGATCAAGGCGCGATCAAGGCACGATCTAAAAAATCGAGGCTTACGCGTGCCAACCACGTTCTTTCGAAAGAGATATGCCAAAATTTCGGATCGATACCGATAACGTATTCGCGCGTACTGTTCGAGCTTTTAATCGAGCATCTTTATCGTTTTTAAATCGCAGATATTTCGAAATGTACATTTTCGTCGGAAATTACAAGCCAAGTTACATTCTGTAACAGCTTTACGCTTTTAAATATCCTATAAACGCATAAATATCCGCCTTATCGTGCTACGTAAACTCGATGTAAGAAGAGTTTAACGAACGTCCACCTGGCAACGGATTCTATACTTTATAATAAAAAATTAAAACGCGAATTCAACTCCCGACGAAGGTAACTGCGATACGAAACGTCGACACATTTCTTTCGAAAGCTTGTACTCGGAAGCCCTAATTTTCGTAATTGTATAACGAGTGTTGCGAAACTCTCTTTAAGATTCAAAAATGTATATTTCGTAGGAATTTCTCAAACATTAACGCGTTTAACTCGACTCGAACGTAAGGTCGTAACAATGACCTACTTTTCCGTAATTTTCATCTGCTCGTTTCCTGTCTCACCGTTAAGAAGCAGTTCCCTAACGTTCGATCGATACTACGGACCGGTATAATTTTTCATACCTCTTCCGAAAACAAAAAGGCCGTTTTTATCGAAGTAAAGCGTATCCATTCCCTGATCTATGGAGCAAACGCGCGCCAACTTTGCAGCGAAATTCCGTCAAATTTTATTTCGATGCGTTTGCTCGCGAAAATATCGAAACGGTCGTAGAAACCTCTCGCGAATATATTACGAGCGAGTAATACGAAACATTTTGAAACTCTGTTAGCACTGCGACGAAACACCGCTATCGTCGTTATGTTGGTAGAGTTTGAAACACGCTCGAAAATGTAGCATTCGACGCGAATAATATATCCGAAAGATCGTCAAAGTATTTAAACGGTTCGCTATACGCCTATTACACGATACGTTCAACGTGGCTGTTTACGTTGTATCCTAGCATTTTTTTTAATATCGATGTTAAATAATATCGGTGAAACTCCGACGCGTTCGTAACGGACGAATCTCTCAGCCGCACGAATCGAGACGCAGAGAAAAACGACGATCAAGACTACGTATTATTCTGGAAAATTGACCATTACTTGGAATTCGCAAAATATATCGATCCTTCGTATTTTAATCGCGCGACGGATCGATGTTGGAACACTCGACGATCTCGAGCAACGTAATCGCGAAAGTCGCGTTTGATTACGATGCCAGCGAAATTCGAAAATGTGTTTTACGTAACAGGCGCGATATACGAAACGCAAAAATGACATTTCCAACTTTTACAGGATGTAGACGGAATTTCACGAGCGGTCGTACGCCTGTAACGGAATCGTAACCGATCGTAATTGGCGGGAAACAAGCTTGAGAAGCGTAATTGGTCGAATAGTTGTAAATAATGGTGATGGAGCGACGATCGCGCGAACAATTACCAAAACGGGAAAGTAATCAGCGGTGGCGCGCACCGTTTCCCCGCATTTACATACCAGCCCATTATAATTGAATATTAATTATCGTGGATGGATATATATCGTGGCTGGAAATGCACGAGCATGAATATTAATTCGGTATTTGCCCGACGAAATCAGAACGAGCCGTTGTGTTATTATTAATAACGCGATATCGCGCAACAATCTACCTCTGGAAAATAATAAAATATATATTTATACATATGAACAACATATACAAACACACAGATGCAAGATACAGCGAGATATATACGTAACGTAAAATAGTACCATAAGAATTATATGAAACGCGCTAATCACGTCGATGCGAGATGGTTTGTCTGAATCCATGAAACAGGAACTTCTCTCTCTCTCTCTCTCTCTCTCTCTCTCTCTCTCTCTCTCTCTCTCTCTCTGTCTCCCTCTTTCTCAGGGACCAACCGATATTTGAACAAAACACGCGCGCACGTGTGCCACGGTCGAAATAATTCTCTGTTTACCGATACGATTTACTTCCACAAATAATTTCGCCGTTAAACGTAACGAACCAAGTTTTCTTGCGCGCATCCAGACGCAGCTAACGTGCATGCGCTGTCGCATATATTGTACGTATGTATACTCTGGCTCAAAAGTCTCAGGACATTTGCTTTTAATATTTCGATAATTTCGATAATTTCGATAATTTCGATAATTTCGATAATTTCGATATTTCAAGCTGCACGCGTGTTCCAACAAAATCGTTGGCATACCGGAATTAATTCCAAATTACACGCCATTTCCCGTTACCTTCGTTACGCGCTTTAGTTTCTGCGATCTTGCGATCAGCATAGCGACCGCTCTGACGCTTTTGTCCCGAGATGTACGTACAGCGGCCCGCCAAAGTATTCCGACACTTGCTACGGAAAATTTTTATGGCTATATTACGTGCATTGTACGAAACCGTTTGAAATTTCCTTGGCATTGCAACGAGACACGACTATCGTCGTCGTAGCGGCATAAACGATTCGAAACCAATCCGAAAATATATAGAAAAATTGCCGGACGTTTCTCGTAAACGTACGCTTACTAGAATATACGGCAAACATACGCAAAAACTTGGTATACGATATACGCGGTATACGGCACGACCGGTAGCCTTGAACGTACAATTGGTGCTAAAAAAAACGTGGTCTTATCGAATATCGCGGTTTCTCGATGTAACAAATAATTACAAATACTTTGGTAATCTTTGCGAAGGATATGCTCGCAACGAGCATCGTCGTAGCTTCGATCGTGTATACAGTTCGAGATTGGTTTCGGATTTTATCGA
The DNA here is from genome assembly GCF_040668555.2 of Bombus flavifrons. NCBI lineage: Eukaryota > Metazoa > Arthropoda > Insecta > Hymenoptera > Apidae > Bombus > Bombus flavifrons. The sequence continues at coordinate 12,375,144 of NC_138454.1, forward strand.
TGTAATACGGTCGTGTCGCCTTACAGAGCCAATGAGATTTCGGAGTATCTTGTACGACATATACCTAAGAAATTTCTAAGAGCGTCCGAATACTTTTGTCGGACACTGTACGTACAAAGGTACGTATACATACGCGTAATATATACATTAATATATATATACATATATATATATATATATATATATATATATATATTTTTAGTCGGTTTCATTCGCGAACAAATGAGCTTACAGCGCAACAGGGGAGACAAAATCCATTCGTATTGTTCCATTAAATACTTCGCACGGACGTGCAAGCGCGTGTACGTTGGTTGGCGTTAGGAATTAAATACGAAAATGTAGGAATTTAAAAATTCTGGGAGCTCCACAGCTGTCCCCGGTTGCGCGTGGTTTTTAGCCTGTGCAACTCGAAACGATCTTCGTTTACTTTGGCCACGACAAAAAATATAGATATCACTACGATATATTAAATCGATAACAATTAAGGAAAATCGTAGTGACGGGCGAAGATTAAAATTGCAAATACGCGTAGAAGAGAGTTATCGGCTAGTGGAATTTGTCGAAAATAATAGACTGAGATTAATAACAACTTACATGCTCGATGGTAATATGAAAAACGTAATGAAAAAAGGGAGCAATCTCGTGAAAAACTCTGGTCAGGGTTATCTTAAAATAAACGCACGCGCGTTTAATTTTCATAAATAAACGTGGTCGATTGCTCGTTAAAGGTTGCAACTATTACGCGATAAATAAAACACATCGACGAGTCTAGCTTTCTTCGACGTTTACGTTTCGTAAGTCTCGTTTACGATGTCACGATTCGGGATGCCGCGACTTGTACGACCGTGTTTCGGTCCGTTTCGGTTTCCAGCGAAATCATAACGAAGAATCTTTTGAAAGAAAGACGTTGAGACTCTCGCACCTACGAAACGTTCTCGTCTTCGTCGAAAGCCCTTTGCTCGACTTTACAAACTCCACCAGCCAACCCAAGTTCGTACTCTCGTAATTCCGAGACGGTCTGCGCGATTAATATAGCTGACTCCGGTTCGTGTAATTAATATCGCTGCAGGGTGTAGATCGTACATTCTGGAACATGGTTCCAACGTTCATCGCCGAGTATCGCGACGATATATTCGAAGGGAAAAGGAATTTACCATGTACGTACCGTACAGGCTATCGAGATCTCAACGACGAGAGAGCAAAGGGGAACGATTCGATGGCCGATGCGAACAAGCTGCAAATCGCGAGGGAAGTTGCTTGGAAAACGGAAAAAGCAAACGCAAGTTTCGCGGAACGAATATTTTCTTTCGGATCGGCTCGACCAGCAGCGCACAAAATATTTGCTCGACGAAAAAACTATATCGATCGAGAAACCACGATATCGAGGATCGATCCAACGAGAAACGTTTAATCGAAATCGTACGACGATCGTTCTCTCTGTTTACCTTCGGTATAAACGCGACCTTAATCCTCGATCCATCTACGGTCTCCGAATTTTTATATTCGATAAAAGAACGTACTTGCGACGTACTTTTTAAGGGAACTTTTATCGCGAAATTAGAGCAAGGAACCCCGGGGTATTTTCCTTGGGAGCTCGTTAACGATAAAAAATGATCGGGCGGAAAAGAAGAGAGAAGAAAAGAAGCACGGAACAAGGAGAAATATGGGAAAAATCTTTGCGCGAAAATATTCTCTTAAAACCGTCTGAAAATCTCACGATCTACACCCGGGATCTGGAAATCCTCGCAATTCCATTGTCAGCTTGCATGGGCGCGTAATTGAAAATCATTTCGAGTCGAATTTATTCCGGCCATAACCATCGTATTATTGCTAAAAACTAACTACGACACAGAGAGAAAATAGAATCGTTCCATCGAACAAGATAGAAGAAGAAGAAGAAGAAGAAGAAGAAGAAGAAGAAGAAGAAGAAGAAGAAGAAGAAGAAGAAGGAAAAACAGAAGATGATGATGATGACGACGATGATAAAGAAGATGAAGAAGGAAAGAAAAAAAGAAGAGAACGTAAGTACTTACTGCAAACCGTTGGATCCTCGTCAGAGCCATCGTGACAATCATCCTCGCCATCGCAGTGCCAGGTTCCGGGTATGCACTTCTCGTTGGCGCACTTGAACTCCGAGTCGGCGCACGTGCGCGGACCTGCAAGCGCACGTTCGTAATCGTGATGATAATCGTCACCGATGGCCGATACGAGATGCACGACGCACGCCAATCGGAGCAATAGCAGCAACGGCAGCAGCGTGCACGTGCATCGCGGCGCGTTGTTGAAAAGACGCATCGATGTTCCAGCGAACCGCATGCTCGCGCGAGAATGTGTGCTTTACGAGTCCCTTTTTCAGTCGTACGAAGCGTACACGAACATTCGCGTATATCCCGTGTATCGCCGTGAAGAGGGGAGAGGCAGAGCGGCACGGTTCTCGACACCTTCGCAGGCGCTACTTTAATCGCTGATCCAATATAAAAGCTTTCAACGTGCAACGCTTTACGAGGCCCTTTTCTCCCCTTGCGTATGTACTGCAAGAGGTTCCGCTGTTGTATTCCGCTGCCACCTTCTCTCTCTCTCCCTCTCTCTATCTCTCTCTCTCTCCTCTTCTTTTTTCCCCTTTTCCTCTCTTCGTTAATATCGCAACGGCAGAAAATCGTCCGTCGATCGTTTTATCGCGGCTCACGGAGTTTCAAGCGTTACGCGAAACGGCCGATAAAACGCCGTATACGCGATTACCGCGGCGGCGAAACTATGCCAGGTCGAGCCAGCGAGGCAAAAGTAGCAGATAGCACCGAAACACCGAGACCATCTATTCAGAGCATCTTCCGAGCTTCATCGGCTTCCGTATCCCTCCGAACCGACGAAAATCCTTTTCGCCCACCCGAAAAACCCGCACCCGCCGCTCCGCACAGATCTCTCCGAAATCACGATACTCTTATCCCCCTTCTCTCGCCTCTTTTCTACCCGGCCTGGCCACCGATTTACCGCCACCAAACCACCTTCCCGATCTCCGACCAAACAATCGTCCGTGAAACGATTTTCCAATAAATCGGCTCTCTTCGGCCAGGCTCTTCCCCCGTCCCACAGAGGCCAAAGATTTCTCTTTTCAACTGCAAGTATCTTCCATATATATATCTATATATCTCCTTGCTCTCCTCTCGTTTTCTTATCTTTCTTTTTCCTCTGTACTTTGTACTCGGTCGAGATCACTGGACGACGGTCTGGGGAACACGGAAACGAGAAACGACGAAGGAAATAGGGGTGGAAAAAGGTTGGAAACTGGCAGGACGCCGGCAGGAAACTCGCGAAAAGCTCTCCCGTCGCTCTGTGCACCACTTGGAGCGGACGACGCGGTTACGACGCGGTTACGACGCGGTTACGACGCGGTTACGACGCGGTTACGACGCGGTTACGACGCGGTTACGACGCGGTTGCGACGCGGTTGCGACGCGAACGCCCTGATCGCTTAACGCGACAAGCAGACAAAGAGAAAAAAGAAAAAATAATCGACACGGTTCTGCCGACGATTCGAAGCGATTTCAAACAACGAGACCACCGCGAGAAAGACGACGATGCACTCGCGCTGACGGCTGCGGATGCTGTAAGCCAGCGACCGAGTAAAGGGGCCCCTATATATGGGCCTGAGGACAGCCACGCCGATATAGATGTAGAACGCACGCACACGAATCTGCCGCGTAGGGAGAACGAGCGACGAGCACGAGCAACCAACGAGACGCGATTATCGTTGCTTTTCGCCCGGTCTAACGGAAATTCGTTACACGCGCGATTTCGCTGAATCAGGAAGCGTCGAGGCGGCGCGTAAGATCAAGGACTCCGACGAGACCAATTATCGCCAACCGTAACGAATAATAACGCGACGAAACTGTCACGATGGCCCACGCAATCCTGCCAGGTTACAGCGTCAGAATGGCGTTCGCGTCTCGCGGTGAGAGGGCTAATGCGTCTCGGCCTGGCGCGAACCACGCACGGTCTCCGTTTCGTAACAAAATCGTACGTAGTATAATCGTACGATCGATTGTCTAGACAAGTCGTTAGATATCGCGTTAGAAAGTTTTCAGTTTCTATGAAATCGAAGGTTCCAGAGAGACGATACTTCGCCTGTATATCTGTCTCTATATCACACGCAGTGGTTCGCCAGACCGTTTCGACGTTTATCCTACGCAACCTTTATGTATCCTATAATTCTATATATTTATGCAAACTCTACCCTCTCGAACGTATCGATCGTTATATGGGCTACTTGTCAACGTTTCGTCGATTGTTTGTCTATCGTCAAAAAAGTGCGGTCAAAGTACGTCCTTCGTTTACGTTAAAGTCAAAAGAATATATACCCGCGTAAACGTATACGTTTGCGTTCCAAAATATTTTCCGTAAAACGCGTAATACGGATGAACGCGAGTACAGATAAATCAGAAAAAGAGAAAAAAAAAATACCGAGAGAAAAAGCGGAGAAACAGATCGTTATAGCGCGGAACGTATTTTCTATATGATTTACGTCAATGGTATTTGTACACGGATTTTCATTTATCGCGCGGTTTGCTCCGCGGAAGAAGAGAGCGAGCATTTTGGCGATTTTTGTAAATCTTTGGTCTCGCGATCGCTTCGCTCCATCTGTCGTTTATTACTCGAATATCGCAACGAACAACGAATATTAATCTTTGATCGAGACGTTTAGAAACCACGTTGGCCAACTTCGTAGACTAAAAAATACGCTGATATTGCAAATATTCTTCTTTAATCTATTATCTATTAATAGAACTCGGCGGTTTTACGAATAAGCAAAACACGCAGAGAAATATCAATTACTCGTAGAAAATGGAGGAAAATACGCTTACTTAACGTACGTAACGTATAAAGAAAAATCGTACAACGACCATTGCAACAGTTGAAAAAAAAAAGACACGTTTTATCCTTATTCGACGTTTAAATTCGTCGTAGATTGGAAGGTTAGATTTACAGAGTACCTAAATACCAGTATACTAACTTCGTATATCCTATCCTAAGTCTATTTAATACCACTTGTTAATACTCCATTCACAGTTGAACTTTATTTCCACTGAAACTCGCGTTGGTCGTATTTGAATCAAATTTTGCTGATGTTCTGCGAGCAGGAATTAGATTCTGAAACCTTAACCTTACAGTATTTGGTTAGAAAAAAACGCAATTGCTAAATTCCTGTCGCGTTGATTCTTTCTAAAGCGCCTCGAACGACCAACGAGTTTACGGGAAAAACGATACAAACGACGAAAAGAATCGACTTGGATCTAATTTCAAGCTAGGAGATAACAAAATATCACAGTGGCTGTAAAAAGGATTCGTACGTTGATATCCTTATTGTCCACTGAAACGCGTGTTTTCATCGAGTTGCGCGATTCCTTCTCGCGGCATACAATTTTTCTATTTATGCGAGAGTAGTACCAAATGATACGAAATTTAATATACCGTTATAAATACAACACGCACAATGGCGGAAATACCTTTTCCATATAACGAAACTTTTATACATACGACCGACGCGTTTCATTTGTAAAAAATGTTTTGGATATTCTTTACGATAGGAATACGTTATATCGCTTAATCGTACAAAAGTACAATATGTTCTCGAGTCAAACACGATTCACTGCGGTGGACGTTTCGCTTCAATCTCCCGTAATAGCAAACGTTTTAAACTTTGGCGGAAAAATCTGTGTAGTAGAAACAATAAAAACGCGTTATAATAGATATTCAGAAAATCTTGAAAATTGAAAACGGAATCCTCTAGATAAACGCGTATTCTATAGTTCGTTTCCCCTATTCGTCTCGTTTCGTTCTTTCTTCTTTCTTTTTTTCCCAAACGAAAAAAAAGAAAAAAAAGAAAAAAAGAAAAAAGCGCTCTCGTACCACGCTCCTATCGAACCCTCCGGATAACAGAGAAACATCGGCAAAGAAATATTTTCGTTGGTCGAACGAAAGTTTGATTTTCCATTTAGGCTATCGTCTGCCGACGAGAAGGAATTAATCGACCAATTATCTCGGCGATTCGAGCACGTTCGAGTATCGTTCACGATTTCACCTTTTTTCCCGGTTGGCCAATGCTCTAGTTCGGTTTATAGTTGCGCGACATCCGAGAACGTATGGAAGTTGAATTACCTATTTAGGCTGAACCCAGATACGCCGACTTGTCGGCTAAGCTCGCGCGAGTCGCGTTTGGCCTCGAACACAAGTGCTCTAGAGACGTGGCTAAACCAACGACCGGATGCAAAAAAATTCCGATATTAAAATCTGATATTAAGCTCGGGAGGAGCACGGAGAGAAACGCTTGAACGAGACACAGAGAGAGAGAGAGAGAGAGAGAGAGAGAGAGAGAGAGAGAGAGAGAGAGAGAGAGAGTGAGTTTGAAACAAACTCGAAGGGAACAGAGCGAAATGAAGTCGCAGGCGAATTTCAAGGGGCTCGTTCCGCGATTTTTCCGTTCGTTTCATTGAATTTTAAAGAGCACTGCTGTGCCACGGTTAAAATACGATCGACTCGATGACAACACGGGACTACGATACTTTATCGTTTGCGCGTTTCTGGCGCCGAACATCGATAACGAACAATCCGATTTTTTGTTTCTCGGCCATCGATCGACGTACCGGGCTATTTAAAAATACGCGGGCATAACTCCAGAGACGAATCGGACAGACGAGCTTGTCGCGAGTCGAATCAATCGACTACGCCTCTTCTAAATTTTCAATAATAATTTGTCACTAATATCGACAAAGTTACGAGTTCGATCGTAATTCGATTTCACCAGCTGGAATTTTATTTGCGAAACAAATACGTGCTTAAAGTTTTTGGTACGCGATACGTCGATAGATGACGTTGAATCGATCAAGGATATTCGGTCGTCGATCGACTCGAACAAATGGAAAACAGTCTACAACGTCAGACGTTCGATCTTTCACGAAGAAAATTTGTCTGATCGTAGAAACATAGATTCGAATTGATCGAGATTTTTCACTTCGATTTGGAGACTAGGAAGCTGCAACCTGCGGATTACGACAAATGACGCGATAACGGTACATGTACCAGTTAAACGACTAATTCGAGGAACATATGATAGATACAGAGATACGTAGAAAGCGAAGAAACGATACGAATACGAATACGCAAGTTCGTCATTTGTAAATCACGTGATAGTAGAATATAATATAGTTAGAAGGTTGTGTATTAGAGACAAAAATACTCGGTTGAAACAGTTTCTGCGAAGGCAGTCGAGCCACTGATGCAACGCAAAAACAGCTTTAACTCGAAAATAAGGTCATATCAGATATACGTTTATACGAATTTTTCCTCTTATTTAAGTAGACGTAACAATTTACCCCTGAAGCTATGCCACGATACATATTTAGTCGCCACTTCTATCTGCCAATGGAACGGAAAAATCGCCGTTGCACAATCGGCAATCGGCCAGAGAGCAGATCGAACCGGAATCCAGGAAGTCGGACTGGCGCAAAAGTAACGACGTAATTGGCCACGCGTTAAATCGCATCGCATTAGGGTCCACGTGATCCGTCCACGTTTTATCGACGATACGGAGAAGCTGTTGAAACTTCCCACGACCAGGGAAAGAGAAATCGCCGAAGGAAAATTCGCTTAACCCTACTGCGACCTTCGAATCTTTTTATTTTCAGTCGCGCTTTCATTTCCAAGAACGTTTAATCCGTCGAGACAAGCTTCGAAGTAAATAGCATCGGACCGAATATCGAAAACGTTCGTCGGTATTTCTTTCAAACTTGTACAATCCGTTAACGACGGAAGAGGAGAAACGGGTGAGAATCGGACAGAAAGTCGACGAGAACGCGTCCGTTCGCACAGGTGGCTCCACGAGCTAAGAAGATACGCGACTTTAGATACGACGAGAGTCTGAAATTCGCCAACTCCTCGCCGTTAAATTCGTCTTACGCGGCGACCCATGAAAAAAATTAGCATTTTATTTCGCAACGTATTATCTTCGTTTCTCATCGCGTGATTCACGGCTTACCCCGTTTAACACAAAGAAACATACGATAGAACGAACGTTAAACGCAAAAGCGCTGACCACGCAAAATCTAGGAAGACGCAGAATAGTACGTCGATCGTTTGTCGATCCGGCGGAAAAATAGGTTTCCGCGTGCCTTTGATAAGATAACGCGAGACGAATGAACGGGCAAACACTGAAAATCGAAGATGAAGTTTGATATTTATTCTGCGACGCTTTGTTAATCTTTGCGAGAAGCAAATACGATACGAGCGAAGGTATCGAGTTGCTCCTTTTCTCTTCTACGTCTATTGAAAATTACACGATCGATGGACGTCATTTTTACGAAAATGCAATTAAAATGCTATTATCCAGTGGAATATACCGGGCAATACGAGTAATTCTCCAGTCACGATTGAAATCTGCAATAGCTATGATCCTGCGGGAAAAATAATATTTTCAATCTCGGTTGCGGCAAACATTAAATCCCTTTGTTCGTTTTAAAAGCCGACGTTTATTTTAGCGTTTTTAATGAAAATAGCGCTATTTAAACGCTTATTTTATTTGATATTATGATTCTTTGTTGAAATATACATATGTGTGTGTGTGTGTGTGTATATATATGTAGTATCGGGGAAAAGGGCCTAATAAACATCGAGTTAACCATGAACAATGTCGCGAGAGTCGAGGCGCCGTCGGGTCCATAAATGTGTCATCGGTCTTTTCAAGTGCATAATTTCGTAGAAAAGGCCTACGTGACCCTGGCCCCGAGCGTCTGCGGAACACGCGTGTGGTGGGCCTAGGAAAAGACAAAGGGACGAATCGGGAAGTCAAGGCGTGTGTGATTATAATACGTACGACGATATTGTAATCGGTTTTTTTGTTATTGTGTATCGCTTATTAAACTACACTAAACCCTAATTAAAGCATCATTACTTGTCCTTACTCTAAGATCCATAAGTTACTACATATATGTACAACAAGTAAGTATAAAAATGTCCATTATTCTAATAAATTACTATGGTCAAGTACATCCGAAAAATATATTTAACTTAAAAAAAAATCGATCCTTTTTTATGTTCAGCTGGCTTCGCATATATCACCTTAAACGGTTCAACACGCGAATAGCGAGTTTCTGCTCGTAAGAGACGTCCGCGTTCTGTCGTCGACCGCCCCATCGACTTCCTGTTTCCTCGTACGCCGCTTTTTCACTTCAAGAGGCGCGTCGAGCATTTCTTGCACGCTCGTCCCTACCAACGCGATTTCACTTTCGAGTCATCGCGCGATCGAACGAATCTACCGTAACTTGCCTATTCCCGCTTCAACGTCTTTTTCCTGCTGTCTTCTCCTTTATCTCGCGTCGAAAATATACTTCGTTCTTCGAGCTTTTGTTGTCGCAGTGATGGACAAATAACGATAGAAAATGTAAGAGATTCATAATGCGATTGTCCGTTCCGTTCCCCGTCTATTCGCGTGGGACAACGCAAAAATCAGTTTGTGGAATTGAACCTTTTAACATCGTTATTTAGACATCGACGTCTGCGTCTTCGAGACGAAGCATTGGCATTTTGACGAAAATTTGACACCGACGTTTCTCTCGGAAAAATGAAATATTCTCGCAGAATTTTAAAGAAAGAATCGTACACCAGAATTGTACGCGGAATATGTTTGCAAAATTTCACGCTAGAAATAGCGCCAGGACGTTACGACGGTACAAATTCGCGCAGCCTGTTGTGCATAAATTTCTATACCCGTTTCCACGCATATTTCTCGAAATAGCGTTTATCTTTTTTCCCCTTTTGTAAACAAATTGCCGATAAAAACACCATAGAACTATTAAACCGTCGTAAAA